>NC_091245.1:11284924-11587954 GCF_042477335.2 Ovis canadensis
CCTTTTTCTGTCTTCCATATTTAACTGATGGTTAGACACTTGAAGTCATAAGCAGCATTTCTAAATCCTCATCCTTTTGTACAAAGCATCTTTCTATATCACATCTTTGGCCTTCATAGCACCTACTTTTACTTCAGCCTGGATGTTTATCTTTCCTCTATTCTTTTCTTTTCTTTTCTTTTTTTTTTTTTTGACCACACCATACAGCTTGCAGGATCTTAGTTTCCTGAGCAGGGATCAAACCAATGCTCTTGGTGGTGAAAGCAGGGAGTCCTAACTGCTGTTCTGCCAGGTGATTCCCTCATCACATTTCTATTTAGCACCTTCTATGTCAGGTCAGGAAGCTTTCTTCCAAACACATGTTTCTTGGATGTCCATAAAATTATCTCTGTGCTTACCAGTGATGTTTGTTATGTTTCAGAAAATTCAGTGCCTCCAACTTGGAGACACAATGGAAATAGTGGTTAAAATCCTGTATTTGGACATAAAACAAGTGAAAGTTTCAATCCTGGTTCTACCACTGACAAGCTGGAAGACCATGACCAAGATGCTCAATGTTTTTGAGTCTTCATTTCATTATCTACAAAATGGGAAATAATAGCACTTAACCTCAGGGAGTTGTGAGGATGAAATGAGATAAAACAAAGTGCTTAGCCTAATGCCTGGTATACAGTATGCATTTAATAAGTGATATTACTAATATGCATTCACCATCTTCAAAGGCAGTTCTTCAACCTCCAGAGTTATCTGTCAGTTGTGCAAAGGACCAATCAATGCATAGTAAGAAATGTCCATGAGAGCTGTCCACCACTGTGGGCATGGATGTACCAAGGATGTATCAGAAGAAAGTTCATTACAGGAGAGGCTGGGTCAGAGGGAAGTGAGGCCAGACAGAATGCAGGGTACAAACCAAAGCATAGAAGTGGGAAGGCAACCCATCCAAGTCTCAGCTGGAGAGGCAGGACAGGGGAGAAGGCCGGGGATGGATGATGTTATGTCTGGGATAGCCACAGAAAGATTAAAGTGCAGATGGGAAGATGGCAATGACGACCCTGTATGCAAGACAGGGAAAGAGACACAGATGTGTATAACGGACTTTTGGACTCAGAGGGAGAGGGAGAGGGTGGGATGATTTGGGAGAATGACATTCTAACATGTATACTATCATGTAAGAATTGAATCGCCAGTCTATGTCTGACGCAGGATGCAGCATGCTTGGGGCTGGTGCATGGGGATGACCCAGAGAGATGTTATGGGGAGGGAGGTGGGAGGGGGGTTCATGTGTGGGAACGCATGTAAGAATTAAAGATTAAAAAATAAATTAAAAAAAAAGTAAAACAAGTTAGAGAATACTAAAAAAAAAAAAAAAAAGTACAGATGGATGAACTGCACGGATTCAGAATGGAAACCCCCAAAAGCAGTATCTTTCCTGGCCAAGGTACCCTGAGGTGATAGAAGCAGTGTTAGAGGAAAAGAGCCAGGATGGATAAAAAACCTTTGCAACTTTCAAATTCTCTTTTATGCTTCCCCACCACTGATCTGGGAAAAAGAAGTTTGGCTTTCAGTTAGAAGGTTTTGAGATCGAACCAGTCCTAGGGAAGAGGTTAAGTTAATAATCAGGAACCTAGAGACTGGACAGAGGAGTCTATGACTACATATTGTGCTCCAAGCCTTAGTTTCTCCATCTGGAAAGAAAGACTTGTCCTTGGAAAATCTCCCCACCCTCCATCCCTGGGTTGTGGGATTGGCCTAAAACACAAACACCAGAGCTGGCTGGTGTTTTTAGCAGTAGGTTCCAGCATCCTGGAAGCTGTCAGACAAATGACACCTCTCTCTTCCTTGCATTAGCCCCAGGGACCAAAGTGGTCACATCTGCTGATGGCCAAAACACAACCCTTCTTGCAGGTCCCACAGGAGCTGATGCAGCCACAGTAAAATTGAAGTGGTCCATAATTAGAGACCTGTTGCTACCTTGAACTGTCTGAAACTGACAGCCCCAGGAATGTCACTGGCACGTAATTGCTATTTACCACCTATAACTATTTCATCCTCCTGCCCAGAGGCAGGGGGATGGACCTAATGACTTTTAGAGAATTCCAGTGGCCCAAGAAGCCTGTAATCATTAAACACAGTGATTCTTGTATCCTTTAGGAAAAGTCAAAAAGGACTTATGAGATTTCTGCACAAACATCAGAAGTATCATTTGTGCCGTTTAACATTTGGTTCTCAAGGAGATTAAATAGAACCAGGAAGCCTGGTGTACCTCCTCCCAGGGCTTGGAAAAGTAAAGGAATTCAGGGCTATGTTAAGCTCTGCCTTATCTGTCCCCCTCCCATTTTCACTGCAAACCCATATTCCACCTGGAGCCCACCCCTAATTTTCCCATTACACAGTAAGCCTCTGAGCCAATGAAAGTTGATGAGCTCTCTTGCTTGGGGCTCTTTAATCTGATGATTCCTGCTCCAAAGGACCCCTCTTCTATATCCCCACTCCTTGATATATCTGGGGCTTTGGACTGCAGAGACAAGACAATAAACAAACATGACCTGACTCCAGCCACCCAGAACTGATGTTTGGATTGCTAAGAGTCCGGGCTGAAAGCCCATCCCCAGTCTGGTCCTCGCTGCTCATCCTCTGAAAGCATTTGCTTCCCCGAGGCTTCTGCCATGAGGAAGTGTGGCAGGCCAGCTTGCTGCTGGCATCTGCTATGCTGTAGCATTACACCAGCACCAATGGCAGAAATAATCATAGTGACAACAACGGCTTGGTCTACATACAGAAGGTACTTGTCATCTCCCCAGGAGCCTCCTGGCCTGGGGCTTGACTGCGACAATGTTCCTGGCCCCTGGCCCACACTGTCACAGTCGCACATCAGATTCATCTGAATGGTAGACACTATCATTACTGTCACCACCATTCTTGATTAACTATTCATTTATTCCTGCAAAACACATTCACTGAGGACAAACTGCATGCCAGGTACAGTGCAAGATTCTAAAGGAGTTACAAAGATTAACAGTTTCAAGGGGGAGTCCCCAGGGAGAAAGAGAGACATCAACAAATAATTCCAATATAGGATTGCACAGACTGCTTTTAGGTGGATGGATTCTCAGTGCCTAGAAGAATGATTGGCCATATAGTGAGTGCTCCACAAATATGTATCAATGCATATTGAATGAATGAGTGAATGGATGGATTGTTTGGTTAATTTTTAGTGAACTAATTAATATACAAAGAGCTTTGGAACCTGAGGGTGGGGAAAAGAGTAACTTTATTGCAAAGACATCAAGGAAGGTTCCAGAAGGGATGATGTTCAAGGTGAATTTTGAAAGCTGAAAAGGCAGCAGTGTACTAGTTAAGAGCATGGAGTCTAGATTCAGAGTGCTTGGGTTTGAACACCAATTCTGTGTGATTTGGGGTAGGTTACTTGACTTCTCTGTGTCTTCATTCCCCTATCTGTAAAATGTTTACCTTCCTTATGGGGTTGTTGTAAAGATTACATTAATTAATATTTTTAAGATGCTTAGGACATAGAACTATTACTGCATAAATAGTAGCACACAATACTACATAAGTGTGTCATAAATAAAAACAACTGACTGAGAACTCATCAGGCTAACAGGGAAGAAAGTCAAGGATGTAAAGAAGAGCATTCCAAACAAAGTAATGATATTGGGGTTCCCCAAAGATGGCATCTTTGAGAAATGCTGGGAAGACAGCTGGGGGTAGGGGTGTGCCAGGGAATCTTGAACATCAGGGTAAGGGGCATGGTGGACCATTGTGCTTTAAAATAAACTTTTTGCTTTGGAATAAATTTTAGATTTACAGAACACTTGCAAAATAGTGCTGAACGTTCCAAGACATCCTTCGCTTAGTTTCCCCAAATGGGAACACCCTAAAGGGAGCCACTGCTTTTAAAGCAAGAGCACGACTTAGTCCATGATACATTGGAGAAAAGTTGTTGTAACCATTGTGAAGAGGAGGAATTGGAGGGAGAGACTTGACCCCGGAAGACCAATGAAGAGGCTGTTAGCATCATCTGGTAGGGAATAACACAGTCAGGACAGGGGCTGCTAAGGAAGGCATGGATGTGAGAAAACTTCTGAATCAGAGCAGCTGGCTATAAATGTTCTGGAAGAGAAAGAAGTGAGAGCAGAGTCAGAAGATGCAGGCCCTGGGTTGGGTGGTCTGATCTTTGAGGCAAGCTGCTATCCATGTGAGTGACTTAGCATCTCTACCAGGAACCTCCCTGGAGAGGTCAGCAGGCTGGCAGGTCTGGGGAGTTCCAGTGGCTGTGTGGAGCCCAGGGTAGGACGAGCAGTGGCCAGGGCTCCTTTGCAATACCCTGGGCCCAAGTTTTGTGCACTGCTCTGGCTCCAGCCGTAGCTAATGAGGCTCTCCTTTCTTCACGACCTGTTAGATCTGCTCCACTTCCTGGCCTTCATTTGAGCCTAGATGAGACGAGGGAACTGATGAAGGTTCATGTCTGATTTAGGATGTTATTCATTTGTACTGATAGTATGATGTAATGGTTAAGTCCATGGGTGATTTTTACCAAGCAGACTGGGTTCAAATCTCAGATTCAACACTTAACTCTATAACCTTAGGTAGATTACTTGACTTCTCTGTGCCTCAAGTTTCTAATCTGTAAAACATATGTAATAATAACATCTGCCTATAAAAATGGTATAAGAATTAAATGAATTAATTTACATATGAAGAGAATATATAACAGCTTTTAAGACACATTAAATCCTATGTGTATATTTAAATTGTTTGATTATTGTGTTTAAATTAAATGTGTTTTGGTTATTTAATACTGCTACTGTTTGCATTTTCTATATGAGAAAAATTGAACAGAACACAGCTTCATATGCACAGAGAGTTTGTATCGCTCCCCCTGTATCCTCAGTACATATTAAAGGTATCTGTATTACGTGACATTTTCCAAACACTTTTGAATGAGTGAGTGAGTGACACTTCACCTGCAGGGTATGTGCTGTGTACAGATGCTAATTCAGAAGCACTTCAGTAGACCTTTTCCATGGCCAAACAACTTTCATTTCAGTGTTTGTAACTGTCCCACTTAAAGTGTCAATGTTTTCACTGCTGCTAAGTCGCTTCAGTCGTGTCCGACTCTGTGCGACCCCATAGACGGCAGCCCACCAGGCTCCCCCGTGTCCCTGGGATTCTCCAGGCAAGAACATTGGAGTGGGTTGCCATTTCCTTCTCCAATGCATGAAAGTGGAAAGTGAAAGTGAAGTTGCTCAGTTGTGTCCGACTCTTAGCAACCCCATGGACTGCAGCCCACTAGGTTCCTCCATCCATGGGATTTTTCAGGCAAGAGTACTGGAGTGGGGTGCCATTGCCTTCTCCAAACGTTTTCACTAGATGGCTAAAAAACTAAAAGCAGCAGTTGCATACTTGAGGGCTGTTCTAGGTAGAGGGCTATTTGGCAGCAAAGAGCAGAAATGTGCTCAATCCAGCTTAATAAAGGGTTGTTTACATTGGAAGAACACAGGCTAAACTCATTGAACCCACTTCTAACAGGTACACTCAGTAAGATACTTGGGAACTAGGAAATCATCAGGTAGCAACTCCTCTCATTTCTGTCTCTTAGAGCCTTCTAATTTCCTGCCTGTACGTTTTTTGCATGTCTGCTCCATTCTTCGGAGAAGGCAATGGCACCCCACTCCAGTACTCTTGCCTGGAAAGTCCCATGGATGGAGGAGCTTGGTAGGCTGCAGTCCATGGGGTTGCTAAGAGTGGGACACGACTGAGCGACTTCACTTTCACTTTTCACTTTCATGCATTGGAGAAGGAAATGGCAACCCACTCCAGTGTTCTTGCCTGGAGAGTCCCAGGGAAGGGGGAGCCTGGTGGGCTGCCGTCTATGGGGTCGCACAGAGTCGGACACAACTGAAGCGACTTAGCAGTAGCAGCAGCAGTAGCAGCAACTGACAAAGTATCTGTGGTTATAGGTGAGATTTCTTTTTTGAGAGTAGGAGATAAGCCCAGAAATGTTCCTAGAATCCAAGACATGTCCCTTGCCCAGGCACTCCACCTGGCTTGGCTGAGTTCAGCTGCTGCCAGCCTGGTTTCTGCTACGTCTAAGCTCAGTTTCCAGAATCCAGTTGCCCTTACCACAATGTCTGACCATGCCAGGAGAACAAAGACCAGAGCTGTTTTTGACTTCTTAACCCAAGAGAGGAGATAAACCTCTCCTAGACCTATGTGAACAGACCTTCCCTCCCAAAATTGTCAGATCACAAGGATAGGGCTTGAGGTGAAGTGGGAGGGCCAGGTTTGGGGAAATGGCCTATTCTTCTGGCCTGTGCTTTATATTAGCTGCACTTTGCAGTGTTTCCCAACTTTACATTCAGTAGATACAACTGGGATCCTCACAGTGACCCTGCAGATCTGAAATTTTTATTCCTGTTACACAGATGAGAAATATTGAAGTTGGAAGAGGTGAGGTGACTTGTCCAAAGTCGTACTAGTAGACTGTGATCTGAGACTGGAACCAAGGTCTGTTAGAGGCCCAGCCCAGAGTTCCACTGTACCGCTCTACCTGGCAATGGTTTGGAGAGTGAGATTGTTTCTGGGGAGAATACAGAAGGCCAAAGCTTGCAGGTAGCTGGAGATGTGGAGAATTAACTCAGCATCTCAGCCCCTCAAGGATGGATGGCTTGATGAAACTGGTCAGGGATTGTAGAGAATGAGGAATCGATCTGCCATTTCATGTGAAAATGGATTGTAGCCCCAACCTGTGTGTGTCAATGGAGCTGATTAGCACTTGCGTGAGTCTCCTGCCTTCGATTGACAGGTGAGAATCATTCTGGGAGCAGCAGGGAACCAGCCCTCTCCTACCTCCATCCCCACCAGCTTCCTCCCTCTACAGAGGTTTCCTCCCCCTCCCTGCTACCTGAAGTCTCCAAACCTCCTCCAGCTGCCAGGCCTAATGTGTGCTCAAAGCACCTCTAGCTTCTTTTGACCAAAAGAAGCATGGCTGGTACTTACCTCATTCAGCTATGGTAGGTGCAGCTAGCGGATAGAAAGGCAGATGGTCAGGGACCCTGAACAACTTTTCCAAAATGCACTTCCTGCTTGGAGGATCCAGTGTGAGTGAGTAGGTGCAGGATTCAAGTTGTAGCTTACATCATGCAATAGAAAAAGCAAGGGCTTTGCCACATATTTGACCATATGGCCTTGGGCAAATGGTTATCCTTCTGGGCTCTGGTTTCTGTGTGTGTGTGTGTGTGTGTGTGTGTGTGTGAGATGGTTAATTTTGTGTGTCAACTTAACTAAGCTAAGAGATGCCCAGATAACTGGCAAACATTTCTGAGTGAGTCTGTGAGGGTGTTTACAGGAGAGATTGGCATTTAAATCAGTAGACTGAGTAAAGAAGATTTTCCTTTACCAGCATAGATGGCCATCATCCAATCTGTTGATGGGCCCAAATTGAATAAAAAGACAAAGGAAGGGTAAGTTCTCTTGCTCTCTTCTTGAGCTGAGACATCCATTTTACCCTGCGCTTAAACATCAGAGCTTCTGGTGGTCAGGTTTTTGGTCTCAGGCTGAATTATACTACCAACATTCCTGGTGCTTCAGCTTGCTAACAGCTTACTGTGAGACTTCTCAGCCTCCATAACCATGTGAGCTAATTACTATAATAAATCTCCTCATATATGTCTATATATATCCTATTGATTCTGTTCTCTGGAGCACCCTGAAAAATACAATACGGGATAAAACTAGCCTTCTCACTGGATTGTTTGAGTTAAAAAAGGAAGTGTGCGAAAAAGCATTTTGCAAACCCTGACACATAATAGGAACTAAAAAATGTTATTTGAAAATTGACTCTCCACTCTCCCTAAGAGGCACCGACTCTGGGAAGCCCTCTCTGGCTGATCCAACTCCTGTCTCTCTTTTCATCTCTTTAGGGTCATGTTTAAGTGACAGCAAGTGCCTAAGTGTTTTCCCTGACCTGGAGAAGTTCTGCCTCCAAGAAAACTCAGCCCATAGTATTGGATTCCCTTTGGGTAAGTAAACTGTAGAGTTCCATCAAGGGAACCAGACAGGCTGATTCATCTCCCCCCAGCAACAAGGTCCATCTGGACTTAGAGGTTCTATGTAAGCTTGTCACCTGGTATCTAAGGATGCCCTTGGCATTCTTACACCTGCCAGGCTTTGACCTCTTCCACTGCTTCAAATTATACATGGTCCACATGATGGAATTCCTTCTTTAGTTTTCTACCCTGTTCTTCCAAGGCTGGAGCTCTGCCCCGTTGGTAGTGGCCTTGACTTTCTGCTTGATTTTGCCAGACTTCTCTTTAGGGGCTAGGACTTGTATACTGATGGCTGGCCTTCTGTCTCAAGTTGTTTATGCCTTCTGTTACAGAGCTTGGCCTCAGTTTTGCTTGAGTTTTATGCTCCAGGACCACCAAAGGTCTCTGAAGCTACATCCAGAAGGGGAGCGAGCATCTTCTTGAGTTCCCAAATTTGGAAAATGTGACTAAGCTCTGATATTGATTCCAAGGGCTGTGGTGGCAGATAAAGATTGTGGTCAAAACCATGGATAGAATCAACAGGGTACAGGGTGCCTGGGGTTGAGAATGAGTTCAGTGGCCCTGATTTCTTGCTGAAGCAGTGAATAGGGAGGGGCACACGGTTAGCACCATGGACAGATGCCACTGGCTCCGTTGTCTTGGAAATAGTGTTTAAAACCTGGATTATTCATGATTCTTCCAACCACAAAAAATGGAAGCCTACTTCATACTAGCTTAAGCTAGTCTTTGAATGACCCAGATGAGTGAGATGGTTGTACTGAATGCTGAGACTTGATGAAACAATCAGTGGGAAGTAATAGGCACATCCCCCTTTACCTTAAAACAAGATGTGGTTTCTTTAACAGACATGAGGCTATTCAAGTTATCTCTTTCTTCTTGAGTAAGTCAAAGAAATCACATTTTTATCCAAGTTGTCAAATTTATTAGAGATTGTTTGTGGTACCCTCTTATTATTCTTTTAATTTTTCTAGATTTATAGTGATAACCTTTCTCTGTTTCCTGGTACTGGTAATTTGTATCTTCTCTCCATTTCAAGGCAGCCCACTCCAGTATTCTTGCCTGTAGAATCCCATGGACAGAGGAGCCTGGCAGGCTACAGTCCATGGGGTTGCAAGAGTTGGATACAACCTAGCGACTAAACCACCACTTCCATTTTTCATTTGTCTGACTAGAGGTTTGTAAATTCCATCAATTTTTTTTTCATTATTCCTGCTGCTGTCTATGTTGTGCCAGTTTAGAACATTACCATTTCAACGTGGCAGCCTCATAAGAAGTGTTTATGCCCTAGCCTCCCACTCCAGCACAATCTGTATAGTGCTGCCAAATGAAGCATCCTAAATGGTCTTTCCTATGAAGACTTTTAACAGCTCTACATTGCTTTTGAATAATTTCCAGGCCCCCTCACTTGACATTCAAGGCTCTCCGCCACCATCTGACAAGCATTCAAATCAGTTGTTGCCCACTCCTCCCCTGCATGAGTCCTCCTCTTTTCCAGCCAAACACATCTATTTGTCATTCCTGTTAACTACAGGTGATTTCTCAGCTCTGTGCTTCTACAACTCTTCAACTGCTGCCTGCTGAAGGAAGAACACCAGACCTGGAGTCTGAAGACCAAGGTTGAAATCAATTTCTTCATCTGAAAAATGGCGTAATAATGCTTGTTGCAGGGTCATTCCTAATTTGTTCATCAAGTACTTGGAGAAATATGCTCTGAGACTTACTGCACGTTTGTGTGCGTGGGTATGCACATGTTGTACACACATGATGAGAAGCAATGCTGTTGCTCCAGCATGAAGGGGTGTGTCCTGAAGACAAATATAAAGAATAAAGATAGGTAGCATTTATTGAGTGGTCAGTATATTTGTTTGTTGAGTGATTATTGTACTAGATTCCAAGGATATAGCAGTGAGCAACAGACAAAACTCCCTGTCCTCTTGGAGTTTACATTTAATCCCTACATTCTAATCCTACACCTAATCTTTTAGAAATCTGAATCAAAGGCTGCATTTTTTTAATTAAAAACATTTTCGTTGTGGTAAAGTACACTTCTGCATTATTGACTATGCCAAAGCCTTTGACTGTGTGGACGACAACAAACTCTGGAAAATTCTGAAAGAGATGGGAATACCAGACCACCTGATCTGCCTCCTGAGAAATCTGTATGCAGGTCAGGAAGCAACAGGTAGAATTGGACATGGAACAACAGACTGGTTCCAAATAGGGAAAGGAGTACGTCAAAGCTGTATATCGTCACCCTGCTTATTTAACTTCTATGCAGAGTACATCATGAGAAACGCTGGACTGGAAGAAGCACAAGCTGGAACAAGGTTGCCGGAAGAAATATCAATAACCTCAGATATGCAGATGACACCACCCTTATGGCAGAAAGTGAAGAAGAACTAAAGAACCTCTTGGTGAAAGTGAAAGAGGAGAGTGAAAAAGTTGGCTTAAAACTCAACATTCAAAAAAAAAAAAACTCAACATTCATAAAACTAAGATCATGGCATCTGGTCCCATCACTTCAAGGGAAATAGATGGGGAAACAGTGGAAACAGTGACAGACTTTATTTTGGGGGGCTCCAAAATCACTGCAGATGGAGATTGCAGCCATGAAATTAAAAGACGCTTGCTCCTTGGAAGAAAAGTTATAACAAACCTAGACAACATAGTAAAAAGCAGAGACATTACTTTGCCAACAAAGGTCCATCTAGTCAAAGCTATGGTTTTTCCAGTAGTCATGTACAAATGTGAGAGTTGGACTATAAAGAAAGCTGAGCACCAAAGAATGGATGCTTTTGAGCTGTGGTGTTGGAGAAGACTCTTGAGCGTCCCTTGGACTGCAAGGAGATCCAACCAGGCCATCCTAAAAGAAATCAGTCCTGAATATTCATTGGAAAGACTGATGCTAACGCTGAAACTCCAATACTTTGGCTACCTGATGTGAAGAGCTAACTCATTTGAAAAGACCCTGATGCTGGACAAGATTGAAGGTGGGAAGAGAAGGGGACAATAGAGGATGAGATGGTTGGATGGCATCACCGATTCAATAGACTAATGAGTTTGATTTTCATGGTTCAGTGCCAAAACTAATATTATATCACCTCTCTTGTACAGATTTTTTTGTCTTCCCTTGTGTTAATGGCTTTGTTATTTTTTTCTTTCTCCCATTTTCTGTTTCCTATATTCTTATCATGAATTCTTCTGAAACTCTTTAACAGAATGTGAAAAACCTTCTAAATGCTAATTTCCACATGGTGACACACATCAGGTAATCTATTAATTTCACCTTTTTGTTTTTCCTAGAGGCATCCTTCCTGGAGTCTTCCATCTCCCCCATGTATACAGTTTTCCCTTGTTATTCTTGAGGGATTAGTTTAATGACCCCCACAAATACTGAAAACCACCAATGCTCAATAAATGGTATTGTATGAAATGGCACAGTATTTGCATTTAACCTACACACACTCTTCCACATACTTTAAATCATCTCTAGATTACTTATAATACCTAATACAACGTAAATACTAAGTAAATAGTTGTAAACACAGTGTAAACACTATTCAAGTTTTGCTTTTTGGAAGTTTTTTTTTCAAATATTTTTTATCTGCAGTTGGTTGAATCCACAGATGTGGAATACATAGATATGAATTGTTGGCAATACTCTGTGGGACTTTTGCACAGCCATCTGAATCAGGGAATTGTCTTTGCAATTTTTCTGGACTGTATCCCCTTTTCTGGGACCCACATCTTTTTTCTTTCTTGGTTTAGTCCTTCTTTTTGATGGACCACATCCTTCAGTAGCTTCCTAAGAAAGAATATATGAGAAGTAAAACTTCTGAAATCTTGAATTTCAGAAAATTCTTTATTTTCCCTCACAGTTGATTCATAGCTAGGCTGCTATCAGAATCCTTTAGAATTTTGAAAGCTTTGCTCTGGGGTGGCTGTTGAGAATCCGTTGCCATTCCTGGGTCTGTGTCATGCTTTGTATGTGCCCTGTCCTTTCTGAGGAGGGAATGGCTGCCTACTCCAGTTTTCTTGCCTGGAGAATTCAGTGGACAGAGGAGGTTGGCAGGCTACAGTCCATGGGGTCACAAAGAGTTGGACACAACTGAGCAATTAACACGTTCACTTCACAAACAGTTTGCGAGATGAAAATGTTCTGCAGATGATTGATAGTGATGGTTGCCCAATAGTGTAAATGTACTTAATACCACTTAACTGTACATTTAAATGGTTACAATGGTAAATTTTATGTTATATATTTTTACACAACAAAATAATTGGAAAGAGAAAAGATCCTGATTATTTTCTAAGAGATAGATTCCATCTGACAGTCCTAACAGAACATTCCACTGGAGTGGAATGTGCCATCTTGTGTCCATTGCCTGATGTGATTATTATGAAGGCGCTCGAGCTTTCCACAGGGACTGCAGCTGCAGGAAGCTCTCTGAGGGTCAGTGCTCATGTCGTGGAGCATCTCTGGAGCACACAGATGCCCACTTGCTCCCAGACAACAAGTCACAACTCTGTGTGCAGCAGAAGCGCTGCCCTCCCCCGTGTGTATGCAGCAAGGCAGAAGACCAGTCCCTCTGGATTCTCCTCTGTCCTTCCCAGACCCTCACCTTTTTTTTTTTTTTAAGTTATTGGAGTGTAGTTGCTTTATAACGTTGTGTTAGTTTCTGCTGTATAGCAAAGCGAATCAGTTATACATATGCATATAGCCCCTCTTTTTGGATTTCCTCCCCACTTAGGCCGCCACAGAGCACTGAGTAGAGTTCCCTGTGGTATACAGTAGGTCCTCACTAGTTATCTGTTTTATACCTAGTAGTGTATATGTATCAATCCCATTCTCCCAATTCATCCCACCCCTCCTACCCCCTTGGAATCCTTAAGTTCATTGCTCTACATCTATCTCTATTTCTGCTTTGCAAATAAGTTAATCTGTACCATTTTTCTAGATTCTGCATATAAGTGATACGATATTTGTTTTTCTCTTCCTAACTTCCCTCTCTATGACAGTCTCTAGGTCTATCCACATCTCTACAAATGGCACTATTTCATTTCTTTTTATGACTGAGTAGTATTCCTTTGTGTATCCATACCGCATCTTTATCCGTTCCTCTGCTGATGGACCCTTAGGTTGCTTCCATGTCATGGCTACGGTAAATAGTGCTGCGATGAATATTTGGATATATGTATCTTTCTGAATTATTGTTTCTCCAGGTATATGCCTAGGAGTAGAATTGCTGGATCATATGGTAATTCTATTTTTAGTTTTTTTTAAAAAAAACACTGTAGTGTTCTCCATAGTGGCTGTACCAATTTACATTCTTTATGTATAAAATATAAATATAAAACATACTTTTTCTCCGACTAAGCCTTTAAATTCTGGCATGTGTTTTACACTTAACAGCCCATTTCAATTCGGACTAGTCATAGCTTTTGTTTGTTTTTTGGCTGTACTCAGCACGTGGAACTTCCCTGCCCAGAGATCAAACCTGTACCCTCTGCATTGGAAGTGCAGAGTCTTAACCACTGGACCACCAGGGAAGCCTCTCTAATCATATTTCAAGTGCCTGGTGGTCCTAGTCCGAATTGAAATGGGCTATTAAGTGTAAAACACATACCAGAATTTAAAGGCTTAGTCGGAGAAAAAGTAAAATATCTCATTAAAAAATGTTTTATATTAATTTTATGCTAAATGATAGCCTTTTGGGTCAAATAAAATATATTGTTAAAGTTAATTCCATCTGTTTCCTTTATTTTATTTAATTACATTTGTAGTTTGCATTACATTTCTGTTGAAAGCACTAGTCTCCAGCCTGTCCTGATCCCAGACTGCTTGGCTGGATCCTGATCCCCTATTTGGATCTTATTCCTTTCCACACAAATGGGAACCTTGTCACTGTTGGGGTCCTCTGCTGAAAAATAAATGGAATAATTCTGTACCCACTTGGTATGACATCATCTCCTACCTGGACTCCTTCCCACTGTTCCTTCTGGTTTGGGGACCAGAACACTCCCTCCCCTCCTCCTCAGTATCTATTCTGTTGAAGTCCCCAAAGATACAGGGTCATTGGCCTAGACACAGGTCCAGAACTCTCCAGGAAGCCTCCTACAGGCTGGAGCCACACGATTTGCTAGGGCTAGGATAGGTGGCCAGAAAAGCCATGTCTTTTTCTTATTTTTCCTACTTTCCTCTGTCTTGCTCCCCCCTCCTCCTCCCAACCTTCTCTTTTTAAAAAGTCTAATTCTTTTTAAAGAATTAGAGCAGCCGGCTCTGTTCAGCCTGACTGGTTTGTTATGGCTTATAATCTGCGCCAGGATTAATTAGCTAATTACTGACAAACGTCCGCTGGCAAGATTCTGCTCCAGCTTGTCAGCTTGAAGTGTTTAATTATTTTAATCATTTACTTTCATCTTCAAAATTTATGCTGCCAAGAGAGTTGCAGGGCATCTTTTAATTATGATTTGGGGTTTCTGCTGGGCTATGTGCTGTTCCTGGGGATAGGGGATATTATGTTTTTTTTTTTCACTAGTCTTCCACCAGGGCCTGTACACCTTCTACCCTCAGACCCTGGAGTCATGCTCCTTGGGTGGGAGGGAAGAAGGAGCCCAGATCCTCTCTGAACACCGCTCATTCTGTAGCCCTAGAACATGATGTGCACAGGAGCATAATGGGAATTTGAATTTTCTGAGTTGCTATCGTGTGCTGGACACCATGCTAGATATGTCTATTATTTCACACGTGAGAGCATTTGTGAGCACAGAGAGTATGAAAACAGCCTGAGAGGTGGGCAAAGTGGTATGGGACGATCACAGATGAGAAGAAAAGTATGGAATGGGTTTATTTACTAGTTTGTCAGTGGCCTAATTTAATTATAATAAAGTGAGATTATTTAAATATAAAATAAAGCTCAGTGGTGTCACATATGTGTACACACCCACCCCACCGCCAGATAAGGTACGGGAGAGTCTCCCTCATGCCTCCTCCCAATCAAGACCTCCCAAAGGTAAGCACTTCTGACTTCTTTCACTATAGATTTTTTTCCCTAATCTTCACTTTCATATAAATGGAATTATATGGTATGTCCTCTTTTATGTGTGATTCCTTCCACTAGACATTTTGTCTGTAAAAGGAAAGGTTATTTAATATAAATTATACATAAATGTAATATAACTTATATTATAAATTTATGTATAAATGTAAATCATCTTCCTGACCAAGGTTTTGGTTTGGGTCCAGCTAAGAGATTCAGCCCAAGTTCTTAGAGAGACTTTGCTTTGGTCTTCTTGCTTACTACATGGTCCTGAAAATGAGTTTGGATGTGATTTTTCTCCCCCATTCCTCTCCTTCTCTACTTCCTCTTCTTCCCTCTCTTTCTCCTCCTCTCCTTTCTCTTTCTCCTCCTCTCCTTTTTCTCCTCTCTGGCCATTAACATGTCTGGCACCATGTTCTATTAGGAAGTCATTTCTGAGCTTTAGTTCATGCTATTCGAGATGCAAATGTGTTTCCTAAAGACATGTGGTGTTCAGAGGGGGATTAAGAAGGGCAAAAGATGGTCCCCTGTTATAAGCTGGATTCTGTCCTCCAAAAGAGGACTATTGAAGTCCTAGCCCTCAGAATATCAGAATGTGACTGGAGCCCCCAGTATATCCAAATCGTCTGGAGGTAGGGTCTTCAACAGAGGTGACCAAGTTAGAACGAGGTCATTAGGGTAGGTGTCCTTATATAGAGGGAAAATCTGGACACAGACAGGCACAGGGAGAATGCCACGTGAAGCTGAAAACAGAGATGAGGTGATATTTCTACAAGCCAAGGAATGCCAGAGATTGCCAGCAAACCATCAGAGGCTGGGTAAGAGGCATGAAACAGATTTTCCCTCATGAGCGCTCAGAAGGAACAATCCTGCCTACACCCTGATCTCAGACTGCTAGACTCCAGGACTCTGCAATCATAAATTTTGTTGTTGAAGCCACTTGGTCTGTGATGCTTTGTGAAGGTAGTTCTAGTGAGCTAATCTACCCCCAAAGGAAGCTCTGATTGGTTTTTCTGAATCTGTTTCATGGGACCAACAGCCACCTTTGCAGGCTCTTCTGGGCTGGAGCCACCAAGGGTTAACCCAGCCTCAGGCTGAGAATCACTGAGGCGACAGTTCAGAGTTAGGAGGCTGAAGAGGGGAGAAAGATCAACTTAATGAGATCAGTAATACCATTAATGAGACACCAGGCAACATCCAGGGGGCTTCTGTGATGGCTTACACCAGGGCAAGACAAGCTGAAGGGTGCCATGAGGAGCCAGGCCATGCGGGTTCTGATGTGATGGGATCTGTCCTCTTGATGCCTTCCTTCCGCAGGCCCAGAATGGGGATGGAAGTGGACGCACAAAGTCCAAGTGGCTTGGGACTCCTGCCCCTTCTCTGGATTTGGGGCCTGACCCTCTGCACAGCAGGGCTCAGTAGCTCAGCGGTAAAGAATCCGCAGCAATGCAGGAGATGTGGGTTTGATCCCTGGATTAGAAAGATCCCCTGGAGGAGGAAATGGTAATCCACTCCAGTATTCTTGCCATGTCCAATCCCACGGACAGAGGAGCCTAGCGGGCTACAGTCCATGGGGTCACAAAGAGTCGAACACGACTGAGCACTCTGCACAGCATCACGCTTTCTGACACATCTCATACCTGAATCCACCCTCGTACACATCTGCCTGCCGCCGCGCCAGCCCTGGCAAAGGCATTCTGTACGTGCTGCCCTCCTCCCGCTCCCACCCACCTCTGAAGTCCCATCTGGAACAGTCAGCTTCATAGAAATGTTAACTGAGTAACTTGCTAGCCTGTCTGGCAAATGCATAGGGAGCTTCCCGCCCCAATCCTGCACCCTCTTTCCCTGCTCTTTCATACTGGAAATCCCCCCACTGCTCACCCCTAAGGTCAGAACCAGGTGTCACTGCCTTTTACCAGAGCCAGAGACTCTGCCCAACAAGCTCCCTCCTTACCTTCAGCTGGGGGCTCCCTTATTCTGTCCCTGCAGGTCTGGATGGGGTCTGTGTACCTGTTTCAGTCTGGGTCTCCTATAACTCAACCTAGCTTACGATTTACATGATGGGGGGATGTGGGGCAAACCCCCACCATGAGCTGTCTTAGAATCTCAATCACAGGTGAGCATGAGGCCTGTGCCTGGGGCCTTATAAATGAAGTGAACAGTGAGGAGAGAAACAGGAAGGAAGCTGAGTTCTAGTCCTGTTTCTGCTTTTAGGGAAAGCCACTATGCTCCTAAGTCTCAACTGACTTCTAAGTTTCATCTGAAAAATTAGGACAATAATCTCTATCTTACAGGACTGTGAAGATTAAGTAAGTATAGAAGAAAAGTCATTCACTTGTGTCCGACTCTTTGCAACCCCATGAACTATACAGTCCATGTAATTCTCCAGGCCAGAATACTGGCGTGGGTAGCCTTTCCCTTCTCCAGGGGATCTTCCCAACCCAGGGATGGAACCCAGGTCTCCTGCATTGCAGGCAGATTCTTTACCAGCTGAGCCACAAGGAAAGCCCTAAGTAAGTATATAAAATATACATTGCATGTGGTATATACATACTCTAGACTGTTATTCAGTCTTAAGAAGGAAGGAAATTGTTTTAATGTCTTTAAAAACTCTACTTTATCTTTGGCTGCGCTGGGTCTCCGTTGCTTCGAGTGGGCTTCCTTGAGTTGCAGCAAGCAGGGACTACTCTCTAGTAGCAGTGGTGTCTTCTCTTGTTGTGGGTTGGAACACAGGCTCGAGGGACTCAGGCTTCAGGAGTTTGTGGCCACGGGCTCAACAGTTCGGCTCACAGGCTTAGTGGTTCTGTGACCTGTGGGATCTTCTTGGACTAGGGATCAAACCTGTGTCTCCTGCATTGGCAGGTGGATTATTAACCACTGGACCAGAAAGGAAGTCCCAGGAAGGAAATTTTGACACATGTTACAGTGTGAATAAACCTTAAGGATATTTCACCTAAGTGAAACAAGTCAGTTATATGAAGTAGGCAAATCCATGGAGACAATGTTGAATGGTGGCTGTCAGGGGCGGAGGAGGGTGCAGAGTTATGGTTGATGGGAACAGAGGTTTTTAAGCAACATGAAAAGAGTTCTGGAGCTGGTTAGTGGTGATGGTTACGTGACAATGTGAGTGTGAGAAGAGGGAAGGAAGTCCAATAGGAAAGGATAAAAGTGTGGGAGTTGCAAGTGAGACATCTGGGCAGGAGACAGACTGGTGAGTTGGAAGAACATGACTTGGACACAGATGAGATTTATAGATTAAAGGAGAAGCAGATTGGAGCCTGCCCCAGCATTTGAAGGGTGGGTGGAGGAAGTGGAGAACAGGACCAAGAATGAGACCTCACAAAGGAGGAAGGGAATGAGCACAAAGCCTTGTCATAGAAGCTAAGGGAGGAGAGGGTCTCAGGAGAAACACAGTGTCCACAGTGTCAAATGTTTCAGACAAGTGGTGAGAAAGGCCGTTGGGACTGACATTTATACTTACTGGTAACTCTGTCAAGAGTGGTGGGCCGGGGGCTTCCCTGGTGGTCCGGTGGTTAAGAATCCCCCTTCCAATGCAGGGAATGCGGCTTCGATCCTTGATGGGGAACTGAGATCCCGCATGCCCCAGGGGAAACCACTAAGCCTGTGTGCACAACAAGAGAGGCCTACTCACCGCAACTAGGGAAAGGCTGCACACTGCCACAGAGGCCCAGGAGTGGCGTGCGCGCTGCAACAGAGGCCCGGGCGTGGCACGGCAGAAGCCGGGTAGCCAGGTGTGGAAGGCAGAATGGAAGGCGAGAGAGTATCCACTGACCTCAACTATTCTTGCAAGAATTTTGGAAGCAAAAGGAAGGAGGGATTTGGATGACAGCTGGAGGAGAGATAAGCCTGTTTGGCAATGGAGAAAACCTAGGCAAGTTTATAGGCTAAAGAAGGGGCAGTAGAAAGTGAAGACGCAGATCTAAGGAACAGAAAGGTAAAGGACTGACCTAGGACCAGATATGTCCAGACTTCCTGGGAACATCCCCCGCCCACCCTTTGTGTGCAGTGAGAGAGTCAAGACCAATTCAAGCTCCACCCGTGCTGACGAGAGGGTACCCCTTTGTTCTTCGACATGAACAGATGCAATTGTGTCAAGACTGTGAAAGGGTGTGGTTGTGTCCATGGCTACACATGTGGCTGACCACATACACCCTCACTCCCACACTCAGACTTGCATATACCTTCCCAACACTCTACTAGTACGCGTGCGTGCTCAGTCGCTTCAGTCGTGTCCGACTGTTTGTGACACCATGGACTGTAGCCCGCCAGGCTCCTCTGCCCATGGGGTTCTCCAGGCAAGAATGCTGGAGTGGGGTGCATGCCCTCCTCCAGGGGATCTTCCCAACCCAGGGATCAAACCTGCATCTCTTACGTCTCCTGCATTGGCAGGTGGGTTCTTTACCACTAGCGCCACCTGGGAAGGCCGGTACACAATAGATATAACTCTTGTATCTGGGATTTTTGTTGAATATTCCATTTTATGTTCTTCAAAAGGTGGTGAGGATCAAGTAAATGTGATATAAAACTATGAACAATACAATTATTGTGTGTGTGTGTGTGTGCTCAGTCACTCAGGCTTGTCCAGCTCTTTGCAGCTCCATGGACTGTAGCCCACCAGGCTCCTCTCTCTGTCCATGGAACTCTCCAGGCAAGAATACTGGAATGGGCTGTCATTTCCTCCTCCAGGGCATCTTCCCAATCCAGAGATCAAACTAGCATCTCTTGCATCCTGCACTGGTAGGCAAATTCTTTACCACTAGTGACTTCCCACCTGGGAAGCCCTATACAAATATTAGCAATCATTATTATCGAGAAACAAGCTTATGCATGTATGTAAGTCTATGAAGACACACTGAGGTTCTCATACTTCAGCCTTGCACACCCAGACTCATAAGTTCACACTGTTTAGCAATGGTATGTATGCTCACGTGGGTCCACAAATCCACTAAGACACACTCACACACTCCCCTGTAGGCCTACACAGATATATCTGGGCTCACACACACAGTTTGCCACATTGCTCTACAGACTCACACACACCCAAGTTCATAAGAACGCTATCACAGACAAGCACGCTGTCACATACAAGCACACTCACATATGCCCACTTAGGCTCACATATGTGCAAGTACACACACACACACACACACAGAGGCACGCATGTCTGCTGAAAGAAAGAACCCTCTTGCTTGAGGGGGGTTGAGTTCAGTCAGCATCCAAAGGCCAAAGGAGGACTTCTCAGTTAGTAAATGATTTCACCAATCTGCTGCTTTGGTCCAAGGCATTGCTGTCAGCAGAGAATCAATCTGTCTGGGACCAAGGCAGGGAGGCAGAGAGACAGAAGCAGGTTTGAAAGAACAGACCTCTTTCCTCTCCTTCCTTGTCTGTCTCTCTCTAGATGCCCAGGGGTTTGCACTCCCGCGTCCCTGAGCAGAAGCTGAGGATCCTCTGAACCACAGTTCCTGTCCTCAGAGAGCCTTCAGCCCTCAGGCCAATGCCATAGTCATCAAAAACATCTCATAGGGGGACTTCCCTGGTGGTCCAGTAGTTAAGAATCGTCGTAATGCAGAAGATGCAAGTTCGATTTCTGACCAGGGAACTAGATCCCACATGCCTCAGAGGAACTAAGCCTGCGCGCTGTGACTGGAGTCCATACCCACAACGCAAGGTCCTACCTGCTGCAACTAAGACCTGACGCAGACAAATAAATAAATATTTAAAAAAAAAAAAAAACCATCTCATAGGACGTCTGCGCAAACTCAGCTGCCCCAGGCCCCATTCTCCTTTCCTGGTTTCACTGCTGCACGCCCTGCAAGTGAGCGGCATGTAGTGGGTCCCCATGTGGGTGATAAAAACAGTGCATTTGGGGAGAGGAAGGACTTTACCCTGGGAGTGCATGTTTGGTAAGCTGTCATCTGGGCCTCAGCCTTGCACAAGCCTTTCACAAGCCCCCAGTCAGTTTCCAGTCATTCTCCATAACAGCTGCTTCAACCTTCTTGTCCATGTCTCCACCAGCCCCTGGCTTTACTCTCAGAACATCATTTCACCTCTTTGCAGAGAACACAAATAGATGAGGGACCACCAGAAGCAAAACTTTCAACTTCCTAAACCCCTGCCAGTAGAAACCTACTCACATTTGTTCTCATCCTTACTTCCTCCCATCTTAGCAGTGTCCACAGCTAATTGCTGACTGATTCTCACTCCCACCTCTTCCAGAAACTTTCTCCATCAACTATCCCCCCATCTCCTGCATCATCAATCCCTTGCTCTTTACTTGATTCTTCTCTTCGTGTAGAAATATGCTCATATTTCTTTCATCCTAAGAAATAAGTTATTCTTCTATACAGCATTTTCTTCTATCTGCCACCCTGTCTCTCTCTTATTCATTAGCCAATGTTCTTGAATTGTCTCCACTCACGTCTCCTCCTCTTACTACACCCCTTCATTTCCCATATCACTGCTGTCTTCTGCATAAGATCTTATGCTTTTTCCACCCACAAACAACCGCCCATCAGGGGTACCAGCCACTGTTTTTGAGTTAGACCCGGTGTCCACTTCCCAGTCCCTAGAGTTGGAACCTTTTGGCAGCATGGGATATTGTTCACCTTCTCTAATTCTTGGAATGCTCTCTCCCTGGTCATCTTTGCAAGTATTGACTCTCTTTCACCATCTTCTTACCTCTCTGACCACCCATTATTGGCCTCTTCTTCCTGTATTCTTAAACTTTCCATGTCTGATCAATATTAATTCTGTAGCTTCTACCTCCTAAAGATTTCTAAAAGAACTCCACTCCTCTTCTTCCTAACAGACATTCAGCTTTAATCTAAATTCAAACAACACCTCCCTAACAGGTTCCTTGGGCTCACTCTGATCTGTTCTAACTTATGCTTGCAGAATCTCAGTTCTCTGACTAGGGGTTGAACTCCAGGCCACAGCACTGAAAGCCTGGAATCCCAACCACTAGGCCACCAGGGAACTCCCTAAGTGATCTTTTTAAAATGAAAATCTGACGATGCGTGTGTGCGTGCTAAGTAGCTTCAGTTGTGTCCGACTCTTTGCAACCCTATGGATTGAAGCCCAGCAGGCCCCTCTGTCCTTGGGATTCTCCAGACAAGAATACTGGAACGGGTTGCAATGCCCTCCTCCAAGGGATCTTCTTAACCCAGGGATCGAACCCGTGTCTCTTAAGTCTCCTACACTGACAGGTGAGTTCTTTACTGCTGAGCCACCAGGAAAGCCCAAATCTGACTATATCCTTTGTAAAACTATATTAATTAATTAATTAATTTGGCTGTGTGAAATGAAAATATCTCCTGCCATATCAATAAACAAGAAATGTCACAGCCATCAGTGATTTCTGGCCTTCAAATGTGAAGGAGGGCTCCACAAACTGGGATTCAGCGGATGCTGCCATCCCCACCCCATGATTGCTGAGGAGCTGGGAAGATGCAAGAAGCAAAGTGAGCAAAGAAACAGGATTGGCCCCAGATAGCTGAGGAGCCTATGAAAGGAATGCATTCAGTGAGCCCAGAGACCTGCACCTTCCCATACACAGAATGCTGAATTCCTTACCTTGATACCTGACCTTTGATGTTCAGACTGCCTGCTCTCTTTGTTGCATACTTGTATATTGCCTGACTTCCCCTCCTGCCTCCTTGGAGCAGTTTTCTCTGAGCTACTGAGATGCTGTCTCCCAGGCTCAGAGTCCTAAATTTTACCACCAAATAAATAACTCTCTGCTTTCAGGTTGTGACTATACTTTTCAGTCGAGAGCTGCGTCAGGTCTTGGTTGCAGCCCGTGGGATCTTCACTGAGTCCTGCAGGATTCTTCATCGTGGCTCTTTAGTTTGGTTCGTGGGCTTCAGTGGTTGTGACTCAGACTTAATTGCTCTGAAGCATGTGGGACCTTAGTCCCCTGACCAGGGATCGAACCTCTGTCCCCTGCATTGCAAGCCAGATTCTTCACCACTGGACCACCAGGAAAGTCCAAAAATCTGACTACATTCTTTTGCTGCATAAAATTATTCGTTGGCCTCTCCTTGTCCATAAAGATAAAACCTAAATTCTGAAAGAGTGCTCAAGGGGGTCCTCTGTGCTCGGATCCCACCGTCCCCTGTACCTCTTCCCTCAAACCTACCCCTTTGCCTTCCACATGCTCTCTCTGTTCAGTTGAGCTGTTTAACCTCCTCAAATACAGCAGGATTAGGGCATTTAAACATCTTTGAGCATTTAAGCATGGTACTCTGTCTGCCTAGGACACCCTCCCCTACCCTCACTTCCTCTCTTTACCTAAGTATTATCCTTCTGAGCTCAACTCAGCCATCGGTTTCTCCTTAAACCCACTCCCCATCCATCCATTTATTCATTTGTCCATTTATTCAGTGAGGGTGGCCACTTGTAAATTTTAACAACCTCAAGAAGAATGCTCAGTCCACCCATGAATCCTCTAGGGAAGGGAGGAAAGTGGGGAAAGAGAACTGCAGGGTCCTAATGATTTAATGAGAGTCAAAGCTACTGATGTTCAAGCTGGTTTTAGAAAAGGCAGAGGAACCAGAGATCGAATTGCCAACACCCACTGGAGCATGGAAAAAGCAAGAGAGTTCCAGAAAAACATCTATTTCTGCTTTATCGACTATGCCAAAGCCTTTGACTGTGCGGATCACAATAAACTGTGGGAAATTCTGAAAGAGAAGGGAATACCAGACCACCTGACCTGCCTCTTGAGAAACCTGTATGCAGGTCAGGAAGCAGCAGTTAGAACTGGACATGGAACAACAGACTGGTTTCAAATAGGAAAAGGAGTACGTCAAGGCTATATATTGTCACCCTGCTTATTTAACTTATATGCAGAGTACATCATGAGAAACACTGGGCTGGAAGAAACAATAGCTGGAATCAAGATTGCCGGGAGAAATATCAATAACCTCAGATATGCAGATGACACCACCCTTATGGCAGAAAGTGAAGAGGAATTAAAAAGCCTCTTGATGAAAGTGAAAGAGGAGAGTGAAAAGGTTGGCTTAAAGCTCAACATTCAGAAAACGAAGATCATGGCATCTGGTCCCATCACTTCATGGGAAATAGATGGGGAAACAGTGGAAGCAGTGTCAGACTTTATTTTGGGGGGCTCCAAAATGGCAATCCACTCCAGTATTCTTGCCTGGAGAATCCCATGGATGGAGAAGCCTAGTAGGTTACAGTCCATGGGGTTGCAAAGAGTCGGACACGACTGAGCGACTTCACCATCACCAAAATCACTGCAGATGGTGATTGCAGCCATGAAATTAAAAGACGCTTACTCCTTGGAAGAAAAGTTATGACCAACCTAGATAGCATATTCAAAAGCAGAGACATTACTTTGCCAACTAAGGTCCGTCTAGTCAAGGCTATGGTTTTTCCTGTGGTTATGTATGGATGTGAGAGTTGGACTGTGAAGGCTGAGCGCGGAAAAATTAATGGTTTTGAACTGTGGTGTTGGAGAAGACTCTTGAGAGTCCCTTGGGCTGCAAGGAGATCCAACCAGCCCATTCTGAAGGAGATCAGCCCTGGGATTTCTTTGGAAGGACTGATGCTAAAGCTGAAACTCCAGTACTCTGGCCACCTCACGCGAAGAGTTGACTCATTGGAAAAGACTCTGATACTGGGAGGGATTGGGGGCAGGAGGAGAAGGGGATGACAGAGGATGAGATGGCTGGATGGCATCACTGACTCTATGGACGTGAGTTTGAGTGCACTCCAGGAGTTGGTAATGGACAGGGAGGCCTGGCGTGCTGCGATTCATGGGGTCGCAAAGAGTCGGACGCGACTTAGCGACTGAACTGAACTGAAAGCTCCTGAGAAAACAAGGATTCACTGAACCAAGAATGACAATGTGTGTGTTCTAAGCCGTTTCAGTCATGTCTGACTCCATGCAACCCCGTGGACTGTAGCCTGCCAGGTTCCTCTGTCCATGAGATTCTCCAGGCAAGAATACTGAAGTGGGTTGCCATGCCCTCCTCCAGAGGATCTTCCCAACCCTGGGACTGAACCCACATCTCTGACCTCTCCGGCACTGGCAGGCAGCATTTTTTTTTTTTTTACCACTAGGGCCACCTCAGATGCCCCTAGAATAATACACTAGAAAATGCTACATAGAATAATAGAAAGTCAAGAAGAGCTATGGGATTCCTGCCATGCATGTTTTAGTTAGAGGTTCTCCTCTGGCCGTAGTGAATTTACAAAGGGCCTGGAGGGAATCCTACGCTGCCCAGGAGAGCAGACTTAATAACAAGTCACAGTTATTGGGCACTAGAGGCACTAGATGAAGCAGGTATATATATTATCTAACAATCCTTGTGTGTCAAAAAGAAAAAGTGTCGGGCTGCCCAAAAAGTTCGTTCAAGTTTTTCTGTAATGTCATGCAAGAAAACCCGAATGAACTTTATGGCCAACCCAATGTTACTAGTCTCATTTTGCAGAGAAGGAAACAAGATTTAGAAGGTTAAGTGGTTTGGACAAATTCTCATAGTGAATTAGTGGCTGAGTGGCAGACTCAAAGTTCACATGTAAGCCTGTCTGAACCCAAAGTCAAGCTCTCGATCTTGACATTCTTCTGCCCGCAATTACTACTAGGGTGGGTTCA
Organism: Ovis canadensis; assembly: GCF_042477335.2. NCBI lineage: Eukaryota > Metazoa > Chordata > Mammalia > Artiodactyla > Bovidae > Ovis > Ovis canadensis. Next base: position 11,310,676 of record NC_091245.1, read on the forward strand.
GAGGGAGGTGCAAATGTGCCAAGGAGATGGGGAGGCCATTGGTAGTTCCCACACTTAATGTCTCCATGGTACCCATCCTGCGTGTGCTGACGGGTTGACAACTTACACAGCAGCTGGTTTGCTCGGAGGAGATCCCTTTAATTAAAATAGCACAAAGGGAGAGAGGCGCACAAACCGTGTCAGCAGGTAATTAATACAAAGGAGAGCCCAGGCGCACACAAATGCTCAGCCTCTACCTGTCAGAACCCAGCTTCACTCATACTCCCAGCCCAGAGTTGCCACTTTGTCCCTCTGGCCACGAGCTGTCTCCCATCTGCCTACCTCCATGGATGGGGAAGGGAGGACCTGTCCTCTGGGGCCAGAACCTAGGCTACCACTCTTACTGGACTCTGACCACTCAACTTCCATTCTCTCTCTCTCTCTCTTTTTTTTTAATGTTTTGGCCACACTGTACAGCATGTGGGATCTTAGTTCCTCCACCAAAGATCAAACCCATGCTTTTTGCAGTAGAAGCACAGTGTTTTAAAATATATTTATTTGGCGGTATGAGGTCTTACTTGCTGCACTTGGGATCTTCATCACATGCTGTGGAGCTTTAGTCGCAGCCCGTGGGCTCTTGGTTGTGGTGTACATGGGTTTAGTTTATGAGGTCTCACTTGCTGCACTTGGGATCTTCATCGCATGCTGTGGAGCTTTAGTCGCAGCCCGTGGGCTCTTGGTTGTGGTGTACATGGGTTTAGTTGCTCTAAGGCATGTATGTATGCTCAGTCATGTCTGACTCTTTGCAACTCAACTCTTGAAAGTAGCCAGCCAGCTCCTCTGACCATGGAATTTTTCAGGCAAGAATATTGGACTGGGTTGCCATTTCCTCCTAAAGGGAATCTTCCCAACCCAGGGATCGAACCCAAGTCTCTAGGGTCTCCTGCATTGCCAGGCAAATTCTTAACCACTGGACCACCAGAGAAGTCCCTCAACCTCCTCTTGACTGTCCATGTCTCCAGGAGATCCAGAAGCCAGGGTGAGCCAGAGATAAGCCAGCCACAGCCTAGGAGTTCGGGGCATCATCTGTGAGGAAGTATTAGTCTTTGCCAGGCCTGCCCCATCAAGCTGATCCCTGCCTTATCTCCCAGGGCAGGGGTCTTGAGTCAGCCTGCTTCTGTATACACTGTATTGGAAAGAAGTGAACCCATTCTCACCACTGCCTCTGCCCAGAGTTTGGGCTTGCTTCTCTACGGAACCAACAGCCTGGTCCTGAATCTCACTGCTCTGGGCTCCTGACCTCCTTCCTGTCCTTTCTCTCATCTCATTATCTGCATATTCCCAGGAGGTACACAGCAAAAGAATATTTCTCCATTACATAGATGAAGTGAGAAGTAGCAAGGTAGCTGTCCAAGGGCAAGAGAAGTTTTCCTTTCTTTGCTCTAAGGGTGCACTTTTCTGGGATTCCAGCCATTGGTTCAGCTATATCTTGTTTTTCTGTTGTTTTTTTTTTTAACAAACTTTATTTTTAATAACTTTAGAATTACAGAACAGTTACAAAAGAGAGTACTGGGCGTTCCTGTATACTCCTTACTCAGTTTCCCCATTATTACATTTTATATTGCCAGCTGTATCTGTCAAAACCAAGAAACTGATGCTGTATACCTGGCTTTAATCAGGCTTTTTAAAAAAATCTCCCTTATGGAGAAGGAAATGGCAACCCACTCCAGTATTCTTGCCTGGGAAATGCCATGGACAGAGGAGCCTGGCAGGCTTCAGTCCCAAAGAGTCGGACACAACTTAGCAACTAAACTGCCACCACAATGGGATGATTATTGCTCTTTTGTTCACTCTGACCAGAAATAAACACAGAAACAAACAATAGAAGCTTTGTTAAATGAGCACCCGTATGTAGGGGAATGGCTGAGTGGATGATGACATATCACACAACGGGATATTATTCAGCTATTACAGAGAGTGCATTAGAGGTTTACCAATTGACCTAGAAGCATTTCCGCTGAAGAGCAGAAGAACATGCCACCCCATAAAATGCCACTTTGCATACAGCTTATGTTGAGCTGAAGAAGAGAAGTTCTCTGTTTTCCCCTTACCCACCTGAAAGCAGAATATGCACTCCTCTGGTGAAGATGTCACCTCCCTACTTCTCACACCAGGAAGGGAATACTAATTGTATCACTGGAGATAAGATCACACTGAAGAGTCTACACAAACGCATCTTACTAACTAGACTTATCTATCATGAGCTTCCACATAAATTTGTCTCCCTTCAGTTTGCCCCTCCTAGAAGTTCAAAGGCTTTTTCCTTTGTCTTCTCCCTTCTCCGCAAAATTATTTTGCTTTGATAGGATGCCATCTAAGTCCAAATTCTGGCAATCCCTTTGAGTTACTTATCACTAAGGTTTCTCCCATGTAAAGTGAATGGAATGTGTTAATAAACTGTTTTTCTGTTCTTTAAAAAAAAAAAAATCTCCCTTAGAGATGAACTCTAAGTTTCTCTCTTCTCTATCCAGAGATCCAGTGAAGAATGTTCAGTTCAGTTCAATTGCTCAGTCGTGTCTGACTCTTTGCAACCCCATGGCCCGCAGCACGCCAGGCCTCCCTGTCCATCACCAACTACCAAAAATTACTCAAATTCATGTCCATTGAATCCGTGATGCCATCCAACCATCTCATCCTCTGTCGTCCCCTTCTCCTCTCGCCTTCAATCTTGCCCAGCATCAGGGTCTATTCAAATGAGTCAGCTCTTTGCATCAGGTGGCCAGAGTATTGGAGTTTCAGCTTCAGCATCAGTCCTTCCAATGAACATTCAGGACTAATTTCCTTTAGGATGGACTGGTTGGATCTCCTTGCAGTCCAAGGGATGCTTGCAATTGGCCTCTTCAGTGACACCATAGTTCTCCTGCATAGTCCCCTACTCTGCCCAAACCACCACCACCACCCCCAGAATAAACCAGACAGACCATCCAAGGAAGAACAGCTCCAGGGTCAGAGGCTCAAACTCACAGACAGTGTCCTTCAGGTATCCCACTCATCAAGTTCCTCTTTCTATAAGCCCACAGATGTACCTCTTGCCCACAAGCACTGCCTTTCCTGCTAATTTCTTCACTAATTCTATTAATCCTTGTGGGCACCCTCCCAGTATCAACTCTATCCTTAATGCTCTCAATCAGATTCAATGGAGCAAATATTTACTGATAACATAGAAACAATTCCAATCCAGTCCCTGACCTTGAACAGCTCTTGGTCTTTGGGGAGAATTAGACACCTCTGCTTATGATTATAATAGCTGTTAGTAAGTGAAGCAGTGTAGCACAGTGGTTAAGTGCTTGAAGTCTTTAATCAGAAAGCTGTGTGACTTGGGGTTAGTGATATTAGTTTCCATGAGCATCAGCTCTCTTAACTCAAAAAGCAGAATAGTAGGACCTACTTCATAAAGTGTTTATAATCATTTAATTTAAAAAATCAATACCTATCACTTATGAAGTAGTTACTATATGCCAGGCACTATGCCAATTGTTTCGCCTTTTTTTAAGTCAAGGCTTACAAATAAAAACTTACTTGCCTTTACAGTCAAAGATGAAGAAGAGGGTGGCCTGAATCAAAGAATGATTTGGGGAAGGAAAGATGGATTTAAAAAACATTTTGTTCAAGAAGGAGGAAACATATGTATACCTAAGGATATATGGAGACTTCCCTGGTGGCTCAGACGGTAAAGCGTCTGTCTACAATGCGGGAGACCCAGGTTCTATCCCTGGCTTGGGAAGATCCCCTGGAGAAGGAAATGGCAATCCACTCCAGGACTATTGCCTGGAAAATCCCATGGGCAGAGGAGCCTGGTAGGCTACAATCCATGGGGTCGCAAAGAGTCGGACATGATTGAGCGACTTCACTTTGACTTCATTGGAAGGTGAAGTCTTAACCACTGGACCACATGTGGATGTATATCTATGGATGATTCATGTTGATGTATGGCAGAAACCAACATAACATTGTAAAGCAATTATCCTCCAATTAAAAATAAATAAAAGAAAACATAAAACACCTAAAATCACGGCAGATGGTGATTGCAGCCATGAAATTAAAAGATGCTTACTCCTTGGAAGGAAAGTTATGACCAACCTAGATAGCATATTCAAAAGCAGAAATATTACTTTGCCAACAGAGGTCTGTCTAGTCAAGGCTATGGTTTTTCCAGTGGTTATGCAAGTGAGTCTAGGTGAACTCCCGGAGTTGGTGATGGACAGGGAGGCCTGGCACGCTGTGATTCATGGGGTCGTGAAGAGTCGGACACAACTGAGCGACTGAACTGAACTGAACTGATGCACGGATGTGAGAGTTGGGCTGTGAAGAAAGGTGAGCGTTGAAGAATTGATGCTTTTGAACTGTAGTGTTGGAGAAGACTCTTGAGTCCCTTGGACTGCAAGGAGAGCCAACCAGTCCATTCTAAAGGATATCAGCCCTGGGTGTTCATTGGAAATAATAGTAATAAAAAATAATAGTAATAAAAAATTTAAAAACATTTTATAAGTAAGTAACCTATTGGATTTAGGGACAGGGAATTGAGCATGATGTCGAGATATGTAGCCTGGGCCCCTGAGTAGACAGTGGTGCCAGTTATTGTGAGAAGGAACCTGGAGGAGGAGCAGGTTTGGAGATGGTAGTGAATTCTCTTTGAGCATGGTGCATTGAAGGAGTCTTGGGGACATGCAAATAGGGAGTCCTTCAGACAGTTGTATATACGGGTCCAGGTCAAGAATAGAAATACAGCGCTTTGAAGCATCTGTTTATAGATGATAGTTGAAACCATTTGTATAGATATGACTTCCCAAGTAGAATCAAAAAAGAAGATGATGAAGAAGGAGACAGAATTAGAAGGGACCACAATATTTGAAGGCGGGAGGAGAAGGAGACGACAGAGGATGAGATGATTGGATGGCATGGCCAACTCAATGCAAACATTTTTAACTTTATTTTTTCTTATATCCTACACTTTCCTTCTGGATTTAATGTCTTTCTTGCTAATGAATATCCTTTGATAATTATTTTAGCAAGAGCTGTTTTTGTCTTCATGTGACTGAAATAACTTTTGTTTTGTAAGGGGTCAGCCAGCTATAGAACTCTAAGTAGACAGTTATTTTCTCTCAGCATTTTGATATTATTCCATTGTCTTCTGGCATCTACTGTTGCTGTTGAGAAGTTTGTGTTAGTCGCCTAGTCGTGTCTGACTCTTTGTGACCCCATGGACTGTAGCCCACCAGTCTCCTCTGCTCATGGAATTCTCCAGGCAGGAATACTGGAATGGGTAGCATGCCCTTCTCCAAGGGATCTTCCTGACCCAGGGATCGAACCTGGGTCTCCCACATTGCAGGCAGATTCTTTACCATCTGAGCCACCAGGGAAAACCCTGTTGAAAAGTCTACTGTTGGTCTAATTACCATTCCTCCTGATATAGCTTATCTTCTCTTTTTGGTAGCTTTTAAGATTTTCTATTTTTCCTTCATGTTCTCTAGTTTCACTGTGATGTATTGGGTGCGATTTATTAATTTAATTTATTTATTTAATTAATTTAATTAATTTATCTTGCTTGAGACACAATATTTAACTTCAATCTGATAATTCATATCATTCATCCAATTCTGAGAATTATTAGCCATTATCTCTCCATTATCTCTCCTCCTGTCTTTCTCTCATTCTCTCTGTCCTCTCCTTCTGGAATTCTTATTAGATGTGTTTTGAAGCTTACCATCCTATTATCTGAATCTTTTAACTTTTTTTCCCAGATACTTATTTTGTTGCCCTAAATCTTGTTTTTTTTTTTAATTCCCCACTGATCTATGTGTTATGTGTTAGAATTCAACAATTCTCTCCTCAGTTAAATCTACTCAACTGTTTAACTCAGCTACTGAATTATTTTTTTCAAAGACAACAATTTCTAGTTTTAGAACTTATTTTAAATTCAGTTAATTTTTAAATAATGTCTTACTTATGCCTCTTATATTTTAGCTTCTTTCTCTCTTTGAGCATTTAAAAATCCTATTTGATTATTCTATTATCTCTGCTTTGCAGAGTCCCTCCCCCTCTCTCTCTCTTTTTTTGTTTGTTTGTGGTTTTTTTTTGGTGGAGTATAGCTGCTTTACAATGTCATGTTAGTTGCTGCTGTACAGCAAAGTGAATCAGCTACATATATACATATATCCCTTCTTTTTTGGCTTTCCTTCCCATTTAGGTCACCAAGAACACTGAGTGGAATTCTCTGAGCTATACAGTCAGTTCTCATTAGTTACCTATTTCATACATAATAGTGTATATATATATTGGGCTTTCAAGTGGCACAATGGTAAAGAATCTGCCTGTCAAGCAGGAGATGTGAATCCGATCCCTGGGTCAGGAAGATCCACTGGAATAGGAAATGGCAACCTGCTCCAGTAGTCTAGCCTGGAAAATTCCATGGACAGAGGAGCCTGGAAGGCTACAATCCAGGGGATTGCAAAGAGTTGGACACTACTGAGCAACTGAGCAGGAAGTATAGAAGACTGTCTCTTATGACATTTGATTCCCTTAGTTGCTTTGTGATGTTTATCTGTGACATCTGGGAAATTTTCTCCCGTAGGTGCCTATAAACAACCTGGGTCATGTACTATGTTGCGGATTGCCTATGACCACTGTAGTCCATTGGATCTGAACCAATTTTTTTCTTAGACTGAGGCTATTTTGACATTAGCGTTTCTGTATTGAGAATGCAGAATTTTAGTTCTCTAAGCGCATATTGCTCAGGCCAGTTTTCAGATTTCTCACAGTTGAAATGAATATTTCTCTTAAGCTGGACTAAGTGGCCCATTTCCACTTCTGTCCGTATCCTCCAGGCAATGGGAACTTAGAGCTCTGTAAGCCCAAATTACCAGACAAAATAGTTCTTTACTTCCCTCAGCTTTATGCAGAGAGCCCAATCCTAGCCCGTGGTCTTGACTTTTGCCCCAACACCTAATGTTGTAAGTCCAGCCCCAAAGCCTAGATTTCGATGTCTTCATGGGCAACAGAACTTTGACTCCAACTCATCACTGAAGTACTTTGTAGTGTTGTTTTGATATTTGAAAATTTATCTTTGTTGCTTTCAAGCTCAGCTACACACCTTTTTATAATTGGAATGAAAAAACCTAAAGCCTTCTATCCCACATTTCTATGGTTTTAGAGCAGAATGCCAGGTCAATCTGACTTCTTAAGTAGAAATGCTAGGAAGACATTATTACAAATGTATAAGAACACAGAGACAAAGATGTCTCAAAGACAATAGAGAAACAGGTTTCAAGAAAAGGAATCAAGTGTATTATATAAAATATTGCATTGTAGACAAGTGAAATAAGAGCTGACTGAAAAGCATTAAATTTGAAGACATAAAGTTTATTGATTACCCTAGTGAGAACCATTTCATGGAATAGGGGGAGACAAAATCCTAATTAATTGTAGTGATCTAAGAAGTGACCTGCCTCTTGAGAAACCTGTATGCAGGTCAGGAAGCAACAGTTAGATCTGGATACGAAACAACAGACTAGTTCCAAATAGGAAAGGAGTACGTCAAGGCTGTATATTGTCACCCTGCTTATTTAACTTATATGCAGAGTGAAGTGAAGTCGCTCAGTCGTGTTCGACTCTTTGTGACCCTGTGGACTGTAGCCTACCAAGCTCCTCCATCCATAGGATTCTCCAGGCAAGAATACTGGAGCGGGTTGCCATTTGTACATCACGAGAAAAGCTGGGCTGGAAGAAGCACAAACTGAATACAAGATTGCCGGGAGAAAGATCAATAACCTCAGATGTGCAGATGACACCACCCTTATGGCAGAAAGTGATGAAGAACTAAAAAGCCTCTTCTTAAAAGTGAAAGAGGAGAGTGAAAAAGTTGGCTTAAAACTCAACATTCAGAAAACGAAGATCATGGCATCTGGTCCCATCACTTCAAGGGAAATAAATGAGGAAACAGTGGAAACAGTGGCTGACTTTATTTTGGGGGGCTTCAAAATCACGGCAGATGGTGATTGCAGCCATGAAATTAAAAGATGCTTACTCCTTGGAAGGAAAGTTATGACCAACCTAGATAGCATATTCAAAAGCAGAAATATTACTTTGCCAACAGAGGTCTGTCTAGCCAAGGCTATGGTTTTTCCAGGGGTTATGCAAGTGAGTCTAGGTGAACTCCTGGAGTTGGTGATGGACAGGGAGGCCTGGCATGCTGTGATTCATGGGGTCGTGAAGAGTCGGACACGACTGAGCGGCTGAACTGAACTGAACTGATGCACGGATGTGAGAGTTGGGCTGTGAAGAAAGGTGAGCGTTGAAGAATTGATGCTTTTGAACTGTGGTGTTGGAGAAGACTCTTGAGAGTCCCTTGGACTGCAAGGAGATCCAACCAGTCCATTCTAAAGGAGATCAGCCCTGGGTGTTCATTGGAATGACTGATGTTGAAGCTGAAACTCCAATACTTTGGCCACCTCAGGCGAAGAGTTGACTTATTGGAAAAGACTCTGATGCTGGGAGGGATTGGGGGCAGGAGAAGAAGGGGACGACGGAGGATGAGATGGCTGGATGGCATCACCAACTAGATGGACATGAGTTTGAGTAAACTCCGGGAGGTGGTGATGGACAGAGAGGCCTGGCATGCTGCGATTCATGCGGTCGCAAAGAGTAGGACAGGACTGAGCGACTGAACTGAAGTGAAGTGAAGTGAAAGGTGGCGCTAGTGGCAAAGAACCTGCAGGCCAACAGGTGGCGCTAGTGGTAAAGAGCCCGCTTGCCAATGCAGGAGACTTAAGAGATGCGGGTTTGATCCTTGGATCGGGAAGATCCCTTGGAGGAGGGCATGGCAATCCATTCCAGTATTCTTGCCTGAAGAATCCTATGGACGGAGGAGCCTGGTGGGCTACAGTCCACAGGGTCGCACAGAGTCGGACACGACTGAAGCTACTTAGCACGTGCCAGTACTAGGAGACAGGAGATGCGAGTTCACACTTGGGTCGGGAAGATCTCCTGGAGGAAAAAATAGCCACCCTACTCCAGTATTCTTGCCTAGAGAATCCCATGGACAGAGGAGCCTGGCAGGCTCCAGTCCACATGGTAACAAAGAATCCATCGTGACGGAAGCAGCTTCACGCACTCAGGAAGTGAAAAGGAGGCATAGAGAGAGGGAGAAAAGAGATCCTCCTGAAATGGGGCTTTGCAGAGAGGAGCCTGGGCTGGTAGGGGTAGGAAGAGGGGGAAAAGGGAAGGTGTTTGTGGGCTAAGGGAAGGAAATGGTGGAAGCAGAAGAGACGGCAGATGCAGGAAAGAGAGAAGCCCATATAGGCTAGAGAAGGCAGGGGTCAAATCCAAAGTTGTTGGTGGCCTTCCCGGGAAGGAGAAATCAGAATCCAGAGGGAAAGAAGTGAGGAGAGCACAAAGATCATGGGGGGGAGGGGCAGCGGAAATCAAGGGGGTTGGGTGGAGTAGGAGCTTGGCTGGTTGGGCGGGTCTAGGGACAGGAGGAGCAGAATAGGTAGGAGCTCAGGGGAGGAAAGTGGGGAAGGTCTGAGCATGTGGATGGTGTGGGAGTAGGAAAGGAAGCATTACTGAGGGCCCCTCAAGAGCAGAGAAACCATGGGAATCCCTCCCACAGTTCGCAGTGGGCAGCCTGGTGTGGGTATTAGTCAAGCAGATGGTATAAACCATCCCTGGACAGAGAAAGGAAACAAGAATGAGAGTATTAGCTGAAAATTGAAGTTTCCAAAACCGGAGCTCGGAAAAGTTTTTTGTGTGTAAATTGTTCTGCAGTTCTGTTTGACTGGGGTTTGATCAGTAAATGAAGAATGAATGGATGAACAAAAAATAATAGATCAGAGAAAAACACACACAGAGAGACAGGCTGATGGGCAAGTGGGTGAGAGAATAGATGAGTACGAAATAGCTGGACAGACAGACTGTCTCCTCCCTAAACTTGATATTTTTAGACTCAGTTACACTCTCTGCACTCCTCTTCTGTTTCCCTCCTCTGTCTCCTCCTATTCTCTAGGAGCTCAGCGCCCAGACTGGAGTGGGGCTGGGGGGCTACTTTGTGAAGGGCTGGTTCTCAGGGCCAGCGCTGGGGTGGGAGGGAACAGCTTCAGGGACGCTGGACGGCAGAGGCAGCTGAAATGGGGTGGGGGAGGGAAAGGGGAGACAGGTGCCCTGGGCATGGAAGCTGCTGAGGTGTCAGAGATGAGACTTAATGACAAGCCCGAGGTCCACCTGCACAGATGAGTGGGGCTGGGAGGTGGGAGCTGTGGGGAAATTGGAAAAGGGACACGTTCATTTTTCAGCGTCATTCTCTCCCTCTCCTTACACACAGACACACACACATCTTTAATAAAGAGCCAGAGGCTTACTCTATTCTCACTCCATTTCCACAAAGGACCCCCTGGGAAAGAGGCTGTAAAAAGGGGCAAAGAGGGTCATGGGGAGGGAATGGAGCTGCTTTCTCCCCTGGGTTCTGCCAGTCTATGCACTTGCCTGGGAAAGCCCTAGCTAGACAGGTCTCTGGAGAGCTGGGGTGGGGTAGGGGAGGGTTAGAGAACCAAGAGCCAGGCTGGGAGGCTGACTGGTCAGCACTGGAGCAGGCATTTGGCCAGAACCCAAGCCTCTGGACCCCAGCTCAGCCCCTCAGAGGAGGCCTAACTGCAGCCCGAGAAGGCTCCTCAGTGCCCCCCAACCCCAACACACAAGGGAACCCAGGGAACCCACAGATCCCAGAGCCCTTAACTCCTGCTCTGGGCCCTCCTGAAACCGCAACAGTGGGGACAGGACCAAGCTAAACCACTGCACAAGGGCTGGGCTCATCTGCCTCTGAAGTTGGCTTCTCAGGATCCAGCTCCAACCCTCACAGCCCGCAGTCATTCACATCTGTTGTGGAAGAGTGTTGTACAACTCCCTAATCTATGGCAGTTGTACGAACACCATTCTAACAGCCAAGGGTGTCACACGTAGTTCCTGGTCCTAGGGACAAAGCTTTTCCCTCTGCTCCCACCTACTGTGGACAGGTCCAACAAATAAACATTTGCCTTTGCTTCACAAATGCACACACACCAGCAAATATACATTTGGCCACATATCAGCTGGAGACTCCCTCATGTAACTAGCTGTGAGGCTATCTTCAAATAACAAAACTCTTAGTCCCTATCCTGGGTAACAAGGAAGTCCACCCCTTCTCTCTTGTATTTCTGAGCAGTCTGGGGGGTGATTACATGTTCCTCTAACTCATTGCTAACCACTCAGGGAGCTTAGTGCGGTTGTACAGGTTGTAGACTGTACAACTGTAAGGTAGCATTCACATAACGGCAACCCACTCCAGTACTCTTGCCTGGAAAACCCCACAGACAGAGGAGCCTGGGAGGCTACAGTCCATGGAGTCACAAGAATAGGAATGACTTAGAGACTGAACCACCACGATGCTCATATAACTATCTTCGTACTTTCTTCCAGGCACCACTGGCTGTCAAGCCCACTGACACCAATTCAGGTTCTTCTCGCTCTCTCTTTTTTTTCCCAAAAGGCACTGATTATCCAAGTCAAAGAGGCTAATCCTTCCAAAATCAGAACCCGAGATTTTGTAATACCTGATTCAAGCTGTCCACTCTTTTTATTTGCAAACTTGTTTTTGGTAGTGGATATAAGCTAATTATTTTGTTAGTCACAAGCCACAAGTAATTCATTTTTCAATTATGACCTATAAAGTGCCAGATCACCTATAGCATTTTTTGGTTCCGAAGCTCAGATGGCGGATGTACCTTATGTGCTCCTTGCTTCCAGCTTGCGGTGCTGCTGAGTGTGGATTACTCAAATCACTTAGGTCTGACTGGTCCAGGCAAGTCAGGAATGGATGCCCTCTCACAAGACTGGAACTTGTGGCAATCACATTTTTGGTTTGTGTGTGTGTGTGGTAAAATACAAATAACACGGGAATTCCCCAGCGGTTCAGTGGTTAGGACTTCATGCTCTCACTGCCAAAGCCTGGATTTGATCCCTGGTTGGCCACACAGTAAGGCCAAAAAAAATAATAATAACATAAAATGTACCATCTTCATCATTTTTTTATCTTAATCACTTTTTAGTGTACAGTTCTGTGGCATTAAATACATTGATTGTTGTATAATTAAAACCACTGTCCATCTCTAGAACTTTCTTTTCGTCTTGAAAAACTGAAACCCCCTACCCACTACACATTAACTCTCTTTTCCTCTTGCTCCTTGGGCCCTGCTAACCACCATTCTACTTTCTGTCTTTCTGAATTTGGTTATTCTATATTATCTAATATAAGTGGAATTGTATTTGCCCTTTAGTGACTAGCTTATTTCTCTTAGCAAACTGTTCTCTGCTTTCCTCCCTGTTTTTGCATGTATCAAAATTACTTTCTTCTTTATGCTCAATTATATTCATTGCTGATATACTCAAAATATATCCATTGTATGTATAGACCATATTGTTTATCCATTCAGCCATTGACGGACACTTGAGTTGCTTCCACCTTTTGGTTATTGTATCACTGCTATAAACATCTTTGAGACCCTGCTTTCAATTTTTTGAGGAATTTACCCAGAGGCAACATTTTCTGAATCATATGGTAATACTACTTTTTCTTTTTGAGGAATTGCCACATTGTGTTCCACGACAGCTGTACCATTTTGTATTCCCATCAGTGATATACAGAGGCTCTCATTTCTTTCTTTCTTTTTTTTTTTTTTTTTTGAGGCTCTCATTTCTATACATCCTCACCAACATTTGCTCTTTTCTGGTTTTGTTTTCCAAATTCTGATCAGGTCAGTGATTGTTGGGCTTGCTACAGGGAAAGGTAGGAAAACCAGTAACCTGGAAAGACTTTTGGAGCAGGCTTCATACTCATGAAGGGCCTAAATGTTATACTTTTAATTCTGTTTCCAATGAGATTATATATAGATTGAATTTTTTCCTATCACTGTTAAAATAATTAATTAGTGGAAGTATTTGTAATGATCACATTGTGGGAGTTCCCTGTTGGCCTAGTGGTTAGGACTTTATGCTTTTACTGCCATGGCCCCAGGTTCAATCCCTAGTGGGGAACTGAGACCCCACAAGCTGCATGGCATGGCCAAAAAAAATAAATAAACCTTTGGGGAAAAAAATCAAAAGTGGTCTGGGCTCAGTCACCCTGGAAAGGCTCAGACTGGTGGCCCCTTTAGAAAAGACCAGTCTCAACCCTGCATGGGCATGCCTCTGCCCCCTTCTCTGTCTATTCATTTTCCACCCCTTCCATGTAAGCCTTTATTCCTTAAGATGAAGTCTCTGCTCTCTGGGCCCTCATCTCCCATCAGGTTGCCCACTGCCCCATGTCCACCATCCTTGCTCTAACTAATGGTCCCCAAATCTCCATCCCTCAAACAAATTTTCCTCCCAAGCCAGATCGGTATTTCCAATTGTCTAAAGTTTGTTCCCTGAAGACAGACTCTGGGGTGGAGATCTGCAAGGAGGAAGTGAATTGAGAATTCTTGGGGGTCAACATCAGTAGGGCAGGGGAGGAAGGAGAGTTGGGCAGATGAAAGAACTAAACGGTCACAACAAAAGATACAGGACTTCCCTGGTGGTCCAGTGGTTAAAATCCACCTGCTAATGCAGGGGATGGTCCTAATGCTAATGCTAATTAGAGCATTAAGCTCCAGAGCGAATGTTCCCTGGTCCAGGAAGATTCCACATGCCTTGGGGCAACTAAGCCTGCGTGCCACAGCTACTGCTTGTAGCCCAGATCCCTAGAGCCTGTGCTCCACAACAAGAGAAGCCATCATAATGAGAAGTCTGTGCACAACAATTAGACAGTAGCCCCTCATCGCTGTAAGCAGAGAAAACTCCATGCAGCAGCAAAGACCCAGCACAACAAAAAATAACTAATCAATTATTAATTTCAAAAAGCTGCAACCAGTCCTAAAATGAGCTCTGGAATGTGGTCCTGCCTTGAGCAAAGGTGCTGGCCTTTGTATCTCCACACCGGTCAGTCGTTGATGTTGGCTGCCGGAGAAGGAAGTCTGACCTTGGGCCAGGTGGCTCTTTTCAGCTGAGGGCAAATACAGAGAGGGACTCAACTAAGAACCCTCAGCCACCAACATGTCCAGAAATGGGGGAACGAGCATTTCAGCCCTGAAAGAGGGATCTGGGCAATGTACCACAGCATCCATGACACCAGTCACCACTTGGACATCCTTGGGCATCTCAGAATCTACAGACTCCAGATTGAACTGAACCTGCTTCTTTTCTGGGTTCTCTCAGAACCAGAGACCAAAACTTCTAGGCTTGTCAAGTCTGAGTCAGTTATCTTCCCTCTCCGTTACCCTTCCTTCAACTGGTACTTCATCCTACAGAGGGTATCAGTCTTTGCCTAAAGTCTCTTGAATTCATCCCCATCTCCTCCTTTCCCACTACCACTGGCCTAGCTCAGGCGTTCATCAATCTTTCTATGGCTTCAATTGCCTTCCAACAATAGGTTCAGTGGAAAGAGCCATTTAGCGCACAATAGGTGTTACATGAAAGGCTCATTGGGATACTGTAAAAAAGAGAGAGATACTCAGCCTCATTAGGAATCAGGAAGAAAGGAAATGACTTCATAATGTTTCTCAAGAACAATAAAGATACTTTGATCCAGGACGCAGGGAGGTTTAGAGGTGCTGACCCTCTGAGCAGTAGAAGATGCACCTCTAACTTATGGTCACCCCTTCCTGCTCATGGTTCGCCCCTGCAGTTCCTCATGAAAGGGTTCATTCACTACTGAAAAAAATCTGCACTTCAGTGCACCTGTGCAATTCAAATCTGTTTTGTTCAACAGTCAATTGTAGTCCAAAATATGATGGAAAATATGAACAAAGATGTTAATTATAAGCATGGTTCATTACAGTAAAAAGTTGGAATCAACTTCAACATCTAAGAGGGAATGAGTTAAGTCAGTTGCGGTTTGTTCTACGGAATGTTGTTATTGTTCTTGTGTCACTAAGTCATGTCTGACTCTTTTGCAACCCCGTGGACTATAGCCCACCAGCTCCCCTGTCCACAGGCTTTCCCTGGCAAGAATACTGGAGCGGATTGCCGTTTCCTTCTCCCGGGGATCTTCCTGACCCAGAGATTGAACCTGTCTCCTGCATTGGCAGGCGGATTCTTTACAGGTCTGAGCCAGGGAAGCACATAACATCATATAATCATTAAAAGTAATGGTCAAAAAGTCTGTATAACAGCATGGAAAATGATTACTGAAAGGTTAAGTAAAAAAATTAAGGTTCATCATGAACACCCATTGTGATTGCTGGTAAAAAAATATATATATATATGATCACAGAAAACAATCTGAAAGAAAACATACCAGCATGCTAAGAGTTCTTGTATCAGAAAAAAGTCATGGCTGATATCTTTAGCCCCTCTCCTCTCACCATAATCTCCCCTTTATTCTTAAATATTGACCAAATTGTTTTCTTGGTATATAAGAAAGTGTTAGTCACTCAGTCATATATGACTTTTTGCAACCCCATGGACGGTGACTCGCCAGGCTCCTGTCCATGGAATTCTCCAGTCAAAAATACTAGAGTGGGTTGCCATAGAAATGCAGTTTCAAGCCATCCATATGGAGTCAGCTATAATTCCACAACCCTACTTTTCAAACTTGTAGTTGGTGACCTTATTACTTTCAAAATATGATATATAATGAAATATAAATATAATATAAAAAATGCATCAGTACTACCTCTTTATTTTTATCGCTAGGTAATAGTCCACTGTGGGCTTCCCAGGTGGTGCTAGTGGTAAAGAACCTGGCTGCGACTGCAGGAGCGTTAGAGATATGGGTCCAGTCCCTGGGTCAGGAAGATCCCCTGGAGGAGGGGATGACCATCCACCCCATTATTCTTGCCTGGAGAATCCCATGGACAGAGGAACCTGGCCAGCTATGGTCCACTGGGTTGCACAGAGTCAGACACGACTGAAGTGACTTAGCAGCGGCAGTCCACTGCATGAGTATACCACATTTATACTGGCTTGTAGAAACGTGGGTAACTCTACATTAACCTTTTGAGGAACTGCCAGACTGTTTTCCAAGTGTCTACCTTGTTTTCCATTCCCACCAGCTGGTGATGGGAGTTCCAATTTCTCCACATCTTCATCAACACTTGTTGTTATCTGTTGTTTTGGTTATAACCATCCTTGTGGGTGTGAAGTGATTATCTCATTGTGGTTTGATTTGCATTTCTCTGCTGTCTAATGATGTTCATTATTAGTCATTTGTAACCAAAAGCAATGTTCTTATTTTCAACAAAATAAGGTTGAAACCCTGCCATTATACAAGTAATTCATGTACATTATTAGATATTTCAAAAACAGATTTTTTGAAAAATTAAACCACACCCAAATAGCACCATCTAGAGGTAACCACTGTAAATATTTCAATGTATTTCCTTTGAATTTCTTTTTCTATTCTTTGCAGAATATGGTTAAAGTCATATAATGGCTGCAATTTTACCTCTTTTTCACCTAATATGATAAAATGGGAATTTTTCCAACCTCTTTCTAAATATTACTAGATGTTAGGATGTCCTTAGCCATTCCCCCATTGATGGACCTTGGTTGTTTCCAAGTGTACTTAATGTCATAAAATTTAAAAAAAAAGAGAGAGAGAGCTTTGATACTGCTGTTTGTGACCTGTGTTCCGTCTGTCCAATAAAGCTGAGATCTTTCTTTTCTCTTTCAGTTCTTCTCTTCCCTTTCACATCCATATCCTTCCAGGACAATACTTGGTAAAAAGTAGACTTTTTTTCCTTCCAGACTTTTGAGAGATAATTGACATACAACACTGTATAAGTTTACGGTGTACAGCATAATGATTTGGCTTGCAGACATCGTGAATTGATTACCCCAATAAGTTCATTAAACATTCATCATCTCTTTGTTGTTGTTCAGTTGCCCAGTTGTGTCCGATTCTTTGTGGCCCCATGGACTGCAACACAGCAGGCCTCCCTGTCCCTCCCCACCTCCTGGAGTTTGCCCAAGTTCATGTTCATTGCATGGGTAATACCATCCTGCCGTCTCATCTTCTGACACCCTCTTCCCCTTCTGCCTTCAATCTATCCTAGCATCAGGGACTTTTCCAATGAGTAGGCTGTTTGCATCAAATGACCAAAATACTGGAGCTTCAGCTTCAGCATCAGGCTTTCCAGTGAATATTCAGGGTTGATTTCCCTTAAGGCTGACTGGTTTGATCTCCTTGCCGTCCAAGGGACTCTTAAGAGTCTGCTCCAGGACCAAAGTTCGAAGGCATCAATTCTTCAGCACTCTACTTTCTTTATGGTCCAGCTCTCACAACCAAACTCGACCATCGGGAAGGCCACAGCCTTGACTATGCAGACCTTTGTTGGCAGAGTAATGTCTCTGCTTTTCAACACACTGTCGAGGTTTGTCATAACTTGTCTGCCAAGAAGCAACTGTCTTCTGATTTCATGGCTGCAGTCACCATCTGCAGTGACTTTAGAGCCCAAGAAGAAGAAATCTGTCACTATTTCCACATTTTCCCCTTCTATTTGCCATACAATAATGGGGCCTGATGCCATGATCTTAGTTTTGTTGTTTTTTTAATATTCAGTCTTAAGCCAGCTCTTTCACTCTCTTCCTTCACCTGCATCAAGAGGCTCTTTAGTTCCTCTTTGTTTTCTCCCATTAGAGTGGTTGGTATCATCTACCTATCTGAGGTTGTTGATGTTTCTTCCACCTATCTTGATTTCAGCTTGTAACTCATCCAGCCCGGCATTTCTCATGATATGCTCAGCATATAAATTAAACAATCAGAGTGACAGCAGACAGCCCTGTTGTACTCCTTTCTCCATCTTGAACTGATCAGTTGTTCCATACAGCCTTCTAACTGATGCTTCTTGACCTGCATACAGGTTTCTCAGGAAGCAGATAAGACTGGTATTCCCATCTCTCTAAGAGCTTTCCACAGTATGTCATGATCCACACATGATCCATCATTTCACATGGATACAATAAAAGAAACAGAAAAAAAGTCTTTGTTATGAGAACTCTTAGGACTTACTCTCTCAATAAATTTCATACAGCGGTGTTAACTATATTTGTCACGTTGTTCTTTACATCCCTGGTATTTATTTATCTTATAACTTTAACGTTTTGACTACCTTCATCCAGTTCTCACTCCCTCTCCTCTGGTAACGACAAACCTGATCTTTTCCTATTAGTTAGTTTGTTTTCAAAGGATAATTGACCTACAACAGTGTTGGCTCCTGGTACATAACATAGTCATTTGCTGTTTCTATACATTTCAAAAATGATCACCATGATAAGTCTAGTTACCATCTGTAACCATACAAAGATATCACATAATTATTGACTGTATTCTGCACAATGTACAGTTCATACTCATGACTCATTTATCTTATGACTGGAAGTTTCTGCCTCTTAATATCCCTCACCTATTTCAGAGTAGACTTACTGAGTCCTTATTACAGGTCAGGCACTGTTCTAAGCACTTGATATATATCAATGTATTGAATCCTCACAACTTCCTTGTGATGTAAGTGATAATATTATCATCCCTATTTTATACATGAGGAAGTTAAAGAAGTCTGTCCAAGGTCATCAGTTAGTAAGGGGCAGAGGTGGAATTTGACTCCCGGGAGCTCAGCTCCAGAATCTGAAGCCTTAAGCATCAGCCATACAGCTTCCCTATGATGATGGAGGGAATGGGAATTGGAGATGGGATGAGAGCTATAGGGCTTTGGGGACGGGCTAGTCCCAGATTTGAAACCTGGCACAGAACTTCCATCGCTTAGTTGGGAAGGGAGGGTCAGGCAGGCTCAGGGGAGGGAAGTGATTCGGATGCTATTCACAGGACAGGAGTTTACAGCAGTCCCCAGCCTGGCACCTTCCTATTAGCCCACAAAGCACCAGAGTGGCCTTTCTCAGATGCAAATCTGACCCTGTCACTTCCCTGCTGAAAGCACTCCATTGCTCTCAGGATAAAATTATGCCTTAGGTGGACTGGCAAGTTCCTCATTAGCTCCAGCTCCACTCCCCAGCTGGCTTCCCATCTCCTCCTAGATCTTATGAACTCCACCACACTGCATCTCACTCTCCTACCTTTTGGACTATTGGCCTAGAGAGCTCTTCTTTACTTTGGCCCCACTCATTCTAAATCTCTGCTTAAACATTCTTTTCTTCTAGAAAACCTGCTCCAAAACTCTCCAAACTGGGCTTCCTTGGTGGCTCAGCTGGTGAAGAATTTGCCTGCAATGTGGGAGACCTAGGTTTGATCCCTGGGTTGGGAAGATCCCCTGGAGAAGGGAATGGCTACCCACTCCAGAATTCTGTTCTGGAGAATTCCATGGGGTCACAAAGAATCAGACACGACTGAGCAGCTTTCACTTTTCAAACCCCTCAGGCTCGACTACATTCCCCTGCCAGACCCATACTTTCCTTCTGACACTCATCATTATTTCTTGTAACTGCTTCTCTCAAAAACAACACTTTTTTAATTATAGAAAATTCAAATGCGAGAAAAAAAGAGAGAACTTCCCCATCACACAACTTCAGTTATCAGTGCACAAGGATCTGGTTTCACCTGAACTCCCAACTATATCCCTCCTCCTGTATTATTGTTAAGCAAATAATACAGATCATTTTATTGCATCTGAAAATGTTTTATGTATCAAATGTCCCTAAAAGATAAGGACTTTAAAAATCATAGCTACAATATCATTATCATACTTTTAAAAAGCCAATTATATTTTTTCTTTTTTCAATGTTTTATTTTGAAATTTTTCAAACCTACAGAAAAGTTGCAAGAATAAGTCAATGAACAACCCTAAATTTCTCACCTGATTCCCCAGTCGTTAACATTTTGCCACAGTAGTCGCTGAACCATCTGACATTAAGTTTTAAATACAAGCTTTTTCCCATATACATTTCTACATATATTTCCCCCAAACAAGGATACTCGTCTATGCAATGCTAATTTGATGACCGTTTCAGGAAATGTAAATAAATACAATAAAATGTGTATAAGACAATCCATATTCACATTTTGCTAAATGTCCCAATGATGTGCTTCACAGACACTGTCCTTTTCTAAAGCCAGTAAATGACCCAGGATGATACTCCCCATTTAGTTGTCTTGTCTCTTTAGCCCATTTAACCTGGAACAGTTCATTCTTCTTTCGTAACATTGCTATTTCTAAGAAGTCCCTGCCAGCTGAGTCTGACCTTGAATTTAGGTTTGTCTGGTGGTTTCCTCCTTGGTTCTTCATCCCTCGGATCCTGCGTCTTAGGCAGGAATGCTTCCTAGGATTGGGTCCATATTAGGAGGTGGATATCCATTTGTCTCCCTACTTTGACACTGATTTTGATTGCTTGATTAAGATGTCTTATAATTGCTTTTCAAATTTTAAGTGGTCTGAGTGTTGTTGTTTTTTTTTTTTTTCCTGCTAGACTGTAAGCTTCTTGAGGACAGAAGCTGAGCCTGTCTTCTCCACCTCGGTATCCTCCAAGCACAGCAGGTTTAAACTGGAAAGGTGTACCTACCCTGCACCAGCCCACTGGCTTTGCCTCCGTTCAGCCTCACCAGCAGCCCAGTGAAGGACTAACTGAGATCTCAGATGAGGAAAAGGAGGCTCAGAAAGAGGCAAGCCCCATACCACAGTGATTTCCTCAGACTCCTACCTGAGCTGTTCCCTCACCTCCAAGATTCTCCCTGAAGGGCACCTGGGAAAAGCTCTCCCATTCTCCTAAATATTGGTTTCAATGAAAACAGAAATTCCCCGAAAGGAGGAATCGCAGGAGCTGTCCAGGGCCTAGGGGCTGAGGGAGCGAGGTGGGGGAACCTATTTGCATTTTTTCTATTAACAAGCTAGAGTTGAGCTAGCTTGCCCGGGGAGATAATTTGAGAACGAAATCTTTGCATATTTTATTTAAAAGCACGCTGCGTTAGGCGGGTAATAACGCAGAGAGTGGCGATTAGGTGAGGCCTGCAGGGGGCGGGGGTGGGGTCCTCTCCCCACTCTACCAACTGCCCTGCCCCATCCGCCTGGTCCCTCCTAGTACCCCCTCCCCTGTTAGTCCTGGGAACCAGCCTTCTTAAAGGAACAGCCTCCTTAAGCCTCAGCTTCCCTGGCGGTTCAGTCCATAAAGAGTCTGCCTGCAATGCAGGAGATCCGGGTTTGAACCCTGGGTTGGAAAGATCCCTTGGCGAAGGAAATGTCAACCCACTCCAGTATTCTTGCCTGGAGAATCCCACGGACAGAGGAGCATGGCAGCCTACAGTCCATGGGGTTGCAAAGACTCTGACGTGACTGAGCGACTTTCACTTCACTCCTTAAGCCTCAGAGGCTTGGGGGCTCAAGCTTCAGTAACTCTTGATGCTTTCTAGCTGATAGCGTCCAAGAGAAGCATGTCCTGAAACTTCCCTGGGAGAAAAGAAGAATGGCAGGGGGTGGACAAAAGAAAGAGGACCGGTGTCCGAAACTGAGAAAGCTGAGACCACAGACCTGTGGTTCTCAGTGGCAGGGAGGAGAGAGGAGTGGGAGGGCTTTAAAAATATGTGTATGTATGTGCTTAGCTGTGTCGACTCTTCACAACCCCATGGACTGTAGCCCGTGAGGCTTCTCAGACCATGGAATTTTCCAGGCAAGAATACTAGAGTGGATTGCCATTTCCTCCTCCAGGGAATCTTCTCTACCCAGGGATCAAACCTGTATCTCCTGTATTGGTAGGCGAATTCTTTACCACTGATTAACCTTTGACCCAATAATTAGGTAGGCAGTCCTACTGGTATCTCATGCCTCAGGAACAAGGATGCTAAATTGGGACCCTGCGTTGCCTAGGACCGTGCATTTTCTGACTCAAAGAATTATCCAAATGCCAAGGCATTCCCACTGAGCCAGCAACCCTCCCTGCGCACATTCATCCCTTTTCTTTAAGTCCTGTCACATTGCTGCCCTGGGAATCAAAGCAGACCTGGGTGAGAGCTGGGCAGTTGAGTGTTGGTTGAAAGAGTAGGGTCCTGGCTCCACTGCAAGCTGGTCAACTCTGTGCAAGTCGCTTAACCTCTGTGAGTGCCTATTTCCTCTTCTATAAAAAGGCTTGCCATCGCTTACCTCCCATCGTAGTCATGAGAAAGCTATGGGAAAATAGAGGGAAAGGTTCTGTAAACTATCAAACTCTGATCACATATAAGGGGATAGTATTACAGTGGGGAGCAGAGCCATAGGTTGCTAATTTAGTAAGGGACACCTGAGGGTAATTATCCTTCTTTGGGCAAAGTTCATAAGGCAAGGTGACTCTAGTCATTCTTGCCTCACTAAGTAAAGTACTCAGATAACTCCCAAGGTTAGTTAATGCTGCTTGACTTTGACTATAGGTTATCCACTAAAAGGTAGGGTTGGCTGCACCTACTCTATAGCCAAATAACAGAACTGGAATTGATTTGAAAAATGTTAAATATTGTGAAGAAACAAGGTACTAGAAGACTCCACAAGATAATTGGATAACTGACTCATTTCTAGATGAGTCAGCAACATCTCCCTTCTCATTTCCCTGCCTCAGGCTCCTCGTCTGTTAGATGAGCATGTAGCCATTCTGACCCCTAGTCCCAAAATGCACATGTATGTGCACACATGCACACACACAAACTAGAGCTCGGTAATAATTAGGGGAGTATCTGAGTGTCTCATATAAAAGGAGTTTCCCATATAAAAGGAGATCAATGTGGTGGTTGTACCTGAGACAGGTTGGGGTGGGAAATCAGGAAAGCAACCTAGAAGATTTTGCTCCTATCTGGGTGAGTTTTGGGAGTAGGAATGAATTCAGAGGTGAGGGGATTTGCAAGTCCTGGCAGGCTGTATGAGGATTTCAGGCACTCTCGGCACAAGGAATCGGAAGAAGTAGAACCTTCTCTTGCCTTGGTTTTCCCATATGAAGGAGGAAGCAGACATCTCACCTGTAAAGCTGCAGCATGAAGCAGACACCTGCTCTCATGCCTCCTCCCCTTTCCATCCCAATGGCAAATTCCCACCTCTTGCTTAGTTCCACTGAACTTACTCTTAGGTGGGTCATGGGGATGCTCCCTGGCTTAGACGACCCTTTCTGGGCACAGATAAACCTGTTTCTCAGGCAAGGAGTCTCTGAAAAAAAAAAACATGTTTCTTTCTGGCCCAAGCTATGAGGTGGAATGTGAGAAGAGAGAAAATTATATCTGTCCTGCCAGAAATGGAACCCACCTGAAGAAACTTTGTGTTTTTTTTCACCTATAAAATAGGATAATAGAGAAACTGCTTCCCAGGGTTATACTGAGAGTAAAATGGCACATAGGAAGTTTCAGCACAGCTTAATCATTCTTTTCTCATCTGTATCCTTTCTAGGCTCTTTATCTCTACCTCGTTCACATCCACTTCTCCATCTTCTTTCCCATTCTTTATTCCCATCTCCCCTCCTTCCCATTGAGTTCTACAGCACCCTCATTCACAACCATTTCATTTGTAGGACGTCCCATGGAACCTATTCCTAACCTGGTTAATAAAGCAACATTTACTTTTATTTTCCTTAAATTATTAATAATCACAAACAATAAAGATTACCATTTCAGTAGCCTCCATTGAAATTAGTTTCAAAACAGCATAAAAATTTCACTGTTTAGAAAACAAATGGTCAATTACTGAAATTAAAACATTTGCTTCTAGAAGGGGCAAAAAATAATACCAAAGCAAATTAACAGAACGACAACACACTGGGCTATAAAGTATTTTGCAATTTACAAGGCAATTTCAAGAGCATTATTTAATATTCACAGCAAGCCTATAAAGTAGATGGTACTTGCTTTCTTACCTTGAACAGAAGAGGAAACTAGGGCTCCAAAAATTTAAGTGAATTTATCTCTTGTTCATAAGGCTAGTGAACTTGAAAAAGAATTTAGTGACTTCCTTGATGGTGCAGTGGTTAAGAATGTGCCTTGCGATGCCAGAGACGCAGGTTCATTCCCCAGCCTCAACTACTGAGCCCACGTGCTGTAGAGCAAATACTGAGCCTGCGTGCCACAATGAAAGACCACACATGATGTGTGCCACAACTAAGACTTGACACAGCCAAATAAATATTAAAAATAAAAAAGAATCTAAAGCCAATTTTATAAGGGGTGGAAGGAAGAGGCAGGGCATAGGAATGGGGAAGATTCAAAGGCTGGGTGGTGGTGACGGTGGTAACAAATGGGGATGAAATTGGGCATGGAGTAAGTGGGACGGAGGTAATATGTGCAGGAAAGGACGGTAATGAGAATGAGACTGGGATGGAATAGGGTAGGGTAGGAGGAAATGAAGATGCTTATAAAGGCAGGTAGGGAATGGTTGTGGACTGTGAGGTGGTTAGAGAGTGGATTCTGCAGCCAGACTGCCTAGGCTTGAATCCTGGCTCTGCCTCCTGCCAATTATGTGAATTTAGGCAAGTTGCACAACAAACTGGAGGATGATCATAGTATCTTTCTTCTGAGGATTCGGTGAGTTAACACAGATAAAGCACCAAGAACAGTGGCTGCCCTGACGCAAAGTTAGCAATCTCAGAGGACACCCTTCTCCTCCTACTACCCTCTGCCTTCTCTTCCTTCTTTCTTCTCTTATTGCTGATGTTGTTGGGAAGATCATTTGGGCTGAAAGAGAGAAGTGAGTTAGAAAAGATGATGTTGAGAATGGGAAGAAGCAGAGCTGGCTACAGGGACAAGAATAACACAGAGATGCAAGTAGGAATAAAATCGAGGGAGGGGAATGGAGCATGGCATTGAAACCCACCAGATGCACCAGAGGAAAGACGATGCGGTCTTCTTCACAGGGTTTTGGCACACACATATACGTCTGTGTACACCTGCATGTTCTGGACTGACCCCATGCTGCATGGTTCCCACAGTAACAAGTTTAGTTGATATTAATCAGGGAGGGTCTTTTAAGGAAGTCTTGTTGGCTCCCATAATGAAACCCAATGACCTGGAGCAGAAGCCCTTTCTTCAGAGGACTGGGTTCTGGGACTCGCAGCCTGTACTCATTCCACCTTTAGACTCTCTCAAACTGTGACGGTTCTGGGTGTACCTGGAGACAGAGGCTCGCATGGTTCACAGATAAGTGGGATACTTTACTGACTTTATTATACTCCCCAGCACCCCAGGGAGTGATGTGATGTCTCAGGCCAAACCCCATGAGAGCAAGCATTCATAACAGTTGTACAGGTAAAGCCTCACTCCTCATTGTGGTTGCTGGCTCAGAGAGATTGTTTCTGGGACAGTGCCCGGCGTCTGAACTCTTGGAGGCTCCTGGTTCTCGGCTCCCCGGGGCAAGTCCTCTTTCACTTTGCCTAGGATGCTGTCTTCCTCATCTGCTTTTACTTATCCTCCTGGTCACATCCCCCACATCAGCTCCTCCTTGAACACTCTCCTGATCATCCCCTTTGAACCTGGAAATCTTTTACTTCCTACCCATTGGAACACGTTTTAGAAAGTGCCTCCGTAGCACCATGGACAGACTTGTATTAGCATTTATCACACTGCATTCTTATTACCCATGTCTGGGTCTCCAGAAATTGACTGTGAAGTTCCAATGGGCGGGGACTGCGTCCGATTCATCTAGGTGACCACTGCCTACCAGAAGGTCTGGCACATGGTACATAGTAACAAACATCTGTTGGATATAGGGTTTTCCTGTCTATGACTAAGATGAGGATTGAAGAGCATCTTGGAAGCAGATTCCTAGGAGGAGGTGTCCGGTGACAGTGGTGACAGGAACAGTGTGACTCAGACATGCTTGCAAAGTGTGGGGTTCTGAGCCCTCAGGATGTGGTCCATCCTGAGACATCCAGGACAGAAGTGGCTAGCAGCTCTGAAGATTCATGCACCTGGAGTGGCCTCAGAGGCCACAAAGACCTAGGGAAGCCCATGGAAGGGCGGGACCACGTCCACCAGGGAGGAGACCTGCTGTCCTGCGTGGGGCAGGCATACTGTGGGCAAGGCTGGGCCAGCATGCACCACCTCTGGAAGATCTGCCTTCCCACTGCCCTGTAGTTCCCTGGACCTTGGAGCTCTGAAAGATGGTTCTGTGAGGGACAAAGCTACTCAGAGATTTCATGGGAATAATCTCCAGGAAGGCTCTTGAGGAAGGTCTTTGTGGACTAGAAAGTAACTTGAGAACTCTAGACCCTGGGGAAAGATCAGGCCAGTGGGGATATAGGAAGTAGTCAGAGAAGGCCTCGCATTTCCAGCTAAGCAAGCTGAGCCATTGGAGAGCCTTGGAAAGGTTGTAATTTTAAGGAATCAGATGGAAGCCCCACTCTAGAGCAGTGTGAAGGGAACAGAGGGAGAAGACCAGGAGCCCTTCCAGTTGTCCAGGTGAGAGATAGGTGCGTGCATGCTAAGTCGCTTCAGTTGTGTCCAACTCAGCGCGACCCCATGGACTGTAGCCCGCCAGGCTCCTCTGTCCATGGGATTCTCCAGGCAAGAATACCGGGGTTGCCATGCCTTTCTCCAGGGGATCTTCCAAACCCAGGGATCAAACCCACATCTCTTATGTCTCCTGCATTGGCAAGCCGGTTCTTTACCATTAGTGCCACCTGAGATGACAGTGGTCTGAACCAAGGTGGGGAAGTTGGAGTGGACAGGAAGGCATAGGCTGGAGAAGTATTTGTGAGGAGGAAGGGCCAGGACCTGGTGATAGGTGTGAGGAGTGACCAGGAGGACCAAGGCTCACACCCCACACGACTGAGTGGGGTGAGCAGGTTTGTGGGAAGGGGTAGATGAACTCAGTTTTGGACATGGGAGGTTTGAGGGGGTGTGGGTCCTCTGGGTGGAGCTGTCCAGGGGGCAGTTGGAGGCAGAGGCCCTGCTGGAGTCCAGACGATGCGCAGAGGCCAAGGCACAGAGCCGAGGCGATCCTGGGAGGAGTGCAGAGAGAGGAGGTCCCAGGGCAACCCTTCAAGGTCTAGGGAGTTTCTTGCCCTGAGAGTTGTCTGAACGCTGAATGTTGGAGGCTGGCCAGAGGAGTCCAAGAAGCAGGAGTAACAACCCGGGCCCCTCCCGCCGGCTAACTTGCACTCGCTCAAACGTGTCACTCACGGCTCCAGTCCCACATCTAAACTCTCACTTGCAGGCCACATCACTGACACACCGCCGCCCCCTCTCTCTCTTCTCTCCGCAGTCCCTCCTCTCCCTGCAGACCCTAGGGTTAATCCTCCTCCTTCCCCAGATTAGGGGCGCTGCCCCTCTTTGTGCAGCCCAAGTGCCCGAGGCGAGAGCCCTGGGAGGCTTGCGGCCCTCTGGGCAGCTGAGGTGGGGAGGGCGGAGAGGGTCGCAGGGGAGGAGACACAAAAGGGGGGCGGGATCCCGACTGCAGCTGCCCCTCGAGGGGCCGGGACAAAGGGCCTGCTGGCGGGCCGCTCGAGCCGTTTTCATGCTTGTTGGGATTAGGCGCAGGAAACGTCGCTCCCAATCGTGCGGATCAACAGTTCCGTGCGCGCCGGCGCGTGGGGTGTACTCGGTTCCACCCGCCCCCCGCTTTGTGCTGAGTCCCCGGCTCGAGGCGGCGCGGGGGTCCGGGGAGGCTGCCTCTTTGTCTGTGCCTTTCGGGGGCTGAGCCCCGCCCGGGGACCGCTGAACACCCGCTGAACGCAGTCCTCCGGCCCTCACCCTCCCCGCCCAGCGCGGGGCTCTCGAGCTCCACCTCGCGCCCCATTGTAGGGCAGGGTCTCGGCGCCCCATGGTGGGAGTCCCTAAAACCGCCCCCTCCCACGGCCCGGACCCATTTTCATCCGCGGTGTGTGTGTGTGTGTGTGTGCGCGGCGGATGCAGGTCCTTGGGGACCTGGCCCCTCCCCCGGCCCTGACCTTCGTACAACGACCCCCCTTTTCCAAGAGCCACCTCCCTCCTCCCGCTGGCCCGTCTCATCTCAAATTTACAGGTGACCAAAGGGAACGGAGCTATTAGAGGACCCCCTGCTTCTGAGCCTCGCGGTTTAGGGGAGGATCGCGGAAGGATAAGATTTGGCTAGAGAAGCCTTCTGGCCTAGAGAAGAGGAGCAGACACATTTTTGGCTGTCCCTTGCTGGGGCTGGGAGAATCGGAGGTCTGACCCGTGCAGAATTCCCACCTCCTCCCCTCCCTCTACCCCCCTCCCCCGCACTCACCACCGCCCCCCGCCCCCGCCATGGACCTTGGACTGATATCTTGACTGTAGCCGGGTGAGAGTCCTGAACTACAGAAATGGTGAGATAACAAATGTGCATTGTTTGAAGTCACTGAGTTTTAGGGTAATCTGTTATGCAGTAGATAACTACAGGTGACTCTTCAACAACACAGGTTTGAACTGCATGGATCCACTTAAATGTAGATTTTTTTCAGTAGTAAATATTACAGTACTACGTGATTCACAGTTGGTTGAATCCAAGGATGCAGAACCATGAATATGAAGGGACCACAAACATGGAGAGCTGACTCTAAGTTACACACAGAGTTTCAACAGTGCGGAGGTTTGGTGCTCCCAACCCCTGCATTGTTCAGGGGTCAACTGCAATATATGAATAATATGAAATCATGTACATGTTTTATAATTACATCTGTGTCAGAACCATCTAAGGACCCTAACTTAATCTTTTACAGTCAGGCTTCCACCTCCTTCAGGGAAGTGGTGTCTCTAGGGCAGATTTGAATATGTGAGCATGCTTATATGAATGTGGGGTGAGCATGTGTCCCTCACAATTGACACCCCTCCCTTTTAGGCCTAAAGGTGCCTCAGGACAAGGACAATCCCTTGGGCAGAAGCCAGAGTCTCCCCTGTTGAACTGAGAGGCCCCTGAGGAGAGATCCCGCACGCCCACCTCCCTATAACCCCCCATGAGACTGCCAGTCACAGCAGACTGAATTCCTCCCAGTGTCTTCCTTCCATCTACCCACCCCAGCTCCAAGCCCAGAACCCTGCTCAAAAGGGGAGCTCAAGACAGTGTGGAAAAGAGGCCACCTGATAACAGGTAGAGTAGAAACACAAACCCAAGAAATGCACTTCTTTGCCTCAGTTTATTTGTTCTGGTTTTGGTCCAGAGGCCAGGTTCATACTTACCACACAAGAGTCCCCAGGGCCATTGCTTCAGCCTCACTCCCTATACCTTTCACCTGCTCACTCACATTTTGCTGATAGGGAGACGAGGGCCAGAGGCAATGTCAGTGATCTCCAGGTCTCTGCTCACCCATCAGGATCTTGTATCCTCTTGGCTCACAAAAGCAAAGCAGGGAGCTCAGCTACCTTAGTCCTTGGTTCTTCCTAGAACTCACCTTCTCTCCACCTCACAGAGCCTCCGCTGGAGCCCATTAGCCCCATGCAGTGACATAACAGGGTACGGCCCAACATCCTAAGAGCTTCCAGGAGCTGGACTGACACTGCCCACTGCCTACTCTGGAAGGCTGAACTGTGGTTCCTCCTGGCCCAGACAGTCTGATTTCAGGGACATAGACCAAATTAATTTGACATCCAGTGTTGTGAAAGCAAGAAAGGCACAGCAAGCAGAAACAAAGAGAAGGAAGTAAGGTTTTCCCCAACAGCCTTAGAACACCTGTCCATTCCTTGCAAGCTTAGAAAGCACACCTTCCTTTTCTATTTTTTATTGAGGTGTAATTGACATATGACATTATATCAGCACAGATTCCTTTTCATCAGAAGTTTAAGTCAATAAAGTTTGTAACAGTTGCTCTGCAGTGGAGGTGTGATTCGTTTGGGACTGGTGTTTTAGAATTCCTATTCTCCCAGTCTTCTCAGGGTTCTGCCATTGGCATCTCCTCCATCTCCATCTCCCACGCGCCCAGTGGCAGAATTCAAGCAGGACAGTCCCCTATCTTCTCCTCTGATCTCGCCCCCATGCCTGCCATGGTGTCAATCACCATGCTAGCTCTCTTCCCTGATATCAGTTCTCCACCAATTGCCCTGGCAAAATTGCAGCCAAAAAGCCATGGTAGGCCAGAGCAGCAGATCCACCATCAGGGACAATAGCCTTAGCAGAGCGAGGTCTAGGAGGAGTGAAAGTGAGGGATCAAGAGAGTTAGCCTGAGAAATTCCAAGAGAATGGATCAACCACAACCTTCAGATAAATGAGAGCAGGCTAGCCTTTTCTCCAGGGAGCAGTGGGACCCTGTGGAGACAAAAGGCTAGTGTAGACCACGGGTAACATAAGGTACGGATGGATGCCTTACATATACAATTGAACATACATGCTCCTAATATGCATATCCCATGCACACATGTACCCCTACACATAGGCTGTACACACGAGGGCTCAATCACAAATACCCACCAGAAATCTGCACACTCAAACTCACTCATATGTAAACACACATCTTTTGCATATCTATCTTCACTCATGCACATAGATACACACCATGGGGTACCCACCCATGCATACATATACAAATTTACTTCCTCCTACATATATACTATGGGCTTCCCTGCTAGCTCATATGGTAAAGAATCCACCTGCCAATACAGGAGACATAGGCTCAATCCCTGGGTTAGGAAGATCCCTTGGAGAAGGAGATGGCAACCCACTCCAGTATTCTTACCTGGGAAATCCCATGGACACAGGAACCTGGTATGCTACAGTCCACAGGGTCACAAAAAAGCAGGACACGACTTAGCAACTAAACAACAACACCATACATACTATACATACACATATGTACATAGGCACACATAGGCTTCTGTGTCCACACCGCACACATACTGATGCACAGGTGCAGATTCACACGTGGCCTATGCACACCTGCCTACATGTTAGCACTGACACACTCATTTATGCTTCCCTGCACTTATATCAGCAAATGATCTGTACTTGTTTGTGCATAACCACACACATGTCTGCAAATATATACAGAAACCCTTGCACCCCTGTACAGAGACACCCTTAGTCTTGGTCCTGGCGCCTGGATGGTACTGCCCTCTGTTGGAGACAGCGGATAAGCTCCTTCCGGTTATCTAGAATGGTGTCAAAGCTCTCCTGCAGACGGGCCTGCTGGTCGACCAACTGGTGCTGCAGGCCCCGGATCCACTGGAGCAGGGCCAGGCGGCGGTACATCACCAAGTGCGCGTGGTGCTTCTCCTTCTCCTGCTCTTTGTAGCGCTCCTGAGCCTGCAACTGCTGCACGGCCTGGGCCACCGAGGGCAGAAGGTGGCCTGGAGGGCCAGGAGGCGTCCCACAGGCAGACTCAGGGCTGCGGCTAGGGCTGTCAACGCTCAGGGAGCTGCTGGCATAGCCATTGTCCTCCAGCGGGGAGCAGACTGTGCTGGCACCACCCGTCTTCTCAGGCCCAGCTCCAGGAATCTCTGCCCCCTCCGGTGGGCTGCGGATCTCCCCCTCAGGGAGTCCAGGAGCCTGGAAATCCTGGTTGTCAGAGGGCAACTCGGAGGAGCTCCTCAATAGTACGGGCTCCACTTGGCCTGGCATCCCGTGCCAATTCTCATTGGCGTCCTTGGCACTCATGAAGTTCGAGTTGCTGTCTGGTTGAAGTTCGGGTGGACATACTCCAGGAGGCGGGCCCCCCAGGAACTGACCCCCCTCAGCTACCCCTGGCTGGATGGCGAACATCTGGTCTGTAAGGGGGAAGCAGAAGAATGAGTCAGAGCAGGCGAGGGTAGGGCGCCTGAAGTCGAGAGAACCTAGCAACAGACACCCCTTTGCCTTGACTCTGCTAACACCTCCCTTGGTGGCTGTCCTCTTCCCTCTCTGCCGATTCTCAGTCTCCTCACAGGGTTCTCCCTTGGCCCTGAGGCAAGCTGTCCTCTCCTTGTAGGCACTTCTCCCCAGATGACCTCATCTTCTGCTGGAGGTTCGAGAACTACCATGTGTTGGTGGCTCTCAGATCTGACAGGGAGTCAGATCCAACTGCTGCTGAATTCTGCAACCAGCCACAGGCTCCTCAGAGTCTGCACGGCCTGCCCTGCTCCCTGTTCAGTGTCCTTAGCCAAGCAGGCCCACTCTCCTGTCACAGCAAACGGAAAATGCAGGCACTCACACATGCACGCTCGTGTGCAAACATCTCCCCTTTCTCTTGGTGTGGGCCACCTCTAAACTGGATTACTGACTGCTATGACTTTTCACTGACCTCTCTGCCTCTAATTAAAAATGTAAATTTGTCATGGCTCCTGCCCTAACCTCCTGCTAAACCTCTTCCTGGCCTAAGAGGCTGTGCTTCTTCTGGCTCCTGCTCACTGCTTCAGACCTGTCTCTTACCACTCTCAGCCCCTCCCACCATCCCAAACTGCTCAGAGATCTCAGAACACACCATTATTCTCCTCCCACAATCCCCTTGGCCCAACATATCCTTCCTCTCCCCTTCCCTCCCAGCTCTTCCCTTCTCCACCGGCAGATTCCTTTTCATACACTAAGTGAAGTGAAAGCCGGCCCTATGGACTGTACAGTCCACAGAATTCTCCAGGCCAGAATACTGGAGTGGGCAGCCTTTCCCTTCTTCAGGGGATCTTCCCAACCCAGGGATGGAACCCAGGTCTCCCGCACTGCAGGCAGATTCTTTACAGAGCAGAGCCACAAGGGAAGTCTTTGTATGCTAAGATTCGGCTCTAAAATCCCCACCTTCCTGAAACCATCCTGATGTTCTCCCCACTGCTCCTATATCCTGTATACACAAACACACAGTCAACTGTCCCTTCCTCTGGGTCCTCACTGCTTGGATACATGCTGTCTTATGCCTGTTTGTTTCTTGTCCCTGGCACATAGTTGATGGTCAGTAAATGTCTATTCAACTTGTTTTTATTTCCTCTATCTTGTCATAGCAGCCTCCTGGCCCCCCTACTGGACATGGAATTCCTCTCTATAACCTCCACCATGTTCAGGACCCAGCACAGAACCTGGCACTGAGCAGGTGGCAGTACCTCCTTGCTGAGTGAGTGAGTAGGGCAGTTGGATCCGGGCTGCTGACAGCTCAGGGCTGGGAGAGCTGGGTTGGGTTCCCTCCACTGCCCAGTGAGAAAGTCCTTCTCCCACTGACACGCCTCTCTTCTGGCTTCACCCCTTCCTTCCATGTTTATTACTATCCCGGGTCCCTGCCTCTATCTTGCTCCATCCTGAGGCCATGGAGAGAGGACACACCACATTATTCTTTCCTTCCCAATAACCGACTTCTCCCCAGATCTGAATTTAAATTGACAAGAAGTTTCTCCTGACTGTAAATTACTAGGATTAGAAAAACCGAATCAGTAAGAGTAAGGGGGAGTGTCAGTGAATGTGGCAGGCCCCCTCCCCACATCCAGCACAGTACTGGCAAGAAGTCCTGGGGGCAACGGTGTAGGGACAGTCCCTTGGAAATCTACAGACTCCATCCCGCTAAGCGAGGTGCCAGGAGATGGTCCCGCCCAAATGTTTTCTTTTTTTCTAAACTTGGGCGGGGCCGTGAAGCAAGCTGGAAGGAGGTGGGGGCGGTGCTAAAGATCAAGGGGTCCTCAGGGAAGGTAAAATGGGAGCCGAGAGACCCTGGCATCAGGCTTCTCGCCAAGCTAATCCGCAATTTGTCGGGGGTGGGTGCGGTGGGGCGGGGATGGTGAAGGTGGGAGGTGGGGGGGCTGGGGGGGGTGGTGGTAGGGATGAGCGGAGGCGGCTTCCGTTCCTGCCTAGACTTGCGGGAAAGGGATACCATCCCCAGGAGACAGAGGATCCAGACCATCCTTCCCTAATCCTCCCCCCAACCCCCCCGACCAGCAAAAAGCAGCTGGGCAGAGGCAACGACCCCCGCCCCTTGCGGCTGGGGTCTAAACCCTCCCGCTCCGGCCCCGACTCACGGCCTGGAGGCGCCGCCCCGCCCGGCTGGCTCCGGTGGCTAGGTCCCCGCGGCAGGAACTGCTCCCTCGGGGCTGGGGAGGTGGTCCCTCGGCCTGGGCGTCCCCGCGGGTCGGGGCGTGGGGTGCGGGTTCCCGGGCGCTGCGCCCAGCCCAGGCCCGGACTGCGGAGTCGGGCGGCGTCAGCGCGGCGGGGCGGGGCGGCCTGGCCCACGTGGGCCGGTTCGGTTTTCTGCGAAGCCGCTCGCAGGTCCGAGCGCCGGAACCTCCTCCCCCGCCTCCGGCAGCCTGGACTGAGACTTGCAGGTCCTGTTTAATTTCTTAACTGCATTCACTGTGTCTCCCCGATCGGTTTGCCTCACAGTGACATTTTCAGAATGAAAATCTGATCGTGTCATCACCACCCTCCAGCCTAAAAGCCATCAGTGGCTTCCGCATTACCGCTTAAATCCTTAAGGCAAGCCGCAGTGGGGCTCAGCATCCTGCTCTCCGGTTTCAGCCTTTGCCCTTGGGTTCTGCAGCTGAGCAGCCTCGCGCTCCTTTCTGCCGCACTGTTCCCTCTGCTTAAAATTCCTTCTCCTCTCAAATCTCAGATCTCTTCTCAGGTAAACCTTCTCTGACCTCCTAAGCAGACAGTTCCCCTTATTATATTATCCCAAGGCTTTTTTTTTTTTTCCCACAATTTGAAATTATATGTTCGTTTTGTGCTTATTTCATTAAAGTCACTTAACAGAATAATTGCCGACTCTAATGATAAAACCAAAAAGCACTGGCTGCCCTCAGGGAGAGGCAGCCCCGGAAAGACGTCTGTGACAAATTTAGCCTTTAGGGCAAGTGAGCTTCCAGGAGGTCTCTTCCATACCCACAGCTTTACTGAGTAAACCCAGCAATTTGCTTATACCTTTCTCATGCTACCCCCTCCATGCCACCAATTAAATATGATTCATCTTTCAATCATAATACGTTTAAAAATACCCTGGAAAGGCAGAGGAACCAGAGATCAAATTGCCAGCATTCACTGGATCATAGAGAAAGCAAAGGAATTCCAGAAAAACATCTACTTCTGTTTCATTGACTATGCTAAAGCCTTTGACTGTGTGGATCATAACAAACTGTGGAAAGCTCTTAAAGAGACCGGAACACCAGACGTCTTAAGTGTCTCCTGAGAAACCTTTATGTGGGTCAAGAAGTGACAGTTAGAACCCTGTATGGAACAACTGATTGACTCAAGATGGAGAAATCAGCACAGCAGGGCTGTCTGCTGTCATTCTGTTTAATTTATATACTGAGCACATCATGGGAAATGCCAGGCTGGATGAGTTATGAGCTGGAATCAAGATAGGTGGGAGAAATATCAACAACTCAGGTATACAGATGATACCACTCTAATGGCAGGAAGTGATGAGGTACTGAGGAGACTCTGGATGACGGTAAAGGAGGAGAGAGAAAGAGCCGGCTTAAAACTAAATATTAAAAAAACTAAGATCATGGCATCCAGCCCCATTACTTTATGACAAATAGAAGGGGAAAATGTGGAAGTAGTGACAGATTTCCTCTTCTTGGGCTCTAATGTCACTGTGGATGGTGACTGCAGCCATGAAATCAGAAGACGATTGCTTCTTGGCAGCAACGCTATGGCAAACCTAGACAGTGTGTTGGAAAGCAGAGACATTACTCTGCCAACAAAGATTCGAATAGTCAAGGCTGTGGTCTTCCTGGTGGTCTTGTATGGTTCTGAGAGCTGGACCATAAAGAAGGCAGAGCTCCAAAGAATTGATGCCTTCGAACTGTGGTGCTAGAGAAGACTCTTGAAAGTCCCTGTACAGCAAGGAGATCAAACCAATCAATCTTAAGGGAAATCAACCCTGAATACTCATTGGAAGAACCGATGCTGAAGCTGAAGCTCCAGTATTTTGGTCATCTGATGAGAACAGCATCAGATTCGTTGGAAAAGTCCCTGATGGTGGGAAAGCTTGAAGGCAGAAGGGGAAGAGGGTGTCAGAGGATGAGATGGCTGGATGGCCTCACTGATGCAATGGACTTAAACTTGGGCAAATTTCAGGAGATGGTGAGGGACAGGGAAGCCTGGCGTGCTGCAGTCCATGGGGTTGCAAAGAGTCAGACACGACTGGGTGACTGAACAACGACAACCAGTGGTTAGGATCTGTGCTTTCACTGCCAAAGGTTTGGATTCCATCCCTGGTTGGAGAACTAAAATCCCACAAGCTGTGCCTGGAGGCCAAAAAAGTACCCTTGTCTTTCCCTCTTCCCTTTCTTTTGCTTTTTTTTTTTTTGTTTGTTTAAAGAGGAAGAATTTGTTTCTGATCTCCATGATAAGCCATCCTCTTCCATTTCCAACTTAATTCCAGTTTACCATTCTGCAACCTAGAGAGTTCCCTCGTGGCTCAGATGGTAAAGAATCTGCCTGCTATGCAGGAGATCTGGGTTTAGTCTTTGGATCGGGAAGATCCCCTGGAGAAGGAAATAGCAACCCACTCCAGTATTCTTGCCTGGAGGATCCCATGGACAGAGGAGCCTAGCAGGCTATATAGTCCATGGGGTGGCAAAGAGTCAGTCACAACTGAGTGACTAGAGAGTAAATAGCAAATTAAATCACAACAAATCCTATATAGAAAATAAGGGAAATAGAAAAGAAAAACTATATAATTATGAAAATTCGTATTTTAAGAGGGAAGAGGAAATAAAAAGGAAAGGCAGAAGTAACTCAAGCTTTGGACACTCCTCCAGCTAAAAATACACACGCAGAGGCCTCAGCTCCATTTCCACATCAGGTACTGAGGCCTAACTAGCGCCCTTTCCCTTCTCTCCTGAAAGTTCCCCTTCAACTGGAGTTTTCTTCCTTCTGATGTGACCCAAATCCTCACTTGTAAAGTCTCTGAGCTTTGGTGGTCTGCAATGATGCAGGTCTCCTGTGTCATATGGTCACAGCCTGATCTAATTATTTGGTGAGTCCTGAAAAGCTCCTCTTGCCTCTCCTTTGGGCCTGGTCTCTCCTAGCTCTAACTGGGTGGATCTCATGGAAGTTTGAGGAGCCTAAGATTACGACTCCCACTCTAGGTGAGTCAGAGTCCTTCTCTGGGAATTTCTGAAATAAAATTAAAGGAAGGCAAGGCAAGGAAGATGTGAGCCTAGGGCCACAACAGTCACATTCTTTGCCAAATAGAAGTCAGCCTATTTGTAGGAGAAAGTAGTAGGAGAAAGTAGTCTGCATGTCTGTGACAGGCAGACACAGAAAGACAGAAGTCCTGCGAATAGTCCTGTCCTTGTTTCCTGAGGCCTTGGTATACCTTGCAACAAGGCCCTTATTTTTTCAAGCCCGACTCGAGGGGATTTTCTCTGACTGGCAATTGAAGAATCTTGATTAATACAAGAGTACAGAGTGGTCCCCTGGGTCCCACTCAGGTACCTCTCAGCCCTCATTAAGTAGTAGCAATTCTATTTCCCCTTAATAGTCCTTATCAGTCCAGCCTACAGTGTGACCTCCTTTCTCCTATTCCTGTAGTATTATGAGGAGCCCAGAATACAGCGGAATCATCTTTGCATTCCCTGGTTAGAAACATTCCTCCCTAGATGCTAAAACCTCCTGAACTGCAGGATGTAGAATGTCAAGAGACAGGAGGCAGACTCTGAGAAAGTCATTAGGTACAATCGCATAACACGCTACACCTGCCTCTACCCCTTCCTGTGTATTCTGGCTACAAAAAATAATAATAACTATAAATCGATTGTTTATTTAAAACCTCTATTACACTCGGTGTGCAATAACCTGACAGAGCTGAGTCATCGGTTGGTCACTCCACTGTTCTATAAAGTTGGTTATTTCTAAATAACAATACCTGACGAGTGAATTCCAAGGGCATCTCTTTCCTTAGCCAAGGATCATGTTGGGTGGGGTACTCTAACACCATATAATTAATGAAGTAAGTGCTCTGACAGTGGTCCTGGCAATTCCGGATTTTCAGACAGCTGGAAGCCTAGAGGATAAAAATCCCTCCAGGAGGGAAGGGGAGTCCATGACTACAGAAAAGCAGAAACGTAGATGTCTGATATGGGCTTCCCTGGTCGCTTAGTAGTAAAGAATCCGCCTGAAATGCAGGAGATGTGGGTTCAATCCCTGGGTGGGGAGGATGCCCCGGAGAAGGAAATGGCAACCCACTCCAGTATTCTTGCCTGGGAAATCCCATGGACAGAGGAGACTGGTGGGCTACAGTCCATTAAGTTGCAAGAGTCGGACACGACTGAGCGTCTGAACTACCACCACCAGTTGTCTGTTCTTCAGCCACCAGAGGCTTCCTTACTCAGGTTGCCAGGCAATCAGTCTCCCCAGGTGAAGGGGGGTCTGTGGCTGTGTCCACCCAGCTACAAAGGGACTTAACTGGCAAGGACACAGAAATCACCCGAGATGGACAGAACCAGCCTGAACAGGGCTCTATAGCAGGCCAGCCCATCATGTGGCAGTGAACTGATATCTTGGTGAGCAGACAGATATCAGAGCTAAGATTGGCTAGCAAGGAGTAACCAGATCCAGGTCCAACGGGCTGGGGATGTCAGACAAGGAGACAAGGGAACATGAGAGAAATTTCTACTTCAGGTAATAGAATCAACATGAGCTCCTCTCTAGGTGGATAATTTCTCAGTGTCAGTACTCCTGGGAGAAAGAGATGGGTAGGATCAAAGTGTTTCGGTCTCAAGGACCTTGCCCCTTCCCATCCATTCATTCACATTCAGCACCCGATTACCTGCTTTGTGCCAGGGAATGAATCAGCACAGAATCAGGACTGGTGGACAGTGCTGTGTTTAGAAAGGGAAATAGAAAAGAGTGGGCTATACAAGGTGACAGATTCTGCAACAGAGCTTGAAGACAAAATTAATGAGCCCAAAAGAGGGTAAGGAAAGGCTTCACAGAGGGA
The DNA here is from genome assembly GCF_042477335.2 of Ovis canadensis. Classification (NCBI taxonomy): domain Eukaryota; kingdom Metazoa; phylum Chordata; class Mammalia; order Artiodactyla; family Bovidae; genus Ovis; species Ovis canadensis. The sequence continues at coordinate 11,349,466 of NC_091245.1, forward strand.
ATATTTGAAGGCCTTGAAGAATGACTCAAAGCTCACCGAGAGAAAGCAAGTGAAGGCAGAGGAAACCGAATGCAGAGTGTGTGTTCAGATAACACAGAGGAGGCCAGTGTGGCTGGAGCTTGAGGGGCAAATGGAGATGGGAGACCAGGCTGCAGGATAAATCTGGCCCATTTGTGAAAGGCTTTGACCACCATTCCAGGGACCTTGGGCTTCATCTTGTGGATGGCAGGAAGGTAGATGAGGAAGCTCCCAAAGATTCCACAGCAAAGCAAAGCACTGGCATCTGATCTTGGGGGACAAGCTATTAGGCTGGCCAAAGAGTTTGTCCAGGGTTTTCTATTACACTATGTGGAAAAGCCTGAACGAACTTTTTGGCCAACGCAATATACTGTGACCTGTTTTCTTCTTTTTTCTGAGCTCATATTCTCTGTTAGCTTTCCATATGGCTTTGGGAACTTGGGCAAATCAAAGCATTTTAACCTTTTTAGGGTAAATAAAGATAAGATGCCTTGAACATTGTTAAATAACATTAAGGTTATGAACATTGTTACTTGGGCTCCTAAGGCCAGGCACAGTCCTGAAGGACCTCTGAAGTACGAAAGAGCACTTAAGGCAGGAAGAAAAACCGTTCCTCAGAATTAGCTCATCTCAGGAAAGAGAGGCCTAGGAAGCCGGTGACCTAGTTGTTTTATTCATTCATTTCTCCACCACCTCTTAAAGGCAAAGTGCCATTCTAGTCTAGCCAAAAACTGCTGTGTGATCACCTTAGGTAAGACATGTCCAGAGGCTTCCCTGGTGCCTCAGTCAGTAAAGAAGACACAGGAGACATGGGTTTGATCCCAGGTTTGGGAAGATCCCCTGAAGGAGGAAATGGCAACCCATTCCAGTATTGTTGCCTGGAGAATTCCACGCACAGAGGAGGTCCATGAGGTCCCTGGGGTCGCAAAGAGCTGGGCACGACTGAATAACTGAGCATACGGCACAAGGCAAGTCCAGTCTCCAGCCCCGCATGGCTGTTTTCTCAGCTGTAACATGAGGAGGTAGTACTTCAAATACGAAGTTTTGAGGCTTTTTAAAAAAAGTCTTAGAATCATCCTTTTCCAACAAAATCTTTGTTGTATACCCAGTTCCAGATCTCTCCTACCCTGAACCCTCTACCCTGCGCAGCTCCTGAGAGGCCTCCCAGGAAGCTTTTAAAGCTCAGCATTGTTGTTGTTGTTGTTGCTCAGTTGCCCAGTTGTATCCGGCTCTTTACAACCCCATGGACTGCAGCACGCCAGGCCTCCCTGTCCCCCACTGTCTCCCAGAGTCTGCCCAAGTTCATGTTCATTGCATTGGTGATGCCATCCAGCTGTCCTATCCTCTGAAGCCCTCTTCTTCTGCCCTTGATCTTTGCCAGTATCAGGGACTTTTCCAATGAGTTGTCTGTTCACATTAGATGACCAAAATACGGGAGTTTCAGCTTCAGCATCAGTCCTTCAAGTGAATATTCAGAGTTGATCTCAGCGGGGCAATTCCAAATCCAGCGCTCCCCAGAAAGGTAGCAGATGGATTTGTCGACCATCCCAACCACCCACATCCTCTCTTCTGACCCTGAAGGGACAAAGGAGAAACTTAGGGGTGTTTTGGAGGTGCTGGAAGCATGAAAGGTAGTATAGATGCTTTCTCCCCTATCCACCCAAGTGGTAAGTGGCCTCTTTTCCACCAGGAGCCCAGAGAGGCCAAACCCAAGGTCCCAGAGCCCACAGCAGAGAGAGCGAGGAAGAGAAGCTGATCTGAAGGGGGAATGAGAGACGGGAGTGTCTGTTCCACCTCCTTCCTAGCAGCTGCCTCCATAATCCCCAGCCCTCTCCCCCACCCCAGCCTCTGGCCGCCCACCTCTCCTCCACCCACCCATTCATCAGTAGGAGGGCAGAGTATCAGCACAGCCTTTCAGGGCCTGACAGGTCCTTTCTGGGTGTTCCCCACATGTAACCACTTAACCTCCAGCACAAAGGGCTAGGCTGAATGGGCCTGGAGCCGGTGGCTCGTGCAAAGGGGGGAGGCCTCAATAGGATTTGGGGAGCTGGGTGTATAAAGCGCTCTGCCCCAGCAGCCCTCAATGGAGAGGCTGGAGTCGGGGCATGTGCCGAGGGGAGGAGCCCGGCAGCTGCATCCCGCCCTTGAACAATGATTTATTCATTCTCCTGGCACACACAGAGAAAACAGGCTAGGGGAAACGTGGCCCCACAAATCGCCCTTGGCCTCAGCTGACTCCCGCAGCACTCAGGCAAGCACTGTGCCCCTCCCACTTGTAGTCTAAAGTCTGGAAGTAGCCTGGATGGGCCATTAGTAGCCTGAAGGTCAGGCAGATGTGTTTTTGGAATAGGTTCCACTCAAACTCACTCTCTGATAACTTCCTTGTCAGGTTTTCTTCATAGCTTGACCTGTCTCAGAACTGCCCCAGGGGAAGGGCTGAGAAAGAAGCAGGAAGTTGGGGAGCTCAGCCTGGGAAATAACTGCCCAATAATGGGAATGCAATAAAAGCTTGCTGGTATATAATGGCACCCTCTAGCCACATCTGGCTCCAATTCCTGGAAGAATCTTTGGAAGAACTTTGGGGAATAGGGAACTGAATGAAGGCAGGTAAGCAAAGATGCTAAAACTAGCAGATTTTTTTAAAAAATGTCAAGTGGGTGGTTTCAAGAAGCTAAATTGTGACGAGAATAAATTTGCTTTTGCCCTCTCACCTCCATAGCTCATGTCCCCAGAGCCAGTTCACACAGAAAAATCATCATAATAAATAAAACAAAAAAAATCAATAATGTTAGCAGAACAGGGAGAACCAGATTGAAGTGACCATCTTCAGACTGGCCCCTGGGCCCCCTGGCCCCAAGCTCATAATTACCTTGTCACACAGAAAATGAATCTATTGTGGATGGTGAGTGTGGAGAGGTGGGAAATCTTGGACAAGGCGGTTGTCAGCTGCAGGGGAGGGTCCACACTATGAAGACAAATTTGCCTTGGCACCGGGGTGGGAGGGGCTCGTGCTGAGACTGACAAAAGTAAGGCTTAGACAGTTTCCCAAAGTTGTCTTCCCTTAGCAAGGTGGGCATATGGAGGGAGGTCATCCTGCCTTATACTGAATGGGGGGTGGGGAGGGGGTGTAGTTGGAGGGAGATGGGGGGAAGACCCCAAGCCCACTTCACTGAGCCTCAGGAGGACAGGTTGCTATGCTGCTGCTGCCCTCTGGTGGATATATTCATAAAAAGGCTGCAGGGACACCTCCAACGGTGGAAATAGATGCTGGAAACTGCAATGGAGTCTGTCTTTTCCTGTCCTAAACCCTTGGCTTTAGATGGGGAAACAGTGGAAACAGTGTCAGACTTTATTTTGGGGGGCTCCAAAATCACTGTAGATGGTGATTGCAGCCATGAAATTAAAAGACGCTTACTCCTTGGAGGGAAGGTTAGGACCAACCTAGATAGCATATTCAAAAGCAGAGACATTACTTTGCCAACTAAGGTCCGTCTAGTCAAGGCTATTTTTCCAGTGGTCATGTATGGATGTGAGAGTTGGACTGTGAAGAAAGCTGAGCGCCAAAGAATTGATGCTTTTGAACTGTGGTGTTGGAGAAGACTCTTGAGAGTCCCTTGGACTGCAAGGAGATCCAACCAGTCCATTCTAAAGGAGATCAGTCCTGGGTGTTCTTTGGAAGGAATGATGCTAAAGCTGAAACTCCAGTACTTTGGCCACCTCATGCGAAGAGTTGACTCATTGGAAAAGACTCTGATGCTGGCAGGGATTGGGAGCAGGAGGAGAAGGGAACAGAGGATGAGATGGCTGGATGACATCACCAACTCAATGGACATGAATTTGAGTGAACTCCAGGAGTTGGTAATGGACAGGGAGGCCTGGCGTGCTGCGATTCATGGGGTTGCAAAGTCGGACACGACTGAGCGACTGAAATGAACTGAACTGAAAGCCTTGGCCACAGGACTAGCACAGTCATAGGCTGGATTCCTCAGAAGACGGACTTGGACAGTTTAGGATACAGATAGTTACTAAGAAGTGCCCTTGGGATCAAGGTCTGTGGAAGGGAGGGGCCAGCAGCTGAGCTACCATACAGGTGCATGATAGAGGCTCATGCACCTGAGGTAGACCCTTCAGGGAGCTCTGAAGCAAGAATGGGCCCTTTAGAATTGTCCTGAAATGAGCCAGCGTGGCCAGGGCTTTACACTTCTGTCATCGCTGGATGTGGGCTGTGCGGGAGAGGGATGTGAGTGTTGGGTGAGGTGTCCTCTGAAACTCTGAGGCGTTCTTCTGACTAAAGGCTGTCTGCAGCCAGGCCAGCAAGGCCTTCACTAAAGGGGATGGGATGGTACATCACGGGGTCTACTCCACATATTACAGAAACTCAGTAAATACGTGTTGAATGAATGGCAGGGTTAGATCATGCCTCAGGCTCCAGGCTCCACAGGACAGCCCCCCAAGCCTGTTATTCAAGCTCTTACACACTGACCTTTGGAAATGGTCAAGGGAGCCTTAATGCTCTGCTTCATGGATTCAAGCACTCATTGAGGATTCCTAGGTGCCGGGCTTGGAGGCAGACGCTTTATAAATTTCTCAAATTTTAATCCTCACAACTGCAGAGCTAGTATTAACTCAGATTATACAGATCAAGTTGTTAAGTGGCTTTCACAGTCCAGTGACGCTTTGAAAAATGACCCTCACAATGGGACAAGTGCTCTTGCTGCTGCCAAAGGTTCTTCAGGCCAGAAAGGATCTTGGCTGTTGTGTGTGCACGTGTGCATGCAGAGAGAGGACTCTGTGCTTTCAGACAGGACATTTCCTCTGTTGTAGCCTGGAGTCATGCCTCCAGAGCCTCCTACTTCAGCTCCTTCCTGATAATACTGCCCTATACTGTTGCTTGTAACAGAAAAAAGCTTTAAAAATTCCTAGCTGCAGCTACAGAACTAGTTCCATCCCGGGACATTTAATGGACAGACAAGCCTCAACTCCTAGTGTCCTTTATATATATATATATATATATATATATATATATATATATATATATATTGCTGAAGCAAGGAATACAACTTTATTTGGAAAGCTAGGTGTCCTAGAAGATGGCAGGCTAGTGCCCCAGCGTATCATCTTATCTAGGTCTGAATGCCAGTTTCTTTTATAGACAGAAGAGTAGGAAGTGAGGAAAGTGAAAGCGAAAGTGACATCACTCAGTCGTGTCCTACTCTGCGACTCCATGGACTGTAGCCTACCAGGCTCCTCTGTCCATGGGATTCTCCAGGCAAGGGTACTGGAGTGGGCTGCCATTTCCTTCTCCATATATTTTTTAAATATTTATTTATTTGGCTGCTTTGGGTCTTAGTTGTGGCACGCAGGGTCTTCATTGCGTCATGCAGGCTCTCTCGTTGCAGCCCATGGACTCTCTAATTTTGGCACTGGGCTCTTAGTTCCATGATCAGAGAGGAAACCCACATCCCCTGCATTGCAAGGCGGATTCTTTTTTAAAAAAATATTTATTTATTTGGCTGCACTGGGTCCTTAGTTGTGGCATGCTTTTAGTCTGGACATGTGGGATCTAGCTCCCTGAACAGGAATCAAACCCAGGCCCCCTGAATTGGGAGCGCCGAGTCTTAGCCACTGGACCATCAGGGAAGTCCCCCTCTAGTGTTCTTATCATCGTCAGAAAGTTATGAAAGGGTAAGCTCTTCCTCTAATGTCTAACTTCCATCCCTGCTATGATTGTTTTGGGATGCTAACACTGAAGGGACAAGAGGTAGACCAGGTTTCCGCTCCAGAAACCTCTCTGTACCTGAAACTCTGACTAACCCAGTGGATCTGTGGGAGGAGGCGAGGGCAGGAGAGCAGAAAGCTGTCAGCCGCTGTTCTGCTCCAAGCCCTGACATGTTCTCATCCTTGGCCAATTAAACCTTTCCACACTCCCAGCCACCAACGTCAAGATTTCAGTTTTCTCATTTAATTTGTAATCATAAAGAACTTGAAGAAAAAAGAGGGAGGAGGAGAGCTTGGATGTGATGGAGCAATTTCTAGGTCTGACTGCACAGACATAAAGTACTCTCAATACTCCTCACCCCCTCCCAAACACACACACACATACACACACATACATTCATACGCCTTTCCTCCTGGGCCCCCAGAACCTAATTTTTCACGTTTGGAAAACCCAGATGATTTTTGCCTGGGTCCATCTGGTTTTCCAAATAACCTGTCTTTTTGATAAATAACATAAGTTAAATTAGACAAGACAAAGAGAGGGGTGGGCAGTCAGTTATTTTCCTTCCTTCAGTCACTGAGGAAAAAAAGAGATGAGGACTGAAAAAGCCACAGGACTCTCTCAGTCCTGCTGCCGCACCTTCCACCCCTCGGACTGGGCCCAGTGACTCTCCAGCCAGGAGCTCAGAGCTGCCTCTTCACCCCCACCTCTACCCCACCAGCCATCAAGAATACCAGATTGTGGTTCCTTCTAAAGCGAAGGGAAAGAACCCCAGTGTCCAGCCCCACAGCTTCCTCCAATCACCCTTAGGCTGAAGCTGCTTCAAACCCCATTTTCCCATTATGTATCCCACCCCAGGGAAGAACTGGATCAATAAACTGAAAATGAAAAACCTTTCAGGTGAGAGAAGAGCAGAGAGAATGAGGGGATGGAAGGACATGGGTAGTACAGACCAGGATGATACAACCAGGTCTCAAAAGGCAGACCCTGAGGTGGCACGGGCTGTACACAAAGCTGCGCCTGTTTCCCCAGCTCACGGAGACTCCAGGCACACAAGCAGACCTCCAGCCCGACCCCTCTCAGGAGCCCCAGCGCAGAGCGAGGCACCACTGGGCCCCGGGCGAGGCCCGTGGGCTGGCAGCTACAGAGCTTTGGCAAGACTTGGCTTCTCCTTCCCACTCAGCTGGACGGTAATGAGCCCCACCTTCCCCTCAGCAGTGGGTCAGTCAGCATGAGCACAGCCTCTTAAACGTGCTCACTCATCTCACATTAATTGTACCTATGATCCCAACCATAACCCTGGGAGCTAAACCAGGCCAGTTCACTTTAGCTTCATTTTCCAGCTGAGGAAAATTCAGAATGACTTATTCCAGGGTCAGGCCATGTGTAAGCTGCAGAGGAAGGGCTTAAGATCTCACATAGCAACCACCTCTATCTGTTCTACCCCACATTAGAAAACAACCTTGCAGGCCATTCAGCTCCTGGCTCTTCACCACGAGCTCTTCCAGCCTTCAGATCATTCATTGCTCAATACATTTTTATGCTATGTGCCAGGCATGGTGCTACCTGAAACATACATTTTTTAAAAACACAATATATATGATCTCAGATTTCACAGAATTTAGTCTAATGCAGAAAGCAGATCTAAACAAACATTAAAGTGGTAAACTATGATAAAAGACCCAAAAGAAAAAAAACAAAACAGGAAACAGAGGTATTAAGAAAGAGGTGGTAATGGAAGCATCTCTGAAGAAGTTAGATTTAAGCTAACAGTGGACAAAGGAGGGTGGAAGCAAGGACCTATTGTACAGCACATGGACTTCTGCTCAATGCTATGTGGCAGCCTGGATGGGAAGGGGGTGTGGGGGAGAATGGATACATGTATGTTTGGCTGAGTCCCTTTGCATGCGTGCATGCTCAGTCACTTCAGTGATGTCCAGCTCTTTGCAACCCCATGGATCGTAGCTGCCAGGCTCCTCTGTCCATGGGGATTCTCCAGGCAAGAATACTGGAGTGGGTTGCCATGTCCTCCTTCCCAACCCAGGGATCGAACTGGTGTCTCAAGTCTCCTGCATTGGCAGGTGGGTTCTTTACTAGTGACACCTGAGTCCATTTGCTGTTCACCTGAAACTACCACATTGTTCATCAGCTATACCCCAATGCAAGATAAAAAGTAAAAAAAAAGACAGTGGAGAAAAGATCATTCCAGGAAAAGGGAAGGATACTTGGGAAGCCCCTGAAGCTGAGTGTAATGTGACTGGAGGGTGGGAGGCATGGTTATGTCATGGAGGGTCTTGTAGGCTATGGGGAACTTGAACTTAATTCTGAATGCATTGGAAGACACACGAAGGTTTTGAGTGAGGGATTGGCATCCTCTAATTTAATTATATATATGTTGCCCTTTGGCTGCTGTGCAGATTGGATGGAAAGGAGGCAAAAATATGAGTGGGGAGATCAGGAGGCTGCTGCCAACAGCTGGTAAGAAATTATGGAATCTTGGATCGGGGCATTGGCTATAGAGGTGACTCAAGATGTAGTGTGAAAGTAGAAATAACGGGACTTATAGTTTGATTATGGGAGTAAGGAAGCAGGGGTTGAGAATGACCTTCAGCCTGAGTGACTGGATATGTGGAGGTCTCCTTCACTGAAATGGAAAACATAGGAGGAAGAGCAGGTTTTTAGGAGATCACATTTTTAAAGATGTTAAGTTTGAGATGCTTATGAGACCACAGGCCTATGAGTGGTCCACAAAACATGATGCAGCTGATACTGGCAAATCTATATGCTTGAAGAGTAGCACCAGACACAATGCATCCACATACATCTTCCAACAAGCCTCACAGCAACTCTGAGACAGGCGTGAATGACTATTTTCATTTGACAGACATAAATGGCGGCTCTGGAAGGGGTAGTCTTTTTCATTCAACATTTACTGAGCAATACCGCATTCCAGGCCCCATGCCAGGCAGTGAGCAGGTAGAAGATATAGTCCGTCTCAGGAATGCTACAGTCAGAGTATCACAGTGAACTGAAAGTCGCTCAGTCGTGTCCAGCTCTTTGCGACACCATGGACTGTACAGTCCGTGGAATTCTCCAGGCCAGAATACTGGAGTGGGTAATCATTCCTTTCTCCTGGGGATCTTCCCAACTCAGGGATTGAACCCAGGTCTGCTGCATTGTAGGCGGATTTACCAGCTGAGCTGAGATCACAAAATTCCTCCCTCCCCAATATCCCCCCCCAAATACTTACCCTGTTCTTCAGTGTACAGACCTCAGGAGAGGAAGCCCCAAAAGTTATTAGATAGACCTCTGGGAGATAAAACCCTGAGACACCTGCTCTGAGCCATTAGAGATTCTTAAAGCAGGGTGAAGTTTGTAGAGAGGCAGTTGAGGATTTGCACAAAAAATTCTGAACACTTTGTCTCCACAGCACTCACGTGAGTATAACCTGATGCTTTATGGAAGAGACTCAAGAATGGTTTGTGCGGCTGTGGACTGAATTAATATTAGAATTAATGCTGTTTAAATCAAGTAAGTACCATGTGTTCCTACCCTAGTGTGTGGAACACGAAGTAAGACACTGAGCATCCCAATCTCCCAGACTCACAGGCTCTCATCTCTCCAAGCATGTAATCTCCAAGCTAGTGAAGCCGAGTCCTAGCAGGAGCACAGCACAGGCCCTGGGCTGTGCGGTTTCGTTAGAAGAGAGCTGAAGCTGATGGCTCAGTGCTCTGGGCACAGGGCATGTGGTCAGGTCACCACTCTCTACTTTACTCATACCAGGGTCAAAGCTTAGCTTGCCTTCTGACAGCTGTACTGGCAAGGAGAAAAGCAACGCAGAACTGAAGCTTCAACTTTCTGTCTCCAAAGAGTGCTTTCTTTTTGGAGCTTAGAATAGAAACCCTTTGCTCCCTAGATTTCTCAGGCACTGATTTTCTTATCCTTAGTGGTCAACTCCAAAATCCTCTTCTCCATCTCTCCCCCTCAAAAAAGGATATGGGAAAGGAAGAGGGGAGAAATATCCAGCCCTTTCCCCTAGTTCTGTGTTGCCCAGCAAGGGCTGCCAAGCCTTGGGCACTGTTTGGCGCACTCAAAGGGAGGGGCAATGATGATCACCTTGGACCCACAGTTGTCAATCAAAGGACTATAATATACATGTAAACTCTTCTCCCTGCACACCCAGACCACTTGGTAAGTTTACGTGATCAATCCACTGGAGTTGAGACGACACTGAGGGGACAACAGCAGTGCCTCTCACACCAGGCCCAGAGAGGCCTCCCCTGGGAGAGAGACACCCTAAAACACAATGCTCAACATTAGACAGGTTCTGACCCAAGCATGAGCGTTTAGTCTGGACACCAAATCGTGCCTTCAAGGCACTGGATTTATTGAAAAACTACATACATATTAAAACATCTTTATGTACATTTTCTGTTACAAGATTACAAATATACAAATGCAAATTCCATCAAAGTCAGCATCTTGTACATTAGAAACAACTGCAGAAAACCTATATCCTAATTCCATCAGTTAAGCTGGTATTCCTCAATCGCCAGTTAAAAAAAACTGGCATAGCTCACCCAGCTTCCCAAGTCCAGCTCACAACAGTGAAAGCAGAGTGTTTACATGGTACGCTTTTCCAAAGAAGCAGTGACGTTTGGTTCCGAGGGAGGAAAAAAATGTCTGTTTAAAATTCTGAGAGCCTCATGGTGGTTCAGCGAAAACTGGGACTGGTGGCAATCCTCTTAACAACATCTTGATGAAACTCCTCTCAAAATAATGACGATATTACTTCATTGTCCTCTGACAGGTCAGGGCAACATACTCAACCCAGCTGAATGCAATAAATAATGATTATATATAATTCTTCGGTCAGAATGAGAAGGAAGGTCCTTGAACGACAGTGTTTCAAATCGAAAATTGAAGTCCTAGAAGAGAGGTCTCTGCTCCACGGAATATCTAATGTGGGTGGCCACCGGGTGTAAACTTCTATCTTCATCCTCATACTCCAGAAAATTTGCTCTTTCTGACTTGGGTACCAGTTTGAGTCCTCATTATACAGGAAGCAAAGGTGATCTGGAGATTTGAGACTGTCTTGGGAAGGGCCAGAAAGGAAAACGGAAGGGGCATGACTTATGAAATAGCCCATCTGTTGATCCTTAGCTCCTCTAAGAAGTCTCTCTTTCATTGAGTCCTGGTCACCATCCTGCACATCGTAGGGGTGTGAAGGCATCATCTCAGTTTCAATATTCACTGCTTTCTGTAATTTTCTGTCCTGTCACACTTTTTCTTCCTCCAACTACCCCTTTCACCAAAAGGAATCAATCCAGGAAGTTGCTAGGGTAAAATGTCAAATATTTAATGGAGGACACCCAGGTATCCCATACGTTGCTGTTGTAAACACTACAGAATTGTTAGTGGCCAACCCAGGAAGTAATACTAAGAAAGAGATGTCCAGAGCCACACAGTGGAAAGAACTGGAATCTCCGTCCTCAATCTTAATGCACTGATCGTGAAGGAGGAGGGGATCATCCGCGTGAGCATCAATTCCAGCCTTCAGTGCCAGATACTCTCAACGGAGTCCCCACAGAAGGGCTGGCGCCCTCACAGAGCTAGCTTTCCAAGTAACGGAAGATGCTTTGCTTCGATTCTGAAGTGCTATCATCTGTTTTGAGGCGCTTAGGTGAAGTCGATGTCATTAAAGACGGACCCCTTCTTCGTACCTACAGAGCAGAGAAAAGAGACAAGAATCAACTCAAGACCTTTGTGCAGGCTGTGGTTCACTCATACTTAAGCTTCAATTAGCTCTTAAGCAGCTCATAGTTAAATCATGGATAATTAGGAAAAAAAGAAACTGAAAATTTCCAGGCAAGTCTCACAGCTGATTATACTTACTGGGGGTAGCAATCTCCTTGTACCTTACTGGGAATGCAAGATTAACACTATAGCATAAATCTTTAAGCCAGAAATACATATATATCTTCAATTCAATTCAATTCACTCATTCATTCACTCCGCTTTGGAGAGTCACCAAATCAGTTCTCAAGTTCCCTACCCGAGGCTTAGATGATTCCTTTGCTGCCTCAGCCTTGACAGGAGAAAGTGTATGGAAGACAAAGTTTCTAGAATTTCGGGGAGCACTGGGGTTGAGGTCAGAGAGGGCAGCCAGTTTCTGAAGCACAGCTTTGGGCTGGTTGAGCAGGGAGCCTGTCTTCAGCTGAGGAAAGAAAAGTCATCTGGTATCAAATTCCAAGTTCCAAGAAAGGAGAAGCCAGCTCCTCCCTGCACCCGCCAGGTATGGAGGGGACACATTTCCACCCTGCTCAAATACAAAAGAGATAGCAGGCTCCTTTGACACCTACTTCCATTTCCCACAGCCACCTCCCTCCCCGACGACGACGACGACGACGACGCGACGACGACGGGGACGGAGCATCCCCTTAGCCTGACTGAGACGACGACGATGCCGACGAGGACCACGGAGCATCCCCTCAGCCTGACTGAGGCCGGCTAACACTGCGAACCATGGCTTCAGGCAAACAAGGCCCCCAACCAACCTGGCTGTCGCTGCCCGGTCTGATGGCTTCGAAAGGGTTTCTGAATAGAGACTTTGATTCTTGAATGACCGCAGTGTGACTGACTGAAAAGAGAAGACAGAAAGAGGCCTGCTCTGGGCAAAACTGGGTAGAATTACTTTTAAATCTAGACAAACTAACAGGCCCTTAACTAAACTAATAAACTGAGGCCAGAGGAACTCTGATTATTTTATAATCATGATTTGAAAGTATAGTAAGTGGTTAAGACAGACAATTCAGCTAAACTTATTGTCTAATTATCAGTAATAATAAGAAAAAACAACAGTGGTAAGACAAATTCCAGCTGTAACACTTAGGTATGTAATCCTGAGCGACTAAACAAAGAAGCCAGAATTCACTCCTCTGAGCTGCCTTACAGGGCTTCCCAGGTGGTGCTAGTGGTAAAGAACCCGCCTGCCCATGCAGGAGACTTAAGAGATGCGGGTTTGATCCCTGCATTGGGAAGATCCTCTGGAGGAGGGTATGGGAACCCACTCCAGTATTCTTGCCTGGAGAATACCATGGACAGAGGAGCCTGGCAGGCTACAGTCAATGGGGTCACAAAGAGCTAGACACGAATGAAGCAACTTAGCATGCACACATGCACAAGCTGCCTTAGAACATAAAGCAAAACCAGCTATATACACTCTCTACTACAATATCTACTGTCCAATAGAATTAGATTGAAAGAACATTGTCTCTCCCCATCCAAGGGGCCCCTTTAAGATAATATTAGACACAGGTCCATGACTAAGCTGCAACAGCCTCTGAAGGCTGGAGTCACCTCCAAGGCTCCAGCACCAACAATCCAGGGGGACAGCCCCTGTGAAGGGCTAAGAGCTCACCATTCTTCTGCAGAGCTTTGGCTGTAACCTTCTTGGCCAGCATCATAAACTGACTGTCTTCCCCAATTTCTTCTTCATCTTCAGCTGCAATTTTCCCCTGCTGTGCCTGAAAATAAAAATCAGACAGCATTAACAGAAGCCCATGCTTCCACCAAAGACCCAAAGAATTAGCATAGCCTGGAAGCTAGAGTACTTGGGATAACATTTGTTTTCCTTTTTGCTACCCTCTGTTGCTTCAGACAAATAATTTAAAAAAAAAAGTATTTTGGACAAAAACATGAATACAACTGCCCGTGGTAATCTTTTCAAAGCACAAAAGAAAATTCAAGGATTAAAAGAGACAGCAATACACTGCCCAAGGTTTTGACAACTATCATGACAAGCTGGGTGACTGAGATGACCCTCCTATCTAGGGTTGGAATAGGCGAATCTCTTGCAGGCTTCCTACATGGTCCCGAAGCCACTGCTCTCGTTCAATTCGCTCCTTTCTCCATCTGGCTTCCGTCTCGTCAAGCTGTTCTTCAATCTGATCATCATCAGAGTCTCTGTGGAACAAGTCCATCTGGGAAGCATCATCTAAAGCAAAGAGTTAAGGCAATTAGCATTTTGCAATCCCCACAAGAGAGGGTGTCTGGACAGACACTAGTGAACCCTGTTCATTTACAGTATACTGACACAGCTTTTCCCATCCACTAATGGAAAATAAAGGTCAAGGCCAGGTCCTCCACAACTGTCTGCTATAGTTTTGACCTCCTCTTGCCGGCTTAAATTGGACAAACGTGGACCTTGTACCATTTGCTTCTAAAGGCAATGATCAAGATACCTATGTTTTTCCATCGGAATCTCCTCATTCGTCCAGGACCATCGCTGTGCAGGTCCCCATCAGCAAGGTACCTTTCTTGGTACAAACGTAGCTGGCGCTTATCATCATCTAACATTGTTTTCCTACGACAGGAGAAATATGGTGTTCAAAGCCAGGGCCACTCTGGCTGGTTATAGGGCCTGCCTTAAGATGCAGTCCACTGCTCAGAAGAGTTTGTTGGGATACTGACATGTGTATTTTCTTGACTTGACTCTGCAGTTCCTCATCAGAAGGAAGTACTTCATCAATCACATCCTCTTCATATTCATCAAGCTCTTCCCCATCATACTCGTCTTCGCTTCCCACGTCACTGCCTGACACCTCTGCCTCGTCCTCCAGGTATTTCTTTAATCTCCTGGAAAACAACAGTGAAAATTGGAAAATACAACAATGAATATATGCACAGTAATGACAAAAGCAGAACACACAGCCACCTCTAATAACAAGCATAAATTAATAATAATAATACATTTGTATAATACTTAAAAGCCTGTTATTTAATATCTACTTTGTGCCAATAACTGTGCTTTGGGGCATTACTGCATTATCTCAGGGAGGGGGTATTATTATTGTTCCTTTTGATTTACAGTTGAAGGAACTAAAACTCAGAGAGTAAACAACTTACTGATGGCTACACAGCTGCGAGGCAGCAGAGTCTGGATTCAACCTAGGCTGGTGACTCTAAAGCCAGAACTCTCAATCTCCTCTATATATTTGAGACATACCTGTCAGAAGGTTCATACTATTTTGTTTTGCATTTAAGCTTACCAGCTTCAGGAGATAGACTAGAGATAGTATGGTATGGAAAGGTAATAGACTGGGGTCTTCCTGCTGCCGCTGCTGCTAAGTCGCTTCAGTCGTGTCCGACTCTGTGCGACCCCATAGACGGCAGCCCACAGGCTCCCCCATCCCTGGGATTCTCCAGGCAAGAACACTGGAGTGGGCTGCCATTTCCTTCTCCAATGCATGAAAGTGGAAAGTGAAAGTGAAGTCGCTCAGTCATGCCTGACTCTTCGCAACCCCATGGACTGCAGCCCACCAGGCTCCTCCGTCCATGGGGGGTCTTCCTACAGCCTGCCAAATCTTGACCCACAAGTTACAGGTGTGACTGAGGCTCATTTGTTGCTGTTTAGTCACTCAGTTGTGTCCAACTCTTTGTGACCCCATGGACTGCAGTGCACCAGGCTTCCCTGTTCTTCACTGTCTCTGGGGGATTGCTCCGACTCATGTCCACTGAGTCAGTGATGTCATCCAACCATCTCATCCTGTCGCTCCCTCCTCTTCTTGCCCTCAATCTTTCCCAGGGTCAAGGTCTTTTCCAATGAGTCAGCTGCTCCCCTCAAGTGGCCAAAGTATTGGAGCTTCAGCTTTAGCATCAGTCCTTCCAGTGACTATTTAGGCTCAGTTCAGTCAGTTCAGTTCAGTCACTCAGTCGTGTCTGACTCTTTGCGACCCCATGAATCGCAGCACGCCAGGCCTCCCTGTCCATCACCAACTCTCGGAGTTCACTCAAACTCATGTCCATTGAGTCGGTGATGCCATCCAGCCATCTCATTCTCTGTCGTCCCCTTTTCCTCCTCCCCTCAATCCCTCCCAGCATTAGAGTCTTTTCCAATGAGTCAGCTCTTCGCATAAGGTGGCCAAAGTACTGGAGTTTCAGCTTTAGCATCAGTCCTTCCAAAGAACACCCAGGACTGATCGCCTTTGGAATGGACTGGTTGGATCTCCTTGCAGTCCAAGGGACTCTCAGGAGTCTTCTCCAACACCACAGTTCAAAAGCATCAATTCTTCGGCACTCAGCCTTCTTCACAGTCCAACTCTCACATCCATACAGGACCACTGGAAAAACCATAGCCTTGACTAGACGGACCTTAGTTGGCAAAGTAATGTCTCTGCTTTTGAATATGCTGTCTAGGTTGGTCATCACTTTCCTTCCAAGGAGTAAGCATCCTTTAGTTTCAGTTAGTGGTAATCAGAACCACCACAGGTTAGTTTTTCTGACTTCAGGTCATACTGAAAACAAATCTACTGTCACCTTGAGTTCAAATTGCTGTTATCTATGGTCGGGAATGGCAGAAGCTTGATGGCTTTCTGAAAGGTGACTTTTATCAAAGACTTGCATTATTATTTTAAAGCTGAGTTCCTCTAAATCCTAGGGTTCCTGAGGAATTCCTTCAGGGGCTAAAAGCCACCAAGCTCCTCAATCTTCCTATCTAACCCTCTTTGAGCAGCTCAACTTTTAGCTGCCATTCTTCATAAGACTTCATTTGAACAAAGGACACTATAGTTAAACCAGGTTTAAGAACCACTGCCTTAGAAAAAAATCTATAGATGACCCAAAGCTGTATGAGATGGTTAATTTGACAGGTGACAAATTAGAATCCAAAACTGATCTCAGCAGAATGGAATGATGGGCTAAACACAACAAAATAAATCTAATAAGGATCAATATGAAGCCCTATATTTGAAATCTAAAAGTCATCCACATACAATAAAACGTGAAATATCTATTAAAACGGTTTTTATACAATTTTCAATATCATGGAAAAATATTTACAGATATAGTAAGTGGTAAAAAAAGTAAGATGCAAAACTGTATATATAAAAAAAGCTTTACAGATCTCAACCATGTGAAAATATATGCCTAACAAAGGCAATAATAACCACTACCACTGCTTTCACAAATACTCTGAATGGTGGACATGGGTGCCTTATCTTTCTGTATTCTTTTAAATATTCTAAAATAAATGGCTTACTTTCATAATCAAAACAACAAAATATTAAAAAAAATTAACGGTGGGTCATTTGCCTGAAAATAGGATGAGGAAGACCTGGAATGCTGGTAATTCAAAGGAAAAAAGACATGCGGAATTTTAATCATCTACTGGATCCTCAGGCTCTCCAGTGACTTAGTTCTTATGCTTACTGGTTACTTTATAAGTAGTAGGCAACCAGAGCAAGGGATGTGGTTGCACCACCACACACGGCAGTAGTCAGACCACACCTGAAGATAAAGAGAGAATCCACATATGTGAAGAGTCTGGAAGCAACGTCATGTGAGAAACAGCTGAAGAACTAGGGATGTTTAGTACAGAAATCACTTGAAGAGGATGTGACTGTCTTTGAATACTCAAAAGATATCATGTAAATGGATGTTATTCAATCTGTGTTAACCACAAAAAGCAAAAATAGAACCAGTAAATGTAGGTAAAATGGTGGTGGCAAGCTACAGCTCAACTGTCAGGAGAACTTTCTTGCAACGAAAGGAAGGGCTGTAACACCTACATTTGCCGTTTTGACTTCTCCGACTGCTGCAGGAGGTCTTCCTCATCCTCATCTTCATGGTCTTCTGGGGTCAGATCCTCCTTGTCAGAATCACTGTGCTCATCCTGCAAAATCATACAGCATCACAGGCAAAGCTACACAGCATAAAATGCGTCCTCAACTAAGACAGGATTCAGAAACTTCTGCCCAAACATTTCAGTCTAGGAAATTGCTTTTGATAACATGCCAAACAGACTTCTCAAGAATTCAAACTACCAAACAAACAAAACTCCCCAGCAGCTATACACGGAGTTCAGTTATGATTACTTTGTTCCCTTCAAACTCACCTCATCACTATCAAACTCATTATCATTTGGGACAAGCCGAAAGTCTCCAAATTCCTCCTCTTCACCTTCTTCTTCCCTAAGACACAAATCAACAAATCCATACACAAGTTGTTGAAAGCCAACTATAAGCAGTCAGCCAACTTAGGGACCGAAAATATCTTATAGCCCCAAGAATCTCTTCAAAAACAGGAAACAAGATATCTTGCCTTTCAAAAAAAAATTTTTTTTTTCAAACTGTGATAAAATACATACAACATAAAGTTTGCTATCTTAACCATTTTAAGTGTACGGTTCATTAGTGTTAAGTACATTCACAGTGTTATCCAACCAACCTCTAGAACACTTTTCATCTTAAAAAACTAAAACTCTATACCCTTTCAATACCAACTCCTCATTCTTACTGCCGCACAGCCCCTGGCAACCACCTTCCTACTTCCTGTCTGTATGAATTTGACTACACTAAGACCTCATATAAATCATACAGTATCTGCATATTTGTGAATGGCTCACTTCACTTGGCATAATCTCCTCACAGTTCACCCATGTCTCAGCATGTATCAGAACCTCCTTCCCTTTTAAAGGCTGAATAATATTCCACTATGCATGCACCCACTTGGGATGCTTCCACCTTGTGACTATTATGAATAATGCTGCTAGGAACATGGGTGTGCAAATATCTACTAAGAAACCGTGTTCTCAGTTCTTTTGTGTATATACCCAAACGTGGAATAACTGCTGGGAGTGAGGAAGTATTTAAAAAATGGGGTTTTGGTTTGTATTTCCTTAATCACTGGTGATGTTGAGAGCTTCCATGTGCCTTTTCTTGCCTTTTTTATCCTGTTCACAATCAACTAAATGAAAGCATTATAATAAATAATTTCACTGTTCAAATATGAGACTCAAACCCATTGCAAGACTCTCAGACAGGATATGAAGCCCCTAAGATGACCATTTACTGCTAAGCCCAGAGAAGCTACCCCTGTACTTTATCAGAAGGTGGAACTTGCCAAATTCCCTCAGATCACTGGGACTCACCGGTCTGTTGGGAAAGAGCCTGAACAAAGAGCGAGTGCTTCTTCCATTGGATCACCCAGGCTGCTCTCCTTCTCCTGCTTATTTAACTCTGATGGATCCAGAGTAGAGACATCTACATTACAACAAAGAAAAAGATTTGTCACCGAGAACTGACAGCTTTATCTTCTTTCCCCAGCCATCTGAAGACATGCCAGCTCAACACAGTTCTAAGGTAAGCTTGCCAAAAAGAGCTCACCATCCACTCATTCAGCAAATCCCTATTTAGTGCTTACTATGTGCCAGGCACCAGGGAGACATCAGTGAATAAAACAAAGATCCCAGCTCCCAAAGAGCTTACATTCTAGCAGAGGTGTGAGAAGGAGAAAGGGGTGCACAGGTGGAAGTAATAACTTAGCATTTATATGAAGTTTACTCTGCAGCAGATGTCGCTCTAAGGTTTGCACATATTCTAGCCATAAATGACAAGTCATATGGCCAAAGTTAAAGCAGTCTTAAGGTGATACTTCACCATCCTAAAAAAGGAAGAGCTCTAAATGTTAGGAGCTAAGCAGTGAATTCAACCTAGGTTCAAGAATCCACCATGGCTGTTTTCTGTGAACATTTCACCTGAGATTAAGGGACTTCTTCACATGGACACTGACTTACAGTATTTGGGCGGGTGAGCCTTGCTGCTTTGTTGGATAATTACCCTGAGAAGTAAATTTTCCTGAACAAAGATCCAGAAGTTCCTCCATGTTCTCTTTCTTGTCACTCTTCCCAGGCAGAGGCTTTTCAGCCTGAGATGCAAACTTCCCAGTACACAAATCCAACAGTTCATCCATGTTGGCATCCATGGCGTTCTCATCCATACTGGCCAACGGCAACCGAGGCTTCAAATCTTGGTATTGATTCCTGTGGTTTCTAACATTTAAGAACCTACAAGCCCAATGAAGAGTGTAAGAAATGCTTCAGGAAAAAAAAAAAAAGTAGTGGGGGAAAAGCCTGAACTCATTTCCAAAAGAAAAGTTAGAAGCTGAATTCTGAACCAGAAGATAAGAGTGTCAGATTTTAGCCTGTGATAACCTTAAGAGGGAGGGGGATGTTTATGAAAGAAGGCTATTCAAAAGACAAAGGGTAAAGGCTAATTTGGGGCTTCAGATGGTGCTAGAGTAGGGCCTGGTGTTATGGCCATGTAATGTGCCACAGAGGTGTCAATTCTCAATGCCACCCAAAAATCCTACTGTAGTGGGACAAAAGTCAAAGTGTTAGTCACTCAGTCGTGTCCGACTCTCTGCGATGCCATGGACTGGGGCCCTCCAGGCTCCTCCATCCATGGAATTCTCCAGGCAAGAATACTGGAGCAGAGTATTGCTCCAGTATTTCCAGAGTTCAGGAAAGCTGTCTGAGCCTTCACTTCCCATAGAGGATTCCTGTGGTTTCTAACATTTAAGAACCTACAAGCCCAATGAAGAGTGTAAGAAATGCTTCAGGAAAAAAAAAAAGTAGTGGGGGAAAAGCCTGAACTCATTTCCAAAAGAAAAGTTAGAAGCTGAATTCTGAACCAGAAGATAAGAGTGTCAGATTTTAGCCCGTGATAACCTTAAGAGGGAGGGGGATGTTTATGAAAGAAGGCTATTCAAAAGACAAAGGGTAAAGGCTAATTTGGGGCTTCAGATGGTGCTAGAGTAGGAGCAGGTTGCCGTTTCTTTCTCCAGGGGATCTTCCCGACCCAGGGATCAAACCCAGGTCTCCCGCACTGCAGGCAGATTCTTTACCACTTGAGCCCCCAGGGATATGGATACAGGGAAATTTCATGACCTTATAAGAGTTATGCAGGTCTAATAAGGTAGAAATTGAAGGATCAGAACGCTAGCAAGGCTATTTACTTTTTATTTTCTAGACAGACTTTGTTCAGACTTGTAGAATATAATACTAATGGTCTGCACACCTCTCTTTCTCAGAAGAGAAAGCACAGATGGAGTGACAGAAGCTCGCTTTATTTTTAAACAAAATTAAGCAGTACCCAGCACAATCCCACCCACAGAAACATAAAGCTACCTACCCATCTGCATCCAACAGTTGGCTCTGAGTGTCATCTTCTAAGCAGAACTGGAAGTCTCCTGCTCCTAGGAAAAGCGTCTTAGGTTCTGGGGAGGCGTTATACAGATCTTGGGAATCCTCTATGGGAAGTGAAGGCTCAGACAGCTTTCCTGAACTCTGGCACCAAAACAAAACCAAACAAAAACAAAACATTTTACAAATGTCATTCACTGTCATGACAACAACAGAAGCTGCTATTTGTAAAATCTAATCTACTCTCAGGCAATTGCAGTTGGGGAGGACAATGCATAGCCAAGGGAAGCATAAAAAAAAAACATCCTCAAGAAAGAAAGAACCCTGGATGAGGCTTGTTTTTAATACACAAAGGGGGTGGATTTTTAAAACTGAACATACATAATGTGGTGGGAGTTTTTGGCTTGGACACACTTTATTTAGCAATGTGGGAAGCAAAAGGGGGAGGAGATTAGAAAACCATTACCATCTCACCTTAGAGGCTGAACTGACCAAACTGGCTCGAAATAGCCCTGGGGAAGGAGATCTGAATCCTCCTGCTGTAGGGAAAAGACTGGTCCCGCGGCCTGTTTGTCTGTTACAAGGCTGATAGGATGGAAGTGTGGAGCCTATCAGCTCAAAGCTGCTATTGTGGCTGCTCTCCTTTGTCAGTAATGAGCATGAATCATCTTCATCTAAAGAAAGACAAATTTTAAGTGTATGATTCCCAGAAATAAGTCAGATTTGTTTAGGAAAAAGAGTTGAGAATGAAACTGTCTGGTAAGATCCACTGGTAAACCTCTCAAGTTCCATGTTCCAAAACATTACATTAAAGGTCAATTATGGTACTAAGATAGCATCATACAATCAGGGTTTATCACTCTGAGCTAAGTGACACCTCAAAGTTCCTATCTTTCTCTCATCTTCCCTAATGCCTATGATTACCCTTTGCATTATCTAATTACTTATACATCTTCCTTTGATCTACATGGATAGAAATGTTTCATGTTTCACTCAATCAACACATATTCACTAATGACCTATTAAATGCTCAGGGTCAACTGGAAAGAAGCTGCATGTAAGATTTCAAAAACTGGACCAAGAAAAATATTTGGGATTTTTTGTTTGTTTATTGGCTGCACCATGCAACTTGCAAGATCTTAGTTCCCCAACCAGGAATTGAACCTGGGCCCTCAACCGTGAAAGCATGGAGTCCTTACCACTGGACCACAAGGGAATTCCCAAGAAAAACAATACAGTTCATAAATTCCTATCACTGTCACAGGTAAGACTGGGAAAAGTTTACCAAGGTTCAGAAAAATGGAACCTTAAGGAACTGTAGTCCTTAAATGTTAAAGCTGGAGGATCAGAGAAAAATCAAGTGTCAAGTTCTACATTAAGAGTCACTACTTACCTAATTTGCTAGGTCTTTTGCCTGAGTTTTCATCTATTTCTGATTTTTCTTCACTAGGAGAGTAACTACAAAATAAGTAGGTAAATTGAATATCTGTTTCTACTTCTTCCAAGAGGGGCAAATTCCCTGGTATTTACCAGGGAATCTTATCTTTCCTTAGAGAGAATTACTTACCCCATCTTGGAAGAGCTGTCCTTGAATAGAAGGAAGGTAGAATCAGATGAGAGAGGCTTGGGGACAGAGAGGCCAACTGACTTGCCAATTTCACCACTGCCATCATCATTGTTTTCTTTATCTATTTCTTTCTCATCTTTGGTTTCTACTTCTTCACCACCGAGAAGGAATTCTGCAGTCTTTACCAATCACGCCACCCAAAAACAAAATAGTACAAGTCAAAAATTTTTAAAGCAAACATACTAGCCTGAAATCTGGCTGCTTAGTTACAAGTCACGTCTTAAATCTGAACAGGTAAACCCGAAGGAAGCTCAGTCCAGCCACCATCATTAATACAACTTATTAGTTGTAGACACTTCTAGAGCTCTTTTACACTTTGTTACTTTACCTTTTACCCTTTCAAAACTGCTACGAGATTCTGAATGAACTGGATTATCATTTAACTGAGTCAATGAGAGACTGCATGATTAGCCTGAGATTGCAGGACAACTCCTGGCCTTCAACCAGACTGTGACACCCTGCTCAGTTCAGCCACGGCTTTCCTCTTCCTTTACCCAGGGCTAAACATTAACCAGCTCTTTCAAATGACTCCACTGTTCAAACAAGGACACTTTTCTTTTCCCTAATACCAAAAATCCTATCATCACCTGTCTTCTCTAGGTGGAAAATAATACCTTAGAACGAGGGCAAGAGGCCCATCTACAAATACCTTCTTCAACAATTAACTTGGGAAGGTCTTGGCCTGAGAATTTATTCCAGACCTCAACTTGGCCAAGGTTAAAAGCTCTTTTTTTTTTTCCTAAATAGAGAAATCTAAATGAACAACAAAGATAAAAGTCTTTAATAGAAAGCCATTTCGATATCAGCATTATAGTACAATATGTAAACCAACAGGTAGAAGCCAGGGCATGACTGTGAACTGCAGGTGTTCCATGGGGCTGAAGGGATTGAATGCACTAAGATTTAGCACACATGAGCTACCTTCATCTCTGACCCTGAAATCTCTTCTACAGTCGAAAATGCTCATCATCCTCTTACTCAGATCTGATTTTCTCTTTCCCGTATTCATTGCGACCTAGTAACAAAACCACGTAATTGCCAGCAACCTCCTCATTGCCTTCTTCCTCCTCTCCCTCTTCTTTCACCTCTTCTTCCTCCAAGGCTTCCTCTCCCTCCTCTTCTCCATCTTCCTCAGACTCATCTGTCATTTCTTCCTCCTCCTCCTCCTCTTCCTCAAATCCATCCTCATTATCTAACTTGAGTAATGCTTGGCATTTCTGACGCTCCTCCAACCTTCGGAGTTTCATTGCTTCTTGAAGTTTAGCTTTCAGCACCTGAAGCTTTTCCCCTGAGCAAAAGTATGAAGAGATGTTTTAGATGCAATGACCAACTACACACAACAACACAAGCGTCCATTTTAGGCAACTCCAGAGGTGTTCTAGGCACATCACAAAAGGAAAATCAGAGACCTTCGTATTTTAGGCTTTTGTTATCTTAACAAAGGGGGGTGATATTAGGAATTGAGTGTAGGAGATAACTCCCATAATTGGGATATTACAGATATTATAAAATTATTATTTAAAAAAGCAAAAAAAAAAAAAAGAGGAACAGGGGCAAGTGGACCTTCGAAAATCTCTGGTTCAGAAGCCATGAAGGAAAATATTGATAACTGTACCCACATTGAAGAAAAAGAGAAACAACTCAAGAGTAAATATAAGCAAAAGATATCAACTGGTATTAAAAATAATGCTTAACCTCACTTCTTACTAGCAATACAAATCAAAATAATGATACCATTTTTTATATATTTGGCAAACATTTGTTATATCCATTATTAACAGGAAGAAACAGGAACTCTTACACACTGTCAATCAGAGTGAAAATTGGTACAACTTATTGTGATGGAAACTGTGACTAGGACTCAGTGATTCCACTGTAAGTAATTTTGCACCAGCATTTACTAACATATATGTGATATTAGGATGCAGTATTGTGTGAAATACTAAAACGGAAACAAACACGATGTCCCTTAACAGAAGTATGCTTGAACAAACTGTGTTGTACCTGCACAGTGGAATGTCACGTGATGTTAAAAAAAACCTCAAAAGCAGTATGTATACCTGAACTCTTGAGTTAGATGGTCTGGATTAGGCTACTAATTCTCTTACTTACTAGTTATATAAATTTGAGCAAGTTGTTTAAATGCTCTGTTTATCAGTTTCTTCACATATAAAATAAGGACGCTGATGTTATTTACTGTAAAGCACCTAGAGCCGAGTCTGGCAGAGAGGAAGTGTTCAGTGTCTCTCTCTCACACACTTACACAATAGTAAATGCATATGAATTTTCCTAGGACACACAAGAAATTGCTAAGCTGCCTCTGGGAAGACTAATTTTTTTTTTTTAATTTGTCTTTTAATTGAAGGATAATCGCTTTACAAAATTTTATTGCTTTCTGCCAAACATCAACATGAATCAGCCATAGGTATACATATGACCCCTCCTTAATTTTTCATTTTATACCTTTTCCTAAGTGTTTAATTTTTTTCTATGTGATAAATTGCTCGTATTTTCAAAGTGGGAGTGGGAACAACAGACCTGTCCCTAATACAGATTACAAAGCAGATTGTATGATGTATGACTGCATTATTATTTTATTTTTCAAACAGACATGTACCTGCATGCAAAAACTTTAAAGGGCCATACAACATGGTTACAGAAGATGTCTCTGACAGAAAAATCTTTTTGTTTACTCCAGAAATTTTGTTTACTGCAGAAATTTGTTGTTTATTCCATTTATTTTCTACAATGGGTATTTTTTTAAACAATAAGACAAAAACTATTTTAAGAAATAAAGTCATCTTACCCACCTCATACAACTAGGCCATATCCAATCTCCGGAGTCTCCAGGGAAAAAGATTCTATAATGTCTCACTATAGGGTCTTCAGCAGCCATAAAGACCAGCCTGAGTTCAACAGTCAGGCACCCCACCCGACTCATGGCCAGTAAAAACATACAAATAAAACAGCTCCATGAACTCACATACCTGGTTTTGTGTGGCTTGCCCCATCCAGCTTCTCAGCTGCCAAAGTCACGGGCACCACGTCTGCCTTGAGCTCTTCCTTCCCGTCAGTGCCCACATCTTTCACTATGATGTTCACGTTCACCTTCTGACCAGCCCTGGCTTTGGCTGCTGGATTAGCATGCTTCCAGAAACGCTGCTTCAAGGCTTCCAGTTCTAAACCAAGCACCAACCAGTATGTCAGTTTGCCTTTTAGAGTCCAGTTAAGAAATACAAGCTAGGTTCAACAAACTTGTAAGGAAAAAAAAGTACAGAGAGACACCAAAAACTCCTTTGCTACCAACACCTGTGTTCAATTCATGTAACTTAACCCAAACTAAAGGACTACTGTAACTGTTCTTCCTCAATGAGTTCCTTAAAACTCCATTTAGGGTAGATATTTACAACTGAAGTTTCTAAATATGTGCAATTCTTTTTAAAAAAGCATTAAGCCGGTAGAAAAATACCATACTCCTTAATTATGCAAGGGCTTAATTTGTCACAGGTTTCAGTCTCCTTTTAAAATATTCCCTATTTTGAACATCTCACTGTTTATTAGCATCTCTCCAAATACAAGCAAAGTCTATTTTAAAAATGGAAAAAGAGGGAATTCCCGGTAAGCCAGTGGTTAAGACTCTGAGCTTTCATTGCTGAGGGCCCAGGTTCAATCTCTGGGTGGGGGGAACTAAGATCCCAAAGCCATGCGGTGCGGCCAAAAAAAGGAAAATAATAATCAATGCAATTAGGGATGTAACTTGGTGGCAGGGCTGGAAGCTTCTTCATGAAACTTTTACACGGATATAAATCAGTACACTGAGAAAGGAAATCCCATTGAGAGGTGGTGCCTGGGCTTCCCTGGTGGCTCAGATGGTAAAGAATCCAACTGCAGTGTGGGAGCCCTGGGTTCGATCCCTGGGTTGGGAAGATCTGGAGAAGGGAATGGCTACCCACTCCAATATTCTTGCCTGGAGAATTCCACGGACCAAGGAGCCTGGTGGGCTACAGTTCATGTGGCTGTAAAGAGTCAGACACGACTGAGCGACTTTCCCCACACATCAACTTATATACAAGTGGGAACACACACAGGTAGTGAGTGCAGTGGTCTAACCGCAATATGGCCTTTCCCTTTCCCCACCGCTTTTGCTCAGAACTTTCTTTTCATTCTCCCTCAGCCAGCTGTCACCTGGTACCATCCCCTACTCACTGTATAACAAGCCAATCATACCATAATGGGATCTGTTGTAAGAGAGCTGACAGTTATAAAGAGAAAAGAAAGGAAAAGAAGAACAGTTTCTTTGGGTTCGGGCTATTCTCATATGCCTTCTCTTCCATGATAATGTGTCCAGGGTACTCCAAGTTTGGTTCTTTTTCCTAAAATTCACTCAACTCATACTTCGGTAGTTTTGTGGTTAGCATCCAGATGTGGTTTCTCCCTCCCTAAAGGGTCTTAGTAGAAAAAGAGAACTGGAAAGAAACCTTTTTTAATGAGTCCCTGACATTATTTACTGGGCTTCCCAAGTGGCACAGTGGTAAAGAATCCACCTGTAATGGAGGAGATGCAGAAGTGAGTTCAACCCCTGCGTCAGGAAGATCCCCTGGATAAATGAAATGGCAACCCACTCCAGGACTCTTGCCTGGGAAATTCCATGGACAGAGGAGCCTGGTGGGCTACAGTCCATGGCGTCACAAAGAGTCAGACACGACTTAGTGACTAAACAACAACAACATCATTTATTTAGTTGCAAAAATCCAACTCCAAAGGGGTGGCATGTCTACACTACAAACCAAAGAGTAGGGAGAGAAGCTATAAGTCTGCATCCCATTTCTTATTAGTTCAGTAAGTTGGAAACAGCAGGCAGTAGCAGTGGGAAGGGAAGAGAAGTAGGAAGGCCATCACTGGAGCCAAGAGAATAAAACAAATGGAAGGGGAGGAAGATTACTCAGGACCTAAAATAAGAGTGAGGCAGGAGTAGCTTTCATTCTTCTGGAGAAAGCCAGGCTCCTCAAAACCCTTCATCCCCCAACCCACTGGAGCACCCACTTCCCTTATCCTTTGCTACGCAACTCTACCACCACCCTCCTCATCACAGAGCCCCTGTTCAAGCTCCTCTACCTCCTTCAGTCTTCTCCTAGCTTTCATCTCCTCTTTAAGTGAAACATCTCCGCTCCAGCTCATGTCTCTACCTAAAATCTCTGCACCCTCTGGCCTCTGGTCACCAACCACCTTGTAATCTTCACTTCAGCTAACCAGAGCATCCTCTGCTTTCTCTTGTCTCTGTGTCTTTTGCAGGTCTGTCCCCTTCACCAAGAAAGCCCTCTCTCACCTCTCTGCCTTGTATCTCCTACTCAGACTTTGGGACTCAGCTCAGGTATCAACTCCTTCTAGAAATTTCCCTGACTCCATGTGAGGAACTCTTTCTAGGCTCAAAGTATGCATAGCACTTAATATCCAATTTTCCTGCCTCTAACTCCTATTAGATTTAAAATTCTTTGAGAGCAGGGACTGCATCTTACTGGTACATACAGCAAGCAACACCAAACACCATGCTAAGTAAAAGTGAATGAATGCTGACCCTAACTTCATATATATTATGAAACAGAGTGATCTGGAAACCCAACATTCATGTCAAATATTAGTTCTGAAGGAAAACATATCCTGAGTTAAAAATAAGTGCCTATTATGAGCCAGGCATTGTGCTGGCTCCCTGTATAAGCAATTGCAATGTTGGAAAAATTACCCAATCTCTCCAAACCTCATTTTCTTCATTTGCAAAGTAATACCTGGGGTTATGAGAATTAAAGATAACTACTAAAAAAAAAAAATCAATCAGTATCTAATACATTCAGTTCAGTTCAGTCGCTCAGTCGTGTTCGACTCTTTGCGACCCCATGAATCGCAGCACGCCAGGCCTCCCTGTCCATCACCAACTCCGGAGTTTACCCAAACTCATGTCCATCGAGTCGGTGATGCCATCCAGCCATCTCATCCTCTGTCGTCCCCTTCTCCTCCTGCCCCCAATCCCTCCCAGCATCAGGGTCTTTTCCAGTGAGTCAACTCTTCGCATCAGGTGGCCAAAGTATTGGAGTTTCAGCTTTAGCATCAGTCCTTCAAATGAATACCCAGGGCTGATCTCCTTTAGAATGGCCTGGTTGGATCTCCTTGCAGTCCAAGGCACTCTCAAGAGTCTTCTCCAACACCACAGTTCAAAAGCATCAATTCTTTGGCGCTCAGCTTTCTTCACACTCCAACTCTCACATCCATACATGACCACTGGAAAAACCATAGCCTTGACTAGACGGACCTTTGTTGGCAAAGTAATGTCTCTGCTTTTGAATATGCTATCTAGGTTGGTCATAACTTTCCTTCCAAGGAGAAAGTGTCTTTTAATTTCATGGCTGCAATCACCATTGGCAGTGATTTTGGAGGCCCCCAAAATAAAGTCTGACACTGCTTCCACAGTTGCAAAAAGGAGGTTTCTTCCCTTTCCTGTTTCTCAGTCTGAGATGATAAAGAAAACTTCTACTCCCATGTAACAAAATTTCATAGTGTCTAGTATAAGTTTCTTTCTCATGTTAGTCTGAGGCTATTTAGATAACATCTAGTCCCACACAACAAAACTTTCTCTCCCTGCTCTGGGCACCAGCTTATTCCCAGGCTTCTTTGCTAATAGAGCTATGCTAGTTCTATTACACAGCTCTTCCATCCCACCACCTGCTCTGGTTAAACCGACTTACACGTCCTCCCAATATGTACCACATAGAGCTCTTTCTGTCCCTCCCAAGAATATCCTTCTCTCCACTTCCACAAAATCCACCCATTCAATCAATGACTTAACTGATACTGTGGCTGACCTAGCACCTGCCAACCATATGCTATTTAACGAAGCAGCATCTCGATGTAAATAATTTCACTAATAATAAAAAGAACAGCTACCATTCAAGTGTTTCTTTATGCTTTCCATTTGTATGCATTATTAACAGATTTACTATAGTGCTGCACTGTGAACCAGAAGTGTTATTTCTTTTTTTTTAAAGTTGCCTTGGAGAGGTCAAATAGCATACTCAAGTTTAAACAGTGAGTAATGTCCAGATTCAAATTCTGATCTTGCTACCAAGCCTAAGCTCTTAATTATCAAACGACACTGCCTTGAAGTAGAGGAGGGAAACCCAATTTTACCTACAAATCAGGAAATCTACCCAAAGTAGGGAATATTTCTGGCCGCACCACGCAGCATGCGGGATTTCAGTTCCCTGACTAGGAATAGAACCCATGCCCCCTGAGGTGGAAGTGTGGAATCTTAAGCACTGGACCTCCAGGTAAGTCCCTTGGGCTCTCTCTTGAAGAATCATTCATTCACTCCTTAATTCATTCAGTAAACATGGCTGCCCAACGTGTCATCGACTATGGAAGCACAGGGGATAGAGGAGGAACAAGCCAGAAGATCCTCACTGAAGTATGAAGGGGAAGAAGTGAACAATTACATATGATTATTCTTCAAGCCTTCCTTTAACCACCTATTGTAAGAAACATCCCTTCTCTGAACTTCCATGCTTTATTCTAAATATTTCTTTCAGCAAAGAATACACTACCTTTTTTCCCATGTTAATTTTTTCCAATTATTAGTGACACATGTTCCTGATAGAAGATGCCACTTTCCTGTATTACTGCTATTTGCCTACTTATCTCCCCTGCTAGAGTCTAAGCAGCTTAAGCGTAGGATAAATGTCAGATTTCTCAAGTATGCCCTACAGCATCTTACATGAAGTGGGTAGTTTAATATTTGTTGAATAAGTGAAAAAAAAAGAAAGAAAAGAAATTCAGTTTTGCAGGCAATTTGCTGATGTTTCTGTGAAAAACTGAATTGAATAATGCTTTTATCAATGTCATACCACAAAACAGCAATGTACCCTCCTCTGTACATTAACTAGCAACAGGTTTCCCTTCTAAACGAGGTTCAGAATGTCCTGATACCTTGCCAAATGTACATGATGATTTTTATCCATATCCGGTACATCAGTATTAAGACCACGTGTGGTTGTTTGTTTCCCCTGTGCTCCCTGTCCTCCACACTGGCAAATAACAGAAGCTGCCAGAACAAATCATTCTAGAGAAGCTCCCCACAATTCAAAGAATTACCTCTGTTGGTTTCAGCTTCTTCAAGTATCACAAAGGAATCTCTGTCAGCACCCAGCTGAGGTTTACCGAAAACATCTACTCCCAGTTGCTTAAGTCTATCCACAGTGAACCTCCTTGCCTTTTCAGGTGGCACCGCTGCTGTTGATTCATTTTGCTGGCTGGGCTCTTCCACCTTCTCATCTGCTGCTTCTGTTTTTCTCAGGCCTTTTTCTTCCTCAAGGGCATGAGGTTCAGGTGCCACAAGCCCTTCAGTCTGATGCTCTTCATTGTCCTTGTTCCCCAGGACACTGCATTCTCGACGTGCCACCGAGACGCCCCCAGGTGAAGGTCTAGCATCACTTTGCTCCTGTTTCTCGGGAACTTCTAGCTCTTCGCTTCCTGTCAAATCTTTCCCGCAAGGCTCATCGGATCCAGCAGTGATCTGGGGCTCCTTTGAAACTGCAGGAAGCGCATTAATTTCCGCTGCACATCCTGCACCTGTTGTCTGCGCAGAGTCTTTGCTGTGGTGGTCGCCATTCATCTCAGTCGTGTTTTCAGTGACTATGGTTTCTTCGTGATGGCTTGCCTGATACTTAGTGGACCTAGAGAAGAGAAAACAAGCTGGAGTTAAACATTCTCCTAAATGAGAAACATTCCCAACCCTTTGCACATAATGAATTGGTTAGATCAGTTTTACAGGACCGAGGAATCTGAACTTTTTACACCAGGCGTTTGCCTCAAAACTGAATGTTTATGAAAATTATAATCACAAGGAAAGAAGGTTCTTACTTCAGGAGCGCCATGGCATTTCCCTGGCAAGTGGGCCGGGGTTTACGTTTGAAGAACTCATGAACGGTTTTATTCTTAGGCATGTGATATGGAAGATTAAGTGCAGACTCTATAAAATGGAACAGAACAAGCAAATGCATATACTATATAGTCTGAAATGTTGCTTTACATTCAGTTAATTAAACAATACAACCAAAGCCATCACCAGAAATAGAAAACAATCCTGCCTTTAACATAAAATAGGATCTAAATACAAAAGAATTCCATAAAGACCAGTGGCTTTTAAAACTAGCTGTGAAATCAACTGATCCAAGAAGTTTTTTAAAAATACAAATTCTCGAACCCCATTTCAAGTCTATTGCGTCAGAATTTCCGTGGGCCTAAGAATTTATAAATTTGGTTTGTAAAAGAGATCCTGATGCAACCAGACTATAGACAACCCTTTAAAATATTCCCTCCCAGGACTTCCCTGGTGGTCCATTGGTTAAAACTCTGCACTGCTAAAGCAGGGGGGTTGGATCCGATTCCTGGTTGAGGAACTAAGATCCCACGTGCTACGTGGCCAAAACATTTTTTTAAAGTTTTAAATAAATTTTTTAAATGAAAAATTCCCTTCTTACCACCACTAGTTCTGTAAATTTTCTTAGTTTATATTAATGTTTCAGAGGCTTTAGAACAAAGGCCATTCATCAAGATCAATTCTAAACTTCAATGTTTACCGTATAGGCTTCTTTACCTCGAATAAGGCGCTGAGTCTCACTATGCAATTTTTTTAATGCTTCCTTACTTAACTTGGCTGCCTTTCTTTCCTTAAAGAAAACAAAATGTGAGACTATATTAATGCTTTTACCAAGAAAGACAGACATCCCTTAAGAGTCTGCTCTTCCCAAGAAAAGATAGAGAAGAAACAATCATCTCTAATAAACTCAATACAATATACACGTCAAGAGCTCACTTATTTGCAAGTCTCTTAAAACTGATTCAACCTAATTCATATCTGTGTTCCTACTATGTACAAAGCAATATCCTGGGAATCAGGAAAATACAACAGACACAATAAAATTCCTGAGAAATCCACAATCTCCTGGGAAAAGAGCTCAGCATGACAAATATTAATATATAGGGCTCTACCTCACCTTCCTCGTGGTGCCTTTTGACAACTCAGTTTCTTCTTCAAATGAATAGACCCTACTCTCCAAAGACAGTTCTTTTTTCTAAAAGAGAAGGTTGCAAATGGATTAAGAGACAAAAATTAAACCGACACAAGAGGATGTGGCTTATGCAAAGACTTTTTTGCACTCCAATATCACATCATGCTACATTAATAATAAATCAATAATTATTAAACACAAAATGTTAGACACACAACATCCTATAATGCCTAGAAAATAAATTAGATGTCTCCAGTGGAGCTTGGGGCCTCATTTCTTACACCTCTGTATTTCCCTAAAGAGGGACAATGACCCCTCGGGGAGCTAAAAAGATAATCTTAGGAAGAACAATTATGCTTTCAAACACTCAGGACAAGGAGGCTTTGACTGATGCTTCTCTTTCATAGCCTTCTGGAAACCCTATAGGTTCATTTCCTAGAGGCCATTAAATTATAAAATTTACATCTCTTCCCCTTTTTCATCCGTTTCTTATACAACATAAAGTATCTTATGGGACTTCCCTGGTGGTCTGGTGTTAAGAATCCACCTGCCAACGCAGCTGACATGGGTTTGATCCCTGGTCTGGGGCCACAGAGCAACTAACCCTCGCAGTACAACTACTGAGCCAGTGCTCCAGAGCCCGCGAGCAGCAGCTCCCAAGCCCACAGGCCTAGAGCCTGTGCACTGCAACGAGAGACGCCACCACAATGAGAAGCCACGCACTGCAGCCAGAGGCGCCCCCGGCCAGCGCAGTCAGCAAAAATGCACGCGCAGCAACGGAGACCCAGCGCGGCCCACTAAGTAAATGAACCAAAGCACCTTACTTTTTGCCTCAAAAAGTAATGAGAATACTAGTTTGGGATAAATAAGGGATTGGAGGAAGAGCAGAAGTAAAATCAAAGCGAAAACATGAGAAAGAAGAGCGAAAGATGGAAAAAATTAGGCAGCTGAAAAAGAAGGAAACAAAAAATGAGGTACATTTGAAAGAATAATTTGCTGTTTCCAGGGCAGATTAACGTTTTAGGAAAAGAGAGCTGCTTTTGGTTCTTGGAGGTTGTTTTTGCACTCAGAATATAGCTTTGAGTTGGTCAGGACAATGAAAACACTAGTTTCCAAACAAGTTAGCATGTCTATTACTTGTACTGCATGGTTCCAAAATTAACAGCTGAAAAATTTATATCATGTGTTGACATGTGTTTTTCTTCAGTTAAAAAAAAAATTAAGGTTCCATCAGTAAATCAGAGCACAAAGCAAAGGTTTGAAGCCGTGGGTTCACTCTTACTGGAATCATTGTTTACTTGCCTTGTGCTTTTTTACTTTGCTTTTCACAGCCGCCCTTATTGATTCTAATGACTCTTCATCTTCTAATGGAGAGTGATTTTCCTCCTCCAACCCAGTTTCAAAAAGGTCTTTATCCACAAGTAGACAGCCACTGTCATTAAATGGCTGTTTCACATCATCTTCCTGGATAACACATAAGGAAAAAACAAGATGCAATCATTTTAAATCCAGTATTTTACTACATCAAATACAGCAATTTGCATCAGGACAGAAAAGTTCACATTTCATGAGCAGACAAGTATATGGCATCCTAGAACATTATCACTGGTTCCTTTGTCATCCTTTGAAATCCATGCTGTGATCCAAAGCAATCGTCCAAAACTAACTTAATCAATAGTACCTTTGTTTTTGAAAAGTCAGTTAACAGTTCATTAAGCAACTAGTTTATAAAATTTGAGGACAGTTCTAGTTAGCAAAGACTTCCGATTGATGGATGCATGAAAATTCCTCCTATGAAAGCTAATTTTCATCAGATCAGAAACAGCAAAGAGTAACTCTGTGTGCTCACAAAGAAAATCAGACACCTATTTTTAGAAATGTCCTATTGTATCCAAAATGGAGAATGAGACCAACAAATAATAGATTTGAAATTACATACCTCACTGCAAAACAATCAACTCAAAGCTATATTCTGAGTGCAAAAACAACCTCCAAGAACTAAAAGCAACTCTCTTTTCCTAAAACGTGAATCTGCCCTGGAAACAGCAAATTATTCTTTCAAATGTACCTCATTTTTTGTTTCCTTCTTTTTCAGCTGCCTAATTTTTTCCATCTTTCGCTCTTCTTTCTCAAGTCTTCGCTTTGATTTTACTTTTGCTTTTCCTCCAATTCCTTCTTTATCACAAATGGGCTTTTTGGAAATCTTTCTGTCAACTGTAAAGTCCATAGAGTTTTCAGACTGGAGACTCATCGCTAAGCAAGGTGTCACTTGGGTTTCAGAATTCTCCTGACATAAAGACTCCTCAATGTCACTTTCGTCACTGTCTGCCAGAGTTTTATAGATCCTTCTGGCTTCTCCATTCTTTCCAGCACACAGGTTCTCTTTATCCTCCTCTTCAGCATCGTCATAGGTAGTTTTCTCTGGAGACACATTTGGGTCTTCTCTTTCAGAATCACTCTCTTGCAGCACCTTCCTACTTTTCAATTTCCTGCTGACAAATATCTCTTCATCTGAATCTGGAGGAAACACAGTTTTTTTTTTTAGAGGTCTACTGTCATTTGGCCTTTCTCCTAGTCCCACCACTCCTAAAAATCATATCCAATTATCCAAGTGGTATATCACCTTGTGAAATTATGTAACTAAGAACTAACTGTAGCAAAGCAAATCTAAACATACATTTTGAAAAACATTTTCCCTGGAAAAATATCTCTTACTGAGAAATGTAATTATATATATTTACAAAGTGTAAAGCTGTTCTGATCCTTCTGGCAGGTGTTAAAAATCCTTTTATTACAGAATGAATACATTTAACCAGGCAATGTGCTAGCTTTCAGATACTTTATACATTCAATAATATAATAGAAGTGGTTATTTTCAAAAGAGTACATGCACTATTATTTTGCTTTTATAATAAACAGAACAAACAACAAGGTGAGGCATTAATAATTTTAAAAATCAAGAGAATACTTTAATTAATCCAGTCCACTTACAACCCACGCTCCCACATTCTATTCCTAAAAATAAAAGTAATAAAAGTACTGACTGTTACAAACCTTGTTCACTCAAGGGCCCAATTGTTTCACAGCTGCCCTGTCCACTGTCTGAAGGACTGTCTGTTTCCTCTTGTGAAATGAGTTTTGAATCATTGATTTCTAGGTGAACCTAGAAAATGAGAATATACTTTGTATTAACCAGCAAGTGACAGAACACTCTAAGTACATAAAGATACATAAATCATCATGGGATCATCAGACTGAAATAAAGGGAAAAAAACAATACAATGGTTTAACAAAAGGATGACATTAAACATTACTGGCTAGAAAAAACAAACTAAAACTCATTGTTCATCTTTGAAGGATATTACACGAGGCAACACTTTGAGTTATGGTAAATGAGAATCAAGCATTATTGTGTTTTTCTGTGTGAACTATTTCTCAGTGTATCCACATGACATGTCAAATATCATCACACAGAGGCAATCCAGATATGGGACGCTCTATAGGACAAACTATGTCGTTTCTTTAACAATAAATTGCAAGAATAAAAAGAGGGAGGGGGACTTATAAAGAGAGTTAAGATATTCACACATACATACAGAGATACAGCAATACCTGCAATATGCAGGCTTTGTCTTAATCCTAATTCAAACAAACTGAAAGTATATGTAAGAGTCAAAGAAATCTGAACTCTGATCATTTAATATCAAGTAATAATTCTAAATTTTTTAGGTATGGTAATAATATTATAGTTATCTTTTTTGGAATGCATTTACCTTTTAGATATGTATAATGACATATTTGGGGATGAAGTATGTGTGGAAATTTGCTGTCAAGTAATCCAGTAAGGGGTGGGGGGAGTGCATGGGGGTGTAAATGAAACAAGATTGGCATGACTTGATAACTGTAGAAGTTAGATGATGGGTTCATTATAACAGCTTTTCTGTTTGTTTATGTCTAAAATTCAGCCCCAAACTACCCCCCTCCAATTTTTTAAGTCACAAGTGAAAAATCTAAGGAGAAGGGAGTTAGTTTGATGACTTGACTAGTTAATGATCAAGCTAACCCTAGATGCCAGTTCCCCCACAACCTTGGTGTTCGCAGGACTCTGAATCAACTTATTAATAAGGGGGAAAATACATATGTAATGTAATGGGGCACAAGACCACACTCGAACAGTTTGAGACAACTGCTAAGTTGATCTGAATATTTAGTGCAATTATTAAAATAATAAAAAATAATACAAACAGAGGAATCATTGAGGATCATGATGTATGCTGTTGATTCTCCCAACAACTCAAAGCAGTAATAGTACTTGTGGCTATGGAAACTGAGTTTAGACAACCACATGGCTCACTCCAAGGTGATGCTCCTAATCACTCTACTCTAGGCAATTTGGAGCAGAACCAGCAATAATCAGGGCCAGGAACACGGGGAGGTTAGGAGGTCTCAAACACTTAGTAATCAAAAGGATTTTTGTGCAAAATTAAAATTTTAAAAAGCAATGGGTAAATTATGGCCCATGAGGTCAGCTGCCTGCTTTTATAAAGTTTTTTGGAATGTGGGCCAGGCTGAGTCAGGTGAGTAAGGCAGTGTAGTCTAGATACAGGGTTGGATTGTGTCTTCATTTCAGTTTGATATCCTGTTCAAAACCAAATTATGGAATTTTTTTGCATTAATTTTTATTTTTAAAAAACTACATAAAATATTATCTTGAACAACAAAGTCCTACTGTATAGCACAGGGAACTCTGTTTAATATCCTGTGATAAACTATAGTGGAAAAGGATATGAAAGAGAATGTGTATATAAGTGTAACTGAGTCACTTTGCTGTACAGTAGTAATTAACAAAACATGGTAATTCAACTATACTTCAATAAAAAAAGTTTAAAAAATTATCTTGATTATTGAGTATTTTAGCGCCCCGTTAAATTTTGCCCCATACTGTCTCACTCCAGCCCCAGCTCCAAAAAAGAACACAGATTTGGAAAGATGCCTCTATGCCAGTTCCGAGAACGATCAGCGAGTCACCGCCCGGAAGTCTTCCAAGACTGGTACCTTCCCTTCTCGGGACCCAGGGCGATGACTTCAGAGGCCTCTTCCAGACCCAGTTTGGAACTCCCTCAGACTCCCGCCGTCCATTTACAGAGAATTATGCTGCCGCGACTTCCCTGGTGGCTCAGACGGTAAAGCGTCTGCCTTCAATACGGGAGACCCGGGTTCAATCCCTGGGTCGGGAAGGTCTCCTGGAGAAGGAAATGGCACCCCACTCCAGTATCTTGCCTGGAAAATCCCAGGGACGGAGGAGTCTGGTGGTCTACAGTCCATGGGGTCGCAAAGAGTAGGACACGACTGAGCGACTTCACTTTCCCTTCCTTATGCTGCCCTGACAGAGGAGCCTGGCGGGTTACGGTCCATGGGGTCGCAGAGTCGGACACGACTTAGCGATTACGCATGCACAGCACCCTAGCGGTCCGGTTCGGCTGGGTCCTTCCTCTTTGGGGGGCGCTGTTGTAGGAAGCGCTCCCGCCACCGGAAACGCGCCAAAGGGGCGGGCGGAGCAGGCTGAGCTGGGGCCGGCTGCCGGCTGAGCGCGACGCAAAGACCGGGTACAACCCGGCCGAGGGACTGAGGCGAGAAGGACCCAGAGCCGGGGCGGACCGCTGGCTCCCGTGCGCGCGGGGCCCGCGGATTTGTCTCCGCGCGAGTACAGAAGCCGAGCCGCCGCGGTGCGGGCCGGGAACTGTAGTCCTCCCGCCTCCGCGACCCGCTCGGCCGGCTCGACCCCTGCTACCCCACCCCCCCGCCCCCAATCCCTCGGCGCCGGGCCCCCGCAGCTACGGATGCAGGCAAGGGCACGAACTCACCTCGGAAACCACTTCACCCGTCATGACCAGGGCCTCCTCAGCGCGCCACTCGGGAGGAAACAGGTCCCCAGTTCCCCTACCCGTCGGGACTCAGCCGCTCCCGCCGTCTCCAGTCAGGCAGCGGCGTTCGAGCTTTCGCGCCCAGCCGGAGTGGAGGCCTCGCCCTCGATGATTTGCACCAATCCGGAGGAGACTTTCTACGTGAGACCACGCCCCCATGCTGTCCTGCCAATCACGGAACGCCTTCGGCCAGCCCGTTGAATGTAATTTGGGTGAGGTTGGCGGTTTGCGGCTCCTCTTGTCAATTCAGGCTGGGGGAGGCTGGAGGTGTCCTGCCTTACTTGCGGCCAGATCCTTTGGCCTTGCAAGAAGGTACTGTGCGAGTGGTGGTCTTTTACATTTGACCTTTACCGTAGCGAGACAGTTCCCATCAAGCGCAATTTGAGGAGTGAGCCCTGCCGGCAGGATGTGAGCCGGAAGCAGATACCTGGGCATCTGAGGTCGTCCTCAGTGGCGATTTCCTCCAGGACTTCCTTTCTTGGAGCAGCTGGATCCTACCTGCTCCTTCTTGTACTTGGCACTCACTCCACTGGACATCAGAAAAGTTTTGTGGCTGCTCAGATACCAAAGAATATCCTTGGATAAGGTTTGTAATTTTATTTAAGTTTAATCCGAGTATGCAGAAAACACCCACCCATCCCACTCCCATACTCGTTGAACAAGGCAGGTTAAAAAAAAAAAAAAAATGTCTGGAGTCAGACTAATCCCAGACAGTTCTAATTCCTTGTCATTGTGCTGGTTACTATTTGCCCCTTCAGGTCCATTCTGTCTCTTTTGTTATCCTGCCCTATCCAGGCAAGACTGACTTCTCCCCACTGCATTATTCGAGCTTCCTTTCTCTCCAGATTCTTGTTGAGTCTCGCTACTACAAGATATTTACAAGATTACTGTAAGGAAGAGATCAGTGCACCAAAAAAGAAAGGTCACAGTTACCCCCCTGACTTCGCCAATGATGGTCCTATCCACTGACAGGATGAACAACTTGTTTCTATTTTCCCAGGACTATCACAGTTTTAGCATTGAAAGTACCACCTCCTCAGTCTCAGGCAAACCAGGATAGTTACTCACCGTATCCACTGGCCTTCTCCTCCAAATTTCCAGCTGTAGCTGGGTTCAGATAAATGTTCATCCTATTTCATCACCTCCTCACCAGTTTCCAGCCCATTTCTGCTCCCACCAATAAGATCCCATCATCCATTCTCTTTTCTGACATCTCAGTCTAGCCACCTTTTCATGCACCTTACTATTAACATTTACACTGATGATTCCCAAATATACCTCTGGCTTTCCTGGTGCTCAGTGTTAAAGAATCGCCTACCAAGCAGGAGATGCAGGTTCAATCCCTGGGTTTGGAAGACACCCTGGAGAAGGAAATAGCAACTCCGCCCAGTGTTCTTGCCTGGCAAATCCCATGGACAAAGGAACAGAGTGGACTCCAGTCTGTGGGGTCTCAAGGAGTTGGATACAACTTAGCAATTAAACAACAAATACATATCTACACACTCTTTCCTCATATATGGAGGGCTAACATTTATTGGGGGTTTACTTGAGACAGAAAGTTACAAGAATTTTGCAAATATTATCTTACTTAATCTTTAGAGTAATGTGAGATAATAATATATTTCCATTTTAGCAGATGAGGAAACTAAACCTTTGAAAGGTTAGTAACTGCTGAAATCAACATTCACATCCTGCTCAGTCTGGCTGCAGAGCTCATACTCCTCAGAAGGACCTTGCTTGCACACCCTCTAGGTTCTCCCACCATCCGCTGTACTGGCTTCCTGGACAGCACTTACCTCTGCCTGAAGTTTTCTTTTTGTCTGTTTGTATATTGTCACTTCAAGGGGACAAGCACTTTTTTCTTAACACCGCACTCTCTGTTCTAAAATAGTCATTCTCAAACTTGAGCATGTGTCAAAACGACCTGAAGGGCCCCTAAAAGCAGACTTTTGGACTCCAGTCCCAGAATTTCTGATTTAGGATGTCTGATGTGAGGCCCAAGAATTTGCATTTCTAACAAGTTCCCAGGTAATGCTAATTCAGCTGGTATGGCGACCATACTTTGAGAACCAATGGCTTAGAACATACCTGAATCATGGTAGAGAAATCAATCAATATTTATTAAACTAATTAACTCAGTCCCTTGACAACTATATTCTTTTTTTTTTTTTTGGCTGCACTGGATCTTTGCTGCTGCTCAAGGACTTACTTTTAGTTGCCGTGAGCAGGGGCTACTCTAGTTATGGAGTGCCATCTTCTCACTGCAGCGGTTTCTCTTGTTGCAGAGCATGGGCTCTGGGGCTCAAGTTCGGTAGTTGCGGTGCATGGGCTTAGTTGCCCTGTGGCATGTGGAATCTTCTTGGACCAGGGACTGAGCCTGTGTCCCCTGCCTTGGCAGGCAGATTCTTAACGGCTGGACCACCAGGGAAGTGTTGTATTATTCTTGAACTCCCTCTGGGGAGTGAATAAATGGGATGATACTCCTGATATTACCATTTTCAGAACAAATTAGCATTTTTCCTTTCTTTGGGGAACACATCATCAGTCACCTGGAAACTAAGAGAGCTCTGGTTTGGAAAAGAGGTGGAAGGATTGAGGTAGCTAGGGGAAAGTTTTTATTCTGTATATTAACTTGTGCCAAGCTAAAGCTCTGTATTTGAAATTAGCATCTATATTCCCAATTTTGGTGGGACTGTACCACCATAATCCAAGTCACCAATTCAGAAATCTGAAAGTCACCTAGACTCTTCTCTGTCTCTTGAGTCTCAGGGTTAACCATCCAACAGGCTCTGTGTTAACTTTGCAGGGATTAGACTGAACCTATCCCAGAAATTTGTCACCCTGCTTATTTAACTTATATGCAGAGTACATCATGCAAAATGCCAGGCTGGATGAAGCACAAGCTGGAATTAAGATTGCCAGGAGAAATATCAATAACCTCAGATATACAGATGACACCACCCTTATGGCAGAAAGCGAGGAGGAACAAAAAAGCCTCTTGATGAAAGTGAAAGAGGACAGTGAAAAAACTGGCTTAAAACTCAACATTCGAAAAACTAAGATCATGGCATCCATCCCATCACTTTACAGAAAATAGATGGGGAAACAATGTAAACAGTGACAGACTTTATTTTCTTGGGCTCCCAAATCACTGTGCACGGTGACTGCAGCCATGAAATTAAAAGATGCTTGCTCCTTGGAAGAAAAGCAATGACAAACCTAGACAGTGTATTAAAAATCAGAGACATTACTTTGCCAACAAAGGTCTATATAGTCAAAGCTATGGCTTTTCCAGTAGTCATGTACGGATGTGAGAGCTGGACAATAAAAAACACTGAGCGCCAAAGAATCGATGCTTTTGAACTGTGGTGCTGGAGAGGACACTTGAGAGTCTCTTGGACTGAAGGAGATCAAACCAGTCAATCCTAAAGGAAATCAAGCCTGAATATTCACTGGAAGGACTAACGCTGAAGCTGCAGTTCCAATACTTTGGCCATGTGATGTGAAGAGCCGACTCATTGGAAAAGACCCTGATGCTGGGGAAGATTGAAGGCAGGAGGAGAAGGGGATAACAGAGGATGAGATAGTTGGATAGCATCACTGACTCAATGGACATAATTGAGGAATATCTGGGAGATGATGATGGAGAGAGAAGCCTGGCAGTCCATGGGGTTGTAGAGAGTCTGACACGACTGAGCAACTGAACAACAACAAATCCTATAAATGGCTTTGTGATCTTAGGTAATTCATTTAGCTTCTTGGAGCCTTGTTTTCCTTATTTGTAATTATAAAACATTGGATTAGATCATTATTCTTAAATGAGTTTCATTGGTAGGGCACCTAGAAGTAAGGTACTCTACAGGAAATACTTTGCTATACTGACACTTATTTTGGTTGTATAAATTGGGAAATTTTTCACTAGTAGGATCTATAATTATATCACACAAAATCAATATAAACAGTAATTATGAAAAAATAAGCCATGTAATTTACCACTGTTCAGTTCAGTTCAGTCGCTCAGTTGTGTCCGACTCTTTGCGACCCCGTGAATCGCAGCACGCCAGGCCTGCCTGTCCATCACCAACTCCTGGAGTTCACTCAGACTCACGTCCATCGAGTCAGTGATGCAGCCTATTCCAAAGTTCCATTTATGTACGGGCTTCCTAGGTGGCGCTAGTTGTAAAGAACCTGCTTGCCAATGCAGGAGACATAAGGGAATGCTACTTCGATCCCTGGGTCAGGAAGATCCCTGGAGTAGGAAATGGCAACCCACAAAACCAAGTATCCCATGGACAGAGGTACCTAGTGGGCTACAATCCATAGGATCACAAAGAGTTGGATACAACTGAAGTGACTTGGCATGCACTCAGACAAACAAAAGCAGATTCCAAAGACTCACAGAAGTTTGGAGGAGAAAGTTAATTAAATTATATCTTTACTTCATCTTTTCTGCAAATTGAGTCTACCATGCTAAGTTTTTAGTACTCTTGCTTTGGAGTTAAAAGTGTGAGAACCGCTTTTCTGAAGTCCTAGGGCTCTAGAAAATCTTCATCCCTGGAGATGTACTGCCACCATGTGGCAGGGATTGGTCATGACCGCCCATCTATGACCTGTAGGCACTTTATCCTAACCATGCCATTGTTTTCATTTTATAATTATTCAACGTATAATTATTATACTTTCCTTTGGAATAGTGAAATAATTAGAACTCCAAAAATCTGCTTTAAAAAATAATTTTGTACTATAATTCCATATAGTTAAAAGCTTCTCTTGGAGAGTACCTGCTTGAAGGCCAAGGCTGTTTTTCTTGCTTAACGTCGTGTACCTTGACCTTTACAAATGGCACAAGACCTAACACATAGTGAATGCTTAATAAATCATTGTTGATTGAATGATTAAAATACATCTAAATAAACAAAAACTGAAAAATACCAGGGCCTCTTTCCAAAGCATAACAGCATACACAACATCAGCTATTTTATATGTGGACGTTTCTTTACTGTAACTTTTGGCGAGCTAAAATACCTATCAAATATTCATCCACTCCTTCAACAAATCTTAAGCCCCTATTTAAGCCTATGCTAGATACAGAAAATATAAAGATAAATAAAATACAGTCTTGTTCTCAGAGAGCTTCCCATTGCTGATGGAAGACAAGCAAAAAAAAAAAAATAGGTATGTGTAATAAAATAATAATAGAAGTAAATAGGGATGTGTAAGACAAGTAGCTATGGGGGCCCGATTTTGTCTGGGGCAATTCAGGGGGAGATGACTCCTGAACTGAGTTTCAAAGATGGATTGGAATTCTCCTGGCTGGCACAGGGAGGAGAAGGCATTCCAGGTATGTGTAGGGGCTTGATAAAGCATGTTGTGTTGGGGAACTGAAAGTAGGTCAGTGCAACTAGAGCACAGGGTGTGTGTTTGAGGGAGGGGGAGGGATGGCTGGAAAGGAAGGCAGAAAGTTAAACGGGGAATAAAAAGGCTGGAGTGCTGTGCTTAGAGTTCAGCTTTTAGACTGTATGAACTGGGCAGCTGGTGAGGGTGGGGATTGTTAAGAAAGAGTGCAACATGGTTAGATACATGCTTGAGAAAGATTATTCTGGCAGCATATGAAGGATGGATTGGAAGAGGATTAAACTGTAGGCGGGAAGACCAGTTGTCTAGGTGGGAGATTATAGGGACCTGAACTAGGTCAATGGTAGTAACAATTGAGAGGAGGAGATGGATTGAGAGAAAAAGGCAAATTTGACAGGGCTTGTTGATGATTAACACTGAGGGGCGAGGGACGGTAGAGTCAGTTTAAAACTAGTGACTCAGGTTTCCGGATTGCTGAGTGACGGAATAGGGTGCCAGTCGCCAGAGCTGAGAATGTAGGTCACTGACTGCAAGAGGACATTCACTTTAGCTTGGCACAAGTTAACATATAGAAGAAAAGACTCCCCCTTCCTAGCTCACCCCGGCCTACCGTTTGTTCAAACTGGGCCTCCGTCTCGGCTCTTCTGGTGCCTTAAGAGGTATTCCCCTGGCATAGGTCCTTATCTCCTTTCTGGTTTTAAACTCCTATCTGTGCAGCTTCCGAAACCTTAACTCAGTAGCTTTTAGTATTCCATTCATATATTTCTCCTCTTCAGTTTCCTTTTCCTTTCTAGCTGCTGAACCAGGAAAAATATATGAGAAATTCCTCCACCCTGTTTTGTTCAACTCCATCCACACCCCCGCCCCCACTGCTTTTATGCTTCAGTTTTTGTAAAAACCCAAGCATTTTTACAACCCAACCCTCCTATAAGCTTTAGAGAGACTCAATGGCC
Organism: Ovis canadensis; assembly: GCF_042477335.2. Lineage (NCBI taxonomy): Eukaryota > Metazoa > Chordata > Mammalia > Artiodactyla > Bovidae > Ovis > Ovis canadensis. Next base: position 11,394,100 of record NC_091245.1, read on the forward strand.
TGTGGTGTGAGTAGTGCTTGTTTAGATACTAGCATCCTCAGCACTTAGTCAACCCATCAACGTAGATTTGGAGGAAGAGGATTCCATCAAAGAAGGACAAAAGGGGTCTGCTCCACTGCTGCTTCCTATTAAATTTCAGCACTAGCTTATGGGCAGGATAGTGCCTGACCTTCTTCCAACATTCCAGATAATTCAAGGGTACCTAGAAGGGCACAGTCTTATAGGAATATAGTAACTTCTTCAAGAACAACATAGTTGGAGTGGGGAAGAACACTTCCTAAGACAAGAGGTTGTACTGGACAGACAAAACAATATTGGCCCACTGTAGACCCAAAGGATGGTTTTACTATTGATATTCAACCAGAGGATTGATCATGGTTGTCATAAGGACCCTGCCTTTACTGGAATTCAGTGAGTAGGGCCAAAGTTGCTGAATGTCAGTAAGAAACATTGAAACAAGCCAAGAAGAAGAAGGAGAGCATTTTAGGTGGGGAAAATGAAATAGATAAAGGCATGGAGACAGAAGTGATGATAGGATTTTCAGAGAATGATTCCACTAGTGACTTCATGATGATGGAATGGAAGGTGGGGAATAAAATGTCAAGGTTGTTAAATTCATTAAAGAGTTACAGAGCATCTCTTTGGAGCTTGGGTATCTACTAGATACATGGGATATTCAGAGAGAACAAGATAAGGTTCATTCTTTGAGGATAAAACACATACATGAATAAATAAATAATAGAGCAGATTGTGATGAGTTTTTCCTATCTCAGGAAAGATATGATATTTGTGCTCTGGAAGCAAGATCACAGCAGACCTTGAATATGAAGCATGGAACTTTAGACATGATATAATACATTCTTCGCTCCACAAACTTACTGAACTCTGTGAGACTGTTAGAATAACCACAGTTCTTTGTGCTTTCTCTTTTTCAGTGTGATTTTCCTGAACCTTTCTTCTAATTCTTGATCTCTTGAACCTGAGATGTCCTTATTACCTGCTTTGATCAAAAGAATCTAGTGAAAGTAACATTATATAGATAGCGTCTGAGGCTAAACCTTGAGAAACTTTACAGTTTTCACTTCTATAATATTAGGACAGTGGTCTCCAACCTTTTTGGCACCAGGGAATGGTTTTGTGGAAGACATTTTTCCACAGATGGAGGGCAGGGGATGGTTTCGAGATGATTCAAGTGTAGTACATTTATTGTGTACTTTATTTTAATTATTATTGTTCAGTTGGTCAGCCATGTCCAGCTCTTCGCGACCCCATGGACTGCAGCATGCTAAGCTTCCTTGTCCTTCACCATCTTCCAGAGTTTCCTCAGACTCATGTCCATCGAGTCAGTGATGCCATCCAACTGTCTTATCTCTGTCGCCTGCTTCCCCTGCCTTTAATCTTTTCCAGCATCAGAGTCTTTTCCAATGAGTCAGCTCTTCACATCAGCTGGCCAAAGTGTTGGAGCTTCAGCTTCAGCGTCAGTCCTTCCAATGAATATTCAGAGTTGATTTCCTTTAGGATTGACCCGTTGGATCTCCTTACTGTCCAACATTACATTGTGATATATGATGAAATAATTATACAACTCACCATAATGCAGAGTCAGTGGGACCTGATGATAACCTGCATTTGCAGCTGCTCCGAATGCTAGCATCACTGTCTCAGCTTCGCTTCAGATCATCAGGCATTAGCTTCTTATAAGGAGCATGCAACCTAGATCCTGCACAGGTGCAGTTCACAGTAGGGTTTGCATTCCGATGAGAATCTATCGCCACCACTAATCCGACTGGAGGTGGAGCTCACATAATGTGAGTGAGGGGGAGCAGCGGTAAATACAGATAAATCTTCATACACTGGGCCTCCATTTACCTCCTGCTGTGTGGCTTACTTCCTAACAGGCCACAAACCAGTACCAGTCTGTGGCCTGGGGCTTTGGGGACCCCTGTCTTAGAACACTGCTGCCACCATTTAAGAAACACACGATATCTTGTTATGTGCCACATAGAGGAGAATCAAGGAACTTCAGCAAACAGCTAACCACTAGATTTGCCATCTTGGGCCACCCAGTACCATGGAACTTCCAGATGAAGGCAACCATGTGAGTGACCAAAGGTTAGATGAACAGAAGAACTGGCCAACTAAAGTCCAGCGAAATTACAGAATAATAGGCAAATAAACAAGTCACTACATTTTAGTATGGTTTGCTACGCAGCAGAAGATAAAACAAGCTTTTACCATAGGTCAGGCATAGAGAGTATCAGTTCAGTCGCTTAGTCATGTCTGACTCTGCAACCCCATGGACTGCAGCATGCCAGGCTTCCCTGTCCATCACCAACTCCCAGAGCTTATTCAAACTCATGTCCATCATGTCAGTGATGCCATCCAACCATCTCATCTTCTGTCATCCCCTTCTCCCACCTATCTTTCCCAGCATCAGGGTCTTTTCCAATGAGTCAGTTCTTTGCATCAGGTGGCCAAAGTATTGCAGTTTCAGCCTCAGTATCAGTCCTTCCAATGAATATTCAGGACTGATTTCCTTTAGGATTGACTAGTTGGATTTCCTTGCAGTCCAAGGGACTCTCAAGAGTCTTCTCCAACACCACAGTTCAAAAGCATCAATTCTTCATTGCTCAGGTTTCATTATAGACCAACTCTCACATCCATACATGACTACTGGAAACACCATACCTTTGACTCAATGGACCTTTGTTGGTAAACTAATCTCTTTGCTTTTTAATACACTGTCTAGGTTGGTCATAGCTTTTCTTCCAAGGAGCAAGCATCTTTTAATTTCATGGCTGTGGTTTCTTGTCTTACAGAGATTATATTCTTATAGATAAAGATAGACACTAGCAAATAAGTAAATACATATATAATGCCAGAAAGTGATAAGGTTTTGGAAAAAATAAAGACATAAGAAATTACAGTTCAGTTCAGTCACTCAGTTGTGTTTGACTCTTTGCGACCCCATGAATCGCAGCACACCAGGCCTCCCAGTCCGTCACCAACCCCCGGAGTTCACCCAAACTCATGTCCATCGAGTCAGTGATGCCATCCAGCCATCTCATCCTCTGTCGTCCCCTTCTCCTCCTGCCCCCAATCCCTCCCAGCATCAGAGTCTTTTCCAATGAGGCAACTCTTCACATGAGGTGGCCAAAGTATTGGAGTTTCAGCTTTAGCATCAGTCCTTCCAATGAACACCCAGGACTGATCCCCTTTAGGATGGACTGGTTGGATCTCCTTGCAGTCCAAGGGACCCTCAAGAGTCTTCTCCAACACCACAGTTCAAAAGCATCAATTCTTTGGCACTCAGCTTTCTTCACAGTCCAACTTTCACATCCATACATGTGAATGTATGGAAAACCATACATTTATACACTGGAAAACCATAGCCTTGACTAGATGGACCTTTGGTGGCAAAGTAATGTCTCTGCTTTTGAATATGCTATCTAGGTTGGTCATAACTTTCCTTCCAAGGAGTAAGCGTCTTTTAATTTCATGGCTGCAATCACCATCTGCAGTGATTTTGGAGCCCCCCAGAATAAAGTCTGATACCGTTCCCACTGTTTCCCCATCTATTTCTCATGAAGTGGTGGGACCAGATGCCATGATCTTAATTTTCTGAATGTTGAACTTTAAGCCAACTATTTTGGATCCCAAATAGCCAAAGCACTCTTGAGAAAGAAGGAAAAAGCTTAAAACATCACACTTTCGGATTTAAAACTATAATACAAAGCTATGACAATCAAAACTGTATGTTATTGCCATAAAAACAGACATTTAGATCATTGAAACAGAATGGTAAGCCCAGAAATAAACCCACACATATATGGTCAATTAATTTACAACAAAAGATCTGCAAATACCCAATGTGGAAAGGACAGTCTCTTCAATAAATGGTGCTGGTAAAACTAGACACACACGAAAAGGAACAAAACTGGTCCACTATCTTACACCATACATTAAAAGTTAATTCAAAATGAATCAAAAACTTGATCATAAGACATGAAACCTTAAACTTCCTAGAAGAAAACATTGGAATGGTTAATTAGTATCTGAAATTCTAATCAATAGTCCATATTCCAGTAGCAGTTAACAATAAGAACTTCAACTATCTTTATCTTTAATCAACATTAGAAGGCTGTTAAATAGGGTTAACTGTTAAATGTGGTTTTTTATGGGTGAAATAAATGGTGTCAAGTGATTTGGCTAGAAGCATTGTATTATATGCACTTTCCAGGTGGGACAGGAGGTAAAGAATCCACCTGCAATACAGGTGACAGGTTTGATCCCTGGATCAGGGAGGTCCCCTGGAGGAGGGCATGGCAACCCACCCCAGGATTCTTGCCTGGGAAATCCCATGGACAGAGGAGCCTGGCAGGGTACAGTCCATAGGGCTGCAAAGAATCAGACAGGACTGAAGTGACTGAGCATGCAGGCATGTATTGTGTTACATAGGCACCTCCACCCTTGCTTGACCAACATATAAGAATCTAGTAATCCCAGCAACTAGCTTCTGCAGAGTGATGTTATGGGCTAGGACCTAGTTTGTCTTTTTCTCCCCATTAGTGAAGGATCCTGTTACCTGCATCTGACTAGCAGTCTAGATGAATCCTGCTTTTAAAATGTTGTCTTATTTACTTACAGTTAACCTTTCATACAAGGTACTCGGCAAAATGTATAAAAAGATCAAGAGCTGGGACCTCACTGAGCTTGCAAGTTGTATGACTGGTTTTGCCTGCCTGTTAAGAAATATTTTGAGCGTGTGGCAGATTTCCATCTGAGACTTGATTTCACTGTAACACACCACTTGGTAGTAAGGTTTTGAGAAAGAGCATGTGGCCCATCTCTCACTGTTGGAGGCTATTGATATCTGCCCCTCACCCCTGCAATAACAACAATCCAAAATGCCACTCAATAATTAATAAAGAAATGTTCATTGATATAATAAAATTAATAAATGAGCATGTTGGCTTGGATCAGTTTGTGACAGATGATTTACCTAAGGTCACATAGCAAATTGATTCTTCCACCATGAAATGCCAAACAAAACCGCACAGTACCAAAGAGAAGCCAACACATGTTGAGTCAAGGAAGACCATGCAGGGTTTTTAGGAAGTTCAGCTTGTTGCCATCGGGAGAATAGACTGGGGAGAGAAACAACAGCACCAGTGAGACTGTTGTTATCGCCCAGGTGAGGCAGGAGCCAGAGGTGCAACAAGGGGCCATGGAACAAGCCCAGACTCTGGCATCAGAGAGATCTTTGTTCACAAGGCTGGCCCTGCCACTTATTGGCCGTGTAACTGTGCGGAAGTCACTTCTTTTTTCTCAGGTTCAATTTTGCCCAAACAAACTCCATTAAAATGAGATAGTATATCGTAAGACCCCTAACTCACAGACTGGCACGTAGTAGGAATTAAATAAACACTAATTCCTTTCACCATCAGTAAACCATGGAGTGGAATGATAGAATAACTGCAGAAAGACTAGTCTAAGCCTAAAACAAGTGCTTAACCGCTTGCCTGTCACCAAACATTAGATGTAAAATTGGGACTAGAAATTCCTGAGAAAGAAAGATTTTACTTCCTAAAAAAATAAAGAAGATGTCTGCTTTCAGACTGCAGACTTAGATAACAAATTTATGGTTGCCAGGGAAAAGGATAGCGGGACGGTATAGTTAGGGAGTTTGGGATGGACATGTACACACTGCTGTATTTAAATGGGTAATCAATGAGGACCGACTGTAGAGCACGTGGAACTCTGCTCAATGTTCTGTGGCAGTCTGGAGGGGAGTTAGGGGAGAATGGATACGTGTATGGCTGGGTTTCTTCGTCATTCACCTGAAACTACCACAACACAACATTGTTAGTAGGCTATACCCCAGTACAAAATAAAAACTAAAAAAAAAAAAGATGTCTGCTTTCAAAGAGTCAGTATTCTCTTTCTGTCTATTAATGCTTTAGCTTCTCCCCTTTCAACTACCACTAGCTCTCCAAATATTGTGATACTAGATTCAACTACTATTTTTTTAGGAAGAACTGATGTGCCAGGCACTAGTCTAGACCCTTCCTGTGCACTGTTTAATCAACAAACAAACCTACAATGCTGGTATTATTATCATCCCTATTTTTATAGATGGAAACGAAGACCCAGAGAAGGAAAGAGGGCTTATGCAGGATCACATAGTTCCTTAACAGCATTGCTAGAATTTGACTCTAGTCCCTCTAATTCCAAGTCCATTGCTTTCCTCACAGCTCCAGGATGTTTCTTTCTTGTATTTACACAGGCTTGATCTTGATATCTTATTAAAAGTCAGATATCAACTCTGTTAGAAATGCCAAGTTTTTAAGAGCCTGTTAGATATGTTTCTAATATAAGGATATGTATTTGATTAATAAACGCAGATATTACCAGTAACACTTAACTAAATCACCAAATGAGATGTCCAGCACAGCAATGCTATAAGTTTTTCTTCATGTGGAAACAAATGAGACTTACACATTATGATCATTAATCAGGATTTGGCTATCACACCCCCTCTGCCTTTACTTACAAGAAAGTTGCAGGTTTGAATTAAGAGAAGAAGATGAACAAATGCAAATGCCCTTCTTAAAGCGCCTTTATTTAGACATCCTTGCTTTGTTGTTGTTCACTGGCCATGCCGAGTGGCTTGCAGAAACTTAGTGTCCACCAGGGACTGAACCCAAGCCCTCTGCAGTGAGAGGGCTAAGTCTTAACCGCTGGACCACCAGGGAATTCCCTGCTTGCTAATTTTTTTTTTTGTCAGTATGGCAAATTTTTTAAATTGGAGTGCTTGATCCATTCATATTTAATATAATTATTATGTGCTGGGGTTTAAGTCTATCATGTTGGTATTTGTTTCCTCTCGGTCTCATTTGTTCCTCATGTCCTGCTTTTTCTTGGGTGAATTATCCCATGTATTTCCTCTACTGTTTGCTATACTTCTCTAAACACCCTTAAAAATTTTTTTTAATAGTTTTATTTATTTATTCTTGGCTGTGCTGAGCCTCCCTTGCTGCGTGGGCTTTTCCCTAGTTGAGGTAAGCAGGGGATAACTCTCTAGTTGGGGTGCTCGGGCTTCTCGTTGCTGTGGCTTCTCTTTTTGCAGAGCATGGGCTCTGGGGTGTGCAGGCTTCAGTGGCTGTGACACACGGGCTCAGTGGCTGCAGCTCCTGGGCTCTAGAGTCGCTAGACTTAGTTGCTCTGTGGCATGTGTGATCTTCTCGGATCAGGAATTGAACTCGTGACTCTTGCATTGGCAGGCGGATTCTTTACCTCGGAGTCACCAGTGAAGCCCTAATATGCATTTTTAACTTAACACTGCTGCTGCTGCTGCTGCTAAGTCACTTCAGTCATGCCTGACTCTCTGCGACCCCAGAGACGGCAGCCCACCAGACTCCCCTGTCCCTGGGATTCTCCAGGCAAGAACACTGGAGTGGGTTGCCATTTCCTTCTCGAATGATGCATGAAAGTGAAAAGTGAAAGGGAAGTCGCTCAGTCGTGTCCGACTCTTGGTGACCCCGTGGACTGCAGCCTTCCAGGCTCCTCCATCCATGGGATTTTCCAGGCAAGAGTACACAATCTACCTTCAAATGATATTGTACTATTTTACGAATAGCATAAGAAATCTTACAGTAGTATACTTTGAATCATTGCATATTTATAAATCCCACAATATATATTATACCCACATTATATACCTATATAAATACTATATATGTGTGTGTGTGTGTATATATATATATATATATATATATATGTATAAACACACCTAAAAGCCTTAAGGTGTTCCAAGCCCAAATAGCATGAAGAAAGGACATCAAGGCATATTAAAACCAAAGTGCTGAAAACTTTCCAAGAAAAGGTTCATAGGCTTTACCAGAGTCCCAAAGGAATCCTTAGCACACAAAATACAAGATTAAGAATTTCTGCTTTAGACAGACGAAAAAGCTAACTCAGACTCTTTAGGAAGCAAACAATAGAGATGTTTTCTCCCCACGCCCTTTTTTTAAACATCCAACAAACAAACCAAAACCTAGTCATCTTCTTAGATCACAGAAAGAAGTAGTTACAAAAGAAAACCTTGAAAATTACATTTCATCAAAAATTAAAACTCTGCTCAAGAGACACTTATTAAACAATGAATTAGGCAAGTCAGAGAGCCAGCAAAAAATATTCCTCCAATGCACTTTGCATGTATATGACAAAAGATTTGAATGCAGAATATATATACAGAACTACAAATCAGTAATTAAACCCAAAAAAAAGATTTAAAACTAGGCAAATATTTAACATAAACTTCACAAAGGTAGATATATTAATTGTCAATAATCACATGAAAAAGTTCAAAATAATTGATCAGGGAAGTGCAAATTAAAACCACAGTGATCTACCATAACATATCAACCAGAATGGCAAAAATGAAAAAGGACTAACAACCAACAAGCATTGGCAAGGACATGAAGCAACTGCAACTCTCATACACTGTTGATGAGAATGTAAAATGACACAACCACTCTGGAAAAAAAGCCAAGTAGTTTCTTTAAAAAAAAAAATTATGTAACAGTTCCACTCTTAGGTATTTACCCAAGAGAAAGAATAGCACAGGTCTGTAAGAGACTTGCAAAAGAATGTCTAGGGCAGCTTTATTTATATTAACCCACAACTCTTGCGAGTCCCTTGGACTGCAAGGAGATCAAACCAGTCAATCCTATTCATCGGAAGGACTTACGCTGAAGTTGAAGCTCCAATACTTTGGCCACCTGATGCGAAGAACTGACTCATTTGAAAAGACCCTGATGCTGGGCAAGATTGAAGGCAGGAGGAGAAGGAGACAACAGAGGATGAAATGGTTGGATGGCATCACCGATGTGATGGACATGAATTTGAGCAAGCTCCAGGAGTTGGTGATGGACAGAGAAGCCTGGCGTGCTGCAGTCCATGGGGTTGCAAAGAGTCTGACATGACTGGGTGACTGAACTGAACTGAAACTTGAAATAGCTCAAGTATTCATCAACAGAGGAATAGCTAAATAAACTGTTATGTTCATATTGTGAATTCATACAATGAATTCATGCAATTCATACAATGTATTGTACCTAGCAATAAAAAGGAAAGAAATGCTGATACACACAACAATACAGATGAATCCAAAATACTGATATTATGATTTTCAGTTCAGTTCAGTCGCTCAGTCATGTCCGACTCTTTGTGACCCCATGAACCGAAGCACGCCAGGCCTCCCTGTCCATCACCAACTCCTGGAGTTTACCCAAACTCATGTCCATTGAGTCAGTGATGCCATCCAACCATCCCACCTTCTGTCGTCCCCTTCTCCTGCCCTCAATCCTCCCCAGCATCAAGGTCTTTCCAAATGAGTCAGCTCTTTGCATCAGGTGGCCAAAGTATTGGAGTTTCAGCTTCAACATCAGTCCTTCCAATGAACACCCAGGACTAATCCCCTTTAGGATGGACTGGTTGGATCTCCTTGCAGCCCAAGGGACTCTCAAGAGTCTTCTCCAACACCATACTTCGAAAGCATCAATTCTTTAGCACTCAGCTTTCTTTATAGTCCAACTCTCACATCCATACATGACTACTGGTAAAACCATAACCTTGACTAGAGCAATAAATATATCAGTCCAGTGAAAATGTATGTTTTTAGAGCCATGAAAATATGTGATACCATAATGATTGATACTTTTGTCCAAACCCATAAAATATACAACAGCAAGAGTGAACTTTAACTAAACCAGGGACTCTGAGCAATAATGATGTAGGTTCATCAGTTGTGACAGATGTATCACTCTGGAGACGGATAATGGGGGAGGCCATGTATGTATGAGAGCAGGGGAACATGGGAAATCTCTGTTCTTCGCTTCCAGCTTTTGCAAAATGACTGTAGTATCTTTGGTTGAGTCTGTAGTACCCCTGGCTCATCCTTCCTCCTCCCCTAGTGGGTGCATCCATAAATAGATGAAGAAAATATTTTTTTCTTTTATATCTCAAATAAGAAAAAAGGGAATTGAAACTGAATTTTAGTATGAGCTCACCTAATCTGACCCTAGGAAAATAATGAAAATGATCAGAATGACTCCTCATTCTTGCTGGAACTGCAACCCAAACCAAGTGCTTAAGTACTCAGAGACTCTGTTGTCCATGCCATCACTGGCCCCAACTACAGGGAAGCAATACCAACTTTGGGGGCCAGGCTTATTCAGATAGTTAAAGAATCCCAGTTGAAACAGAAGGCTAAATCAGTGAGGATATCATTAAGATGTGATCTCTGTCTTAAATATAATAATAAATAAGTACTGTGGGAAATTGTTGATTGGTTTCTGAGACTTGGTATCTTAAAACAAGATTATTCGCTCAGTCGTGTCCAGCTCTTTGCGATCCCGTGGACTGTAGCCCACCAGGCTCCTCCATCCATGGGATTCTCCAGGCAAGAACACTGGAGTGGGTTGCCATTTCCATCTCCAGGGGATCTTCCTGACCCAGGGATAGAACCCAGGTCTCCTGCATTGCAGGCAGATGCTTTAACTTCTGAGCCACCAGGGAATTTCTGGTATCTTAAAATTTTCATCTAATGAGTTAAAGAAAGCAAAATGTGATCTAGTCCTAAGATAAGAGGCAGCCTAGGCTAGTGGTTAAACATCTGAGCTCTGGAGTTTGAATGCGTAGATTCAATTTCTTCACCTTAGCCTTTTATTTAACATTTGTGTGCTTTAGTTTCTTTAGTGGTGAACTGGAGATAATGGTAGTACCTACCTCATTGGGTTGCTGAGAATCATGTAGTTAATACATGATGGTTTTTTATAAGTTAATAAATCAGCATTTAACAAGCATATAGAAATTTTCCAGTTATTACTAGTACTAACTTCAGCAGATTCAGAAACACAAGGATGTGCGGATAATGATATAAAATTTAAGGACCAAATTACCCCTACCCACTCATTCCATATAATACCCTCAGCCTGAAGTTTCCAAATATTTTCCCCATATAACTTAGAGATTCCCTTTCATTACTTACTATCATTTTCCAGACTTAGCAGAGTTGCACATATGTACTCCTCCTGTGTGAAAATCATGGACATAAAAGAATGGAGAAAGGGGAAGAGGCAACCTGAGTTGGCTCCTTGGCAAGCAGTATATGCCTCCACGGTCAGTTAACTGGAAAACCGATGAATTGACCAGGCAAAAATACTTCTGGCCCAGTTCTAGCCTCTTGGAAAAAGAAAACAAGAGATACTCTGGAACAGCAGAGGCACTACAAATTCAAGGAATGTGGCTTCTCCAGGGAAGAACTCATGAAATTCTGGCCCCAGATCCTAGAAAATTGCTGTACATTTGGTGACCTCAAAATACTGTTGTTGAGAAGGAAAAATGGTGGTTTGAACACATGTGCCTGTCTTGTCTTCTTCTTGGAGCTCCACAAAAAAAAAATGAAAGCAAGTGAATAAGACCAAAATAAACACACAAGGATAAAAAGAGTGGGAGAGGAGACATGAGAGGATGAGAAGCTGAAAAGTGAAGTGGAAAAATTAGCAAGGCTGAGAAAACTGCATACCGAGTGTCTGCAGAGGTGGTACTAATGAGAAGCAAGCCATTTCCTGCCACAAAACTCCAGCTGAGCTCAAATACCAGTTCAGTTCAGTTCAGTTCAGTCGCTCAGTCGTGTCCGACTCTTTGCGACCCCATGAATCACAGCACGCCAGGCCTCCCTATCCATCACCATCTCCCAGAGTTCACTCAGACTCACGTCCATCTAGTCAGTGATGCCATCAAGCCATCTCATCCTCGGTCGTCCCCTTCTCCTCCTGCCCCCAATCCCTCCCAGCATCAGAGTCCTTTCCAATGAGTCAACTCTTTGCATGAGGTGGCCAAAGTACTGGAGCTTCAGCTTTAGCATCATTCCTTCCAAAGAAATCCCAGGGCTGATCTCCTTCAGAATGGACTGGTTGGATCTCCTTGCAGTCCAAGGGACTCTCAAGAGTCTCCTCCAACACCACAGTTCAAAAGCATCAATCTTTGGCGCTCAGCCTTCTTCACAGTCCAACTCTCACATCCATGCATGACTACAGGAAAAACCATAGCCTTGACTAGACGGACCTTGGTTGGCAAAGTAATGTCTCTGCTTTTGAATATACTATCTAGGTTGGTCATAACTTTTCTTCCAAGGAGTAAGTGTCTTTTAATTTATGGCTGCAGTCACCATCTGCAGTGATTTTGGAGCCCCAAAAAATAAAGTCTGACACTGTTTCTACTGTTTCCCCATCTATTTCCATGAAGTGATGGGACCAGATGCCATGATCTTCGTTTTCTGAATGTTGAGCTTTAAGCCAACTTTTTCGCTCTCCTCTTTCACTTTCATCAAGAGGCTTTTTAGTTCCTCTTCACTTTCTGCCATAAGGGTGATGTCATCTGCATATCTGAGGTTATTAATATTTCCCCCGGCAATCTTGATTCCAGCTTGTGTTTCTTCCAGTCCAGTGTTTCTCATGATGTACTCTGCATATAAGTTAAATAAGCAGGGTGACAATTTACAGCCTTGATGTACTCCTTTTCCTATTTGGAACCAGTCTGTTGTTCCATGTCCAGTTCTAACTGTTGCTTCCTGACCTGCATACAGATTTCTCAAGAGGCAGGTCAGGTGGTCTGGTATTCCCATCTCTTTCAGAATTTTCCACAGTTGATTGTGATCCACACAGTCAAAGGCTTTGGCATAGTCCATAAAGCAGAAATAGATGTTTTTCTGGAACTCTCTTGCTTTTTCCATGATCCAGCGGATGTTGGCAATTTGACCTCTGGTTCCTCTGCCTTTTCTAAAACCAGCTTGAACATCAGGGAGTTCACGGTTCACGTATTGCTGAAGACTGGCTTGGAGAATTTTGAGCATTACTTTACTAGCATGTGAGATGAGAGCAGTTGTGCGGTAGTTTGAGCATTCTTTGGCATTGCCTTTCTTTGGAATTGGAATGAAAACTGACCTTTTCCAGTCCTGTGGCCTCGGCTGAGTTTTCCAAACTTGCTGGCATATTGAGTGCAGCACTTTCACAGCATCACTTTCAGGATTTGAAACAGCTCCACTGGAATTCCATCACCTCCACTAGCTTTGTTCATAGTGATGCTTTCTAAGGCCCACTTGACTTCACATTCCATGATGTCTGGCTCTAGATTAGTGATCACATCATCATGATTATCTGGGTCGTGAAGATCTTTTTTGTACAGTTCTTCCATGTATTCTTGCCACGTCTCCTTAATATCTTCTGCTTCTGTTAGGTCCATACCATTTCTGTCCTTTATCGAGCCCATCTATGCATGAAATGTTCCCTTGGTATCTCTAATTTTCTTAAAGAGATCTCTAGTCTTTCCCATTCTGTTGTTTTCCTCTATTTCTTTGCATTGATCGCTGAAGAAGGCTTTCTTATCTCTTCTTGCTATTCAGATGCTTGTATCTTTCCTTTTCTCCTTTGCTTTTCACCTCTCTTCTTTTCACAGGTATTTGTAAGGCCTCCCCAGACAGCCTTTTCGCTTTCTTGCATTTCTTTTCCATGGGGATGGTCTTGATCCCTGTCTCCTGTACAATGTCAGAAACCTCATTCCATAGTTCATCAGGCACTCCATCTATCAGATCTAAGTCTCAGTAAGGATCCATTAGCCTTCAGATCGCTTCTACCATCTTGGACCTGTCAGATGACTACTTCTCCCTGGCAGGAATCTGGAGGCTTAGACTGGGGAGTGATTGAAACAGAGAGGTGCCTTACTAGAAGAGTAGAGAGTCAGTGGAAGTCTACATACTGAATGGAGAAACCACACACTTCTCTGTTCCCTTTCACCCCACCCGTACCCCCACAGTCTCCTTATTTGGTTGACTAGGCTATTTCCTCCAGAGGCTTGAAAATAAGGAATTCTTCTCTGGAGAAACTGAACAGCCTCAGAGAAATGATCTGGAGTTTAGCTTCTGCTGTGAAAGCTACCAAATGACAAAACCCATACATGGATACAGGATTCAAATCAGCCTTTTAATACCTGACTGTTTGATGTAAATGGACAAAATATGACCACTGGACATTTGAGGAAAAAAACTCCAAAATAAATGAAAGCAACTAAAAGAGAAGGAACAACAACACTTGCTTCCCTTAGTTTCTGAGATTTCATGCATTCTTCTTTCCTCCAACCTCATTGGCCATCCCTCCTCAATTTCCTTTGCAGGAGATTCCTGATTTTCTTGAGCTTTGAATGTAACAGGGCCCAAGACCCTACTAATTCCAGGACCTCTTTTCTTCTCCATCTTCAGTAACTCCTTTAGTGATCTCATCCAGCCTCATGGCTTTCTTTATCTGTATATTGTTGATTCCCAAATGTATATCTTTAGACCAATCTGTCCCCTGACTCCACTCTAAGCCTATTCAACCTCTCCACTTGGTGACCTAACAAGCACCTCAAAATTATTGTGTTCGAAATGTTCTACTGATCTTTCCCTCTCCAAGAATCTGTACCTGCCAAAGTCTTCTCCATCTTCATAAATGCCAATTTATTAGTTAATATATATTAATAAATACCTTTCTAACTGCTCAAGCTGAAAATCTTGTGTATTAGTAAAAGTTTCCCCAAGAGCAGACTCTGAGATAAAGAGTCAAGTACAAATAGTCTATTTTAGAGAAGCAATGGTCACTCGTAGGAGATGAGGGAAGAGATGCATGGAAGAGAAAGCAGCCAATAAAGATGTGTTGGTAAGCCAGCTGCCACTGATTGACTGAAGTTTAATCTTGTGGGAAATAGCATCAAACACATGTGTCAGAATTATCCCATCTGAGAAGAAGGAGCTGGGATATTTATATACGAACTCCTGAGAATCACTGGTTGAGGGCTTCCGCTAAGGTGGGATTAATTTCCAGCACTTCCAGGCTAAGGTAGAAATTGTTAGAATGGTTTTCCTTTTGCACTCAGGCACAAAGATGTAGACACCTGGGACACTAACAGCACTGAAACTTAAGAATTATCCATAATGCTTCTCTCTCTCTCTCTCTTTTTAACCCTATACCCAGTCCATTAGCAAATTCTGTCTTCAAAACATATCCAGAATCCACAGCTACCACCTTGACTTAAGCCACCACCCCCATTCACCTGGATCATTGGAACAGCTCACTTCTTGGTCTCCCTATTTCCACCTTTTCTGCCTATTTTAGTTTCCTAGAGCAATTATAACAAAATGCCAAAAACTGGATAATTAAAACAATAGAAATGTATCATTTCTCAGGGCTCTGCTCCCTCTGAAACCTGTGGTGGAAATCCATCATTGCCTCCTCCTAGCTTCAGGCGGTTTGTGGACAATCTTCAGTGTCCTTTGGCTTACGGATACAACACTCCAGCCCTCCAGCTTTCCATGGTGGTTTTGCTGTATCAGTTTACACAGTCTTTCCTCTGTGCATGTCTGGGTGAGGTCGTATGGTGCGGACTTGCATCTGTGCAACTATAAATGCACAGAAAAGATTAGGGATTATACACATAGAATATTAAAAGTAGTCACCTCTTTGAGGGAATTGGGAGATAGCTAAAGGGAGCTATACGTTTTATATTTATGATATACAATATCATTGTGCATCTTAACTCTACAACTGGATTTTTTTCAATTTAACAGTGTAGTTTAGAGCTCCTTCTATGTCAGTACATATAGAAGGATCTCATACATTTTACTTATTATTTCACAATATGAGTGTAATCTACTTTTTAAACCATTCCCTTTGATGAATGCTAAGGTCGTTTCTATTTCTTCCTATTGTAATCAACTCTATAATGAACAAACATCCTTGTTATGTGTGTATAGAAGTTCAAGTTTCTCAAGAACAGAAACCAAGAATGGAATTAGGGATTTGAGGGGAGGCAGAGTTAAATTTTTGATAGACACTGACAGACTATTTTCCAAAACAGTTATCCTAATTTACAATCCCACCAATGCTGTTTGAGAGTATTAATTTCCCTCACTCTTACCAACTGGATTTAATCATACAAAAATATTTTTCAAGCACTGTATTTTAAAAATAATAAAAAAGCTCATTTTGTTCTTTGCCTTTCTGATTGCTCAGGATTGCACAGTTTTTTTTATCTTTGTTAGCATTTGTGTTTCTTCTGTGAATTGCCGATTTTTCTACTTATGAATTTGTGGGAACTCTTTATAATTAGTTTTATGGTGGTTTTGTGAGTGTTCATTTTTCATGTAATTAAATCTATCAGTCTTTTTCTTTGTGGTTTCTAAAATGTTTTTAAATTTATTTTTTATTGAAGGATAACTGCTTTACAGAATTTTGCTATTTTCTATCAAACCTCAACATGAATTCAGTTCAGTTCAGTTCAGTCACTCAGTCATGTCCAACTCTTTGCGACCCCATGAACCACAACGTGAATTAGTCATAGTAAAATTTTTTAAATTCCTGTTACTTTATTTAAAAAAATTTTTTGGTTTAATTTGGGTACACCTCACAACATGTGGGATCTTAGTTCCCTAACCAGGGATCAAACCCATGGCCCTTGCATTGGAGGTGCAGAATCTTACCTACAGGGCCACCAGGGAAGTCCCATGTAGTTTCTAAATTTGATGTACCATTAAGAATGCCTTTCCTACACTCCCTCTCACAATTTGGAAATATTCTAGCTTATCCACTATTACTTTGTTTTTATAGTTTATCTGTTTTAATCAAACTGAAATTTAGTTTTGCGTATGGCATGATACATTGTTGGAACATATTATTATTCCCAAATGGATACCCAGTTGTCCCAACATTTGTTGTAGACATTAATTTCCCCTCCAATTTGAAATGCCTTCTTTTTTATGTACTAAATTCCAAGAGAAATAGATAGATGAGGGGGGATATACCTGGTGTTGGACCTTGTATTCTGTTTTTTTGTTTGTTTACTTTTTAATGTTAATCTTTTTTTGGGCCAATAAAGTTTATTTTAATAATTATAACTTCATAGCACATTTTGATATCTAATAGGGTAAGTCCTGAAGATCTCCTGGAGTAGGAAATGGCAACCTACTCCAATATTCTTGCCTAGAAAATCCCATGGACAGAGAAGCCTGGCGGGCTACAGTCCACAGGGTTGCAAAGGGTTGGACATGACTGAGCATGAGCTCAAGCATGAGAGTAAATCCCTCTTCCTACTTGGTCAACATTTTTGACTATTCTGCCTTTTTTTTTTTTTTTGTCAACCTGACAAATTTCATTTTAAAAATAGATGACTTTGAGTAGAAATGATATCTTTAAAATAAGCAATTTCCCATATGACTATATATTTGGAATTTCTTTTATATCTTACAATAAAACTTCATAATTTTATTGATATTGAACTTTCACATTTCTTTCTGAGTTTATTTCTTGGGTCTTCATAGGTTTTGCAGCAGCTGTGAATTGATTCTTTTCCATGACATATTCTAGTAAGTTATCACTAGTCTATATAGGAAAGCTATTGATTTCTCTACAGTAATTTTATATATAATTATTTTATTAACACTCATCTATGCTAATAATTTTTTTTGGTGGTCTACTTATATTTTCTATTTCAAATCTTGATTTCAAAATCTAGATTTTTAAAATTCAAATGAAAAATCTTTCATTTTCAAATAATACTTGTACCTTTCTTCCATTCTTTTTTCTAGTCTCTCAGAAATAGTTGGGGCTTCCCTCGTGGCTCAGATGGTAAAAAATCTCCCTGCAATACAGTAGACCTGGGTTTGATCCCTGGGTGTAGAAGATCCCCTGGAGAAGGGAATGGCAACCCACTCCAGTATTCTTGTTTGGAGAATCCCATAGACAGAGGAGCTTGGTGGGCTACAGTCCACAGGGTTGCAAAGAGTCAGACACGACTGACTGATTAACATACACACAGTAATAGTAAAGTACTCTAATATGATGTTGCCTAGAAGAAGTGTTAACGGGCATGCTTTTCTTGTTTATTTTAGTGAGGTTTGTGGTTCACCATTTTTTTCTAAGAGATAATTTTGGGCATGGACCATCAATTAACAGAAGCATGAATGTATTATTTAAACAAATTGTTTACTTGGAATAGCTTCATTCAGCAGACAGCAGACATCATGGTAGAGATTCTATAACTGACCTCCCTTGGTCCCATAGAAATGTCCTGACTAGGGGACAATGTGTTAACAATTGATGTGAGGTGGGTTTCCTGGAGACTAAGTTGCTGCCCAAATACTTTTCCAGTAACTCTTTACATCTGTTCCTTGCAAGGGTAACACAGCTTGTGCATATTACAGTAATATGTTCAACTTTACAGGATACATCTGTATTTAATATAAGTTATTTAATTTAATAGAATACATCTGTATATAATATTTACATACTTATTTTGCTCTGGATGATTTCCTTCATGGGGGGTCATAGTGTGGGTATCCCTTTATGGGGAACTCCCACCACAAGTAAAACATTACAGAAAGATAGCATGGTTATAATAATAATAGCATGGTTGTGGCTATCTATTTCAGGATATCAAATTATCCCCAAAACTATTGGCATAAAGAAACAACCATTTAGAACAGGTTCTGGCAAGGATAAAAGAGAATCCTTGTGCATAGTTGCTGGGCATATAAATTGGTATAACCACTATGCAAGACAATATAGAGGTTCCTCAAAAAATTAAAAATAGAAATACCATATGATCCAGCAATTCCAGTTCTGGGTATTTATCCAAAGAGACAAAAGCATTCCAAAAAATACATTCACTCCCCCAGATTCATTGCAGCATTACTTGTAATAGTCAAGACATGGAAGCCAACTAAGTCCTCATCAATGAATGCATGGATAAAGAAAACATGATATATATATACCAGCCCACTCCAGTACTCTTGCCTGGAGAATTCCCTGTACAGAGGAGCCTGGCAGGCTGCAGTCCATAGGGTTGCGCAGAGTCAGACACGACTGAAGTGACTAAGTAGCAGCATACATATAAAATGTGCAGATATATAACGTATATACATACATATAAACAACAGGATTATTCAGCTCACAAGAAAGAAGGAAATCTTGCCATTTGTGACAACATGGATGGAATCTTGAGGGCATCATGCTAAGTGAAGTAAGTCAGACAGATCTTATGATCTCACTTATATGTAAAATACAAAAACAAACAAATAACCAAAGTCATAGATAGAGAGAACAGATTGATGTTTGCTAGAGGCAGGAGCTGGGGATGGGAAATGCGTGAAGAGGGTCAAAAACTAAACAACTACAAATTCTCTGGCAGTCCAGAAGTTAGGCATCTGCACTTCCACTGCAGGGCAATGAGTTTGATGTCTGGCCCAGGAACTAAGATCCTGCCTAGCAAAAATGAATAACAAATTAAATATATATTAAAAAGGTACAAACTTCCAATTATAAAATAAATATGTCCTGGGGATATAATGTACATGTTGACTATACTTTATAATTGCATATTTTAAAATTGCTAAAGAGAGTAAATCTTAAAAGTGCTCATCACAAGGAAAACAATGTTTATTATATGGTGACAAATGTTAACAAAACTCACTGGGGTAATCATTTTGCAATATAGACAAATACCAAATCATCACGTTATATATTTGAAACTGATATAATGTATGTCAATTATATATCAATAAAAAAATCAACAACCATTTTATTATGCTCATGGATTCTGTTGGTCAGGAATTCAGAAAATGATAGTGGAAATGGTTTGTCTCTGCTCTGCAATGCCTGGAGTCTTAGCTAACAAGACTCAAATAGATGGGGGTGACTCAAATGGCTGGTGGTTGGAATCATCTGGAGGCTTTGTACTCATTTGTCCAGCACGAAGAGCCAGAAAGCTGGTCTTAGCTGGGACAGGCAGCTAGAGAATCTACACACGGCCTCTCCAAGGTGGTGGCCTCAGAGTAGTCAGAGTTACACGGCAGCTCTGGACTCCCAGAAAGAAAGCACCAGCAAGCAAGGAAAAACTGCATGACCTTTTATAACTTAGCCATGGAAGTCACGTGGCATCAATTCTGCAGTTCTTTGCTGGTAAAAAAGTGGTCATAAGCCCACTTATATTCAGAGAGAGGGGCCATAGGGACTTCCCTGGTGGACCAGTGGTTAAGAATCCACCTTACAATCCAAGGAATGCAGGTTTAGTCCCTGATTGGAGAACTAAAAATCCCACGTCTTGCAGGACAGCTAAGCCCACAGGCCACAACTAGAGAAGAGCCTGTTCACAGCAAGGAAGAGCCAGTGCAGCCAAAACAAAGTGAGCAGACATAGACCCACCCCTTAATGAGTGAAATGGTAAAGAACCTTCGGCCATGTTTTAAAACCACCACTAGTACGCAGCTCAAATGTCACTCTATCAGAGAGGCTATCCCCTCCCACCTTTTCTAAAATTGCATCTCCTAGGCACTCAATCTTGTGAACTTATTCTACAGCTCTCCTCACAATTTGTAATTATCTCTTCATTAGTTTGTGGTTTGTTTTCTTTTTCTTGTTAGTCTCACTTCCAGACTGTGGACTCCATAAGGACAGGAATCCTGCTTCTCTGGCTCACCCCTGTATTCCCATGACCCAGAACAGGGTCTGACACATGGCAAGTTTTCAATAAAGAGTTGCTGAGAAAACAAAATAACATATGTCGATAAATATTTTCACAAAACTGAATAAACTCTTATCCTTTCATCATCTCAAACATGCTTGAACAAAGCATGAACACGCTTGAACAAACACACTCCCCCAAAGCCTGGAGCTCACTATTTCATGCGAACCCTTCCTTCTTTTGGAGAAGGCAATGGCACCCCACTCCAGTACTCTTGTCTGGAAAATCCCATGGACGGAGGAGCCTGGTAGGCTGCAGTCCATGGGGCCGCTAAGAGTCGGACACAACTGAGTAACTTCACTTTGACTTCTCACTTTCATGCATTGGAGAAGGAAATGGCAACCCACTCCAGTATTCTTGCCTAGAGAATCCCAGGGATGGGGGAGCCTGGTGGGCTGCCATCTATGGGGTTGCACAGGGTTGGACACGACTGAAGCAACTTAGCAGCAGCAGCAGCAGCAGCTACCTTCTTTGAACCACTCTGGGTATTAGAAAAAAATTGTTAAAAATTAGTTCTTTTCCCCAACCTATAGATGAATGAGGCTTGTTCAGAAATCAAAGGGAATGGGCATTTTTTGAGCCCAACCTAAGTGTCAGCACTATGCGAAGTGCTTTCCACTCATTATCTTCTTTGATTCTCTCAATAACCCATAAAGCATCCACTTTACAGATGAGGAAAGCCGAAGTGCAGAGAGATGAGGTGACTTACCAATGTCACATGGTCTACAGAACTGAATTTTGAGAATTACAATATAGAACTGGACTTTAAGTCCAGGTTTTTGAATTAGGGAATGCCCTAATTCATCCTCTTAACTTTGTCTTAAAGAGAAATAAATATCAATCGTCCTTGTTAAAAAGTGTAGTAGAAATAAAGGCGGACAGAAAAATTGATTTGTTTGTGAAAGCCTCATGCATTGCCTTCCTTGCTAACCAAGGCATCTCATTGACAGAGATGGGGAAATCAAATATAGTCGCCAAGTCTCTCTATTTCTTGCCCTTAAACCATGAACAAGTAGAAAGCTGTCTGTAAAACAGAACAAAAGGGTCATTTCTATTCAATATTGTACTGGAGGTTCTACTCAGGGCAATTAGGCAAGAACATAAAAGAAAAAGCATAGGGACTTCCCTGGTGGTCCAGTGGTTAAGAATCCACCTTCCAATGCAGGGGGCATGGGTTCCATCCCTGGTCGGGGAAATAAGTCTCACGTGCCACGGAGGCAACTAAGTCTTGAGTGCCACGACTACTAAAACCACATGCTCTGGAGCTCTTTAAAGCCTGCATATTGGAAAAGAAGTAAAACCAATCTTTATGTGCAGATAGCATGATCTTATATATAGAAAACAGTAAAAAAAAAAAAAAACCATACACAAGACTATTAGAAGTAATGAGCAAATTCAGTAAAGTTGTGGACACAAGATTAATATACAAAGTCTATTGTATTTCTATACATGAGCAATGAAAAACTGAAAAATGAAATTAAGAAAACAATTCCATTTACAATAGCACCCCCCAAAAAAAATACTTAGCAACAAATTTAACCAAAGAAATGTAAGGTTTGTACCCTGAAAATTACAAAACATTGTTGAAAGAAATTAAAGACCTAAATAAATGGGAAGATAGCCTGTGTTCATGGATTGAAATATTCAATACTGTTAAGACGGCACTACTCCTCAGATTGATTTACAGATTAAATGCAATCCCTATGAAAAGTCAACTGCCTTTTTTTGTGTGCACGTCTGCAAATGGACAAGTTGATCCTAAAATCCATATGGAAATGCAAGAGGCTCAGAATAGCTGAAACAATCTTGAAAAAGAAGAACAAAGTTGAAGGACTTAGATGGGGTGCGAGTCTTAAGTAGTGGTTTCAAGAAGACTCAGGGACTTCCACTTGCTCTCTTGGAAATCTGTTTGGAAAAGGCTCCCTGAAAACATGGCCAGGCTAGGTTGCTGTATAATGAGAGGCCACACAGAGCAGAGACAAGTCAGCTGACTTCTCCCCACCAGGCCCCAGACAGTGAGAGAGATCACCAACATTAGCAAAGCCACCCTGCTGGACTATAGTTGACCAGACCTGTAAGTGAGCTCCATCAAGCCCAGCCCAGATCTGCAGAGCCCGTAAGTCAATTCATAGTCTCATGAGCAAAAAAAATGTTTATCTTAGAAAAAAATAGGAAGACTTTTACTTTCTGATTTCAAAACTTATTACAAAGCTACAATCAAGACAGTGTTACAATAGTATAACAATAGACATAAGATTTATGGAATGGAATTAACAGTTCAGAAATAAACCCTTACAGGCAATCAATTAATTTTGACAACGATGCTAGACGACTCATTGGGAGAAAGAATAATCTTCAACAAATGGTGCTGGACAACTTGGTATCCACATGCAAAGGAATGAATCTGAATCTCCACCTCGCATCCTATACATAAGTTAACTCAAAATAGATCAAAGAACTCTAAGAGCTAAAATTATAAAACTCTTAACAAGTTAGAAATAAGACTCCATAACCTTGAATTAGGTTTCTTAGATACGATGACAAAGAAGCACAAGCAATGAAAGGAAAATTGGACTTTTAAATTAAAACCTTTCGAGTTTCAAAGGACACCATAAAGAAAGTGAAATGGGGAATTCCCTGGCGGTCCAGTGGTTAGGCCTCCATGCTTTCACTACCCAGGGCCTGAATTCAATCCCTGGTAGGGTAACTAAAATCCCTCAAGTTGGATCACATGGGGGAAAAAAAAAAAAAAGTGAAATGACATCCTACAATATGGAAGAAAAGTTTTACAAGTCATATATTTGATAAGGGATGAACTTTGGAAACACTATGCTAAGTGAAAGAAACTAGCTATAAAAGACCACATGTTGTATGATTCCATTTATATGAAATAGTCAGAATAAGCAAATCCATAAGGGCAGAAATAAATGAATGGTTTCCAGGGACTGAGGGGAGGAACTGCTAGAGCATTTTGTTGGGGTGATGAACGTGTTCTGAAATTAGATGGTAGGGATGATGGCACAACTTTGAGAATACACTAAAAACCACTGGATTTTACACTTCAAAATGGTGAATTTTATACTATATGAACTATACCTCAATTTTTTTAATGCAGAAGACCAAGTCTGCTGATGGAGTAGGAGCAGGTGGGCAGAAATTCTGTGGAGATACCAGGCAGTGTCTCTTGGCCAGCTAGCCTAGTTCAGTAACATGCAATGCAGGTCTCCATCCTCAGATAGAGTGGTTATACTTCAGCTCCCTCTGAAGAATTTTGTTTGAACAAGCGGTCCCCAACTCAAGAAGAGTGAAAGCCCTTAGCCCAATTAATCTACTGTGAAGAAGTTCCTCCTCAACTTCTAAGCCCTAGACTTGTGGAAAGATTGAATGAGGAGAGGCTGGGAAGCCAAAACCCCACCGGAGACCAGCAGCCCAGACCAGGCCTGGAGCGTCACGAGCAGCACGGGTGGCTGGAGCCCTGCCACCTGGCACAGCGTCCACCAGCAAGGCTCCCTCTAGCAGCATCTGGTCTCGGGGGGGGAGCACTGATACATTCGAGAAGTCCACTGCCATTCATAAACCTTGACTGAGCAAGTTCTGGCTCTCACTCTCAGACAGGTTTGCCAAGTGCCCGTCCTCAGACGGCTCAGACATAGGATGTGTAAACACGCTCAGTCGCTGATGGCTCTGCTCCCCTCTCTAGGATGGAGCTGAGATCATAAGCTCACTGTCTCTCAGGGGACAGCAAGATAGCAGCCGGGGAGCAGGTTTTAGCTGTGGGAAAGGAGGGCAAGGAGGAGAATTGGTTACTATTGGGCACTCATTCTGTTCCAGACACCCAGGAACATGCACATCTATGGTTTAACTTCTTCCTCACAACATCCTTCAGCAGTAGGTGAAGGGGCTTGTCCCAGGTTCTTAGAGCTAGTATGCTGTGGAACTAGAATGTGAACCCAGATTGGAAAGTCTGCTTTCTGGAGAAGCTGGGAATTCACCCAGAGCTTTCCACCTAAGCCCCTCTGCTGGACCATTTCTAGCTCCCACAGTTTACACACTACTTATTCATTCATTTATTTATTTTATACATTTCCCCAAATAGGCATTTGGTGCCAAGTAACATGTTAGGTGGAGAAGGCAATGGCACCCCACTCCAGTACTCTTGCCTGGAAAATCCCATGGACAGAGGGGCCTGGTAGGCTGTAGTCCATGGGGTGGCAAAGAGTCAGACATGACTGAGTGACTTCATTTTCACTTTCATGCCTTGGAGAAGGAAATGGCAGCCCACTCCAGTGTTCTTGCCTGGAGAATCCCAGGGATGGTGGAGCCTGGTGGGCTGCCGTCTATACAGTCGCACAGGGTTGGACATGACTGAAGCGACTTAGCAGCAGCAGCAACATGTTAGGTGATGGCTCAGACAGTAAAGAATCTGCGTGTAATGTAGGAGACCTGGGTTCGATCTCTGGGTTGGGAAACTCCCCTAGAGAATGGAACAGCTACCCACTCTAGTATTCTGGCCTGGAGAATTTCATGGACAGAGGAGCCTAGCAGGCTACAGTCCATGGGGTCACAAAGAGTCAGATACAACTGAGCAACTTTCACAACAACAACACAACAACATGTTAGGCAAGAGAAACACAAACCCAAATAGCCAAATAAGGCATAAGTCCTGCTCTCAAGGATTTATAATGTAATGGGAACCAGTCTTGAATTGAGACATAAGACCAAGAGCTGAGCTAATTATACTACCAAGGGAAACCCTGTGGTAGCAGTCTGATAAGATGGTAAGTGGTTTTAACACGAGAATGAGAAGTCAAGCTTTGGTGACATGCGGGGGGTTGGGGGGGGCAGGGAGGGAGAGGGGGGGTGTGGATAAGTGGGGACGTGGCAAATAGATTGTCAATTCTATACTCATCCCCCACCCTGTCCTGTAAATGTGTGTGGTGTGGGAGAATGAGCAGGCACCATCAGAAAGAGCTGAGGGGGAAGTGGTATTCTGGGGCACAGCTTCTCAGCCACAGCAGGAAGTGGAAGGAGAGCTTGTCAAACATACTGAGGTTTAGGGGAGTTTATTGACTATAGAACTCTGGTTTGGGGGGTTCCATCAGAAGGGTCTTCAGAAAGGGGGCAGTAGTTGCCTGAAAGGGAGTGACTTTGGGAAGAATGTAGATCCTCACAGCAGTCAAGAATGACAGGAGTGAGAGACTGAGGGACCCAGGCACTGTGGTCCAGACTATGGCCCAAGTACATGTCATACTCTGAGGTTTCTGAGGCTATTTAAAGTACAGGAAACAAGCTATGTTCTCTGCTCAGCATACGAAATAGAATATGGGGGGAAATTTGTTAGGAAGTGAGAGGGGGAAAGTCAGTCTCAAACCAGGCTGGAAGCTACCAGCACTGTGTGAAAGGGAAGAATTTAGCCTGGAGTGGAGAAGGGAGGTGGCTATTAGATTTAACTCAAAACTTGACCTTTAGTCGGTTTTCCTTATCCTCTTAACTGTCTACTACTCTGTTCATTTAGTGAGTACTTATTCCCCTTCAAACTTTCTGACCCCTATCATAGTTTTCAGTTAATACCTGGCTTAACAGAGAAGCAGCATGGTGCTATGGAAAGAACTTGGAGTATGGTATCAACAGACTAGCGTCTAGTGACTTTATTTATTTATTTATTTTCTTTCTTTCTTTCTTTCTTTCTTTTTAATTTTAAATCCTTAATTCTTACATGCGTTCCCAAACATGAACCCCCCTCCCACCTCCCTCCCCATAACATCTCTCTGGGTCATCCCCATGCACCAGCCCCAAGCATGCTGTATCCTGCGTCAGACATAGACTTGCGATTCAATTCTTACATGATAGTATACATGTTAGAATGCCATTCTCCCAAATCATCCCACCCTCTCCCTCTCCCTCTGAGTCCAAAAGTCCGTTATACACATCTGTGTCTTTTTTCCTGTCTTGCATACAGGGTCGTAGTGACTTGATTTAAAGTCTCAGTTCTATAGCCAACCGGGGATGGAATCAGCCAGCACCAGAACTCAGGATTTAGAACTCCAATTTTTCCATGCTTCTCAGCTGTATCATGTATTGTAGAGCCTGACTTTCTTAGCTTCCCTGAGGTACAGTTTCCCCATCTGTACAAATACTTTCCTTAATAATACCTACTTTACATGTGGTTGAGAAGACTAAATGACACGTAAACCCCGTAACACAGTGCCTGGCCATGGTGTGCCCTGACTATCTGTTTAAATCATTTTTATCATACAAAAATTTCTTGGCTCTATGGCTGCACATTGTAGATGCTCAAATGACTATCTCACTACACATGTTATGGGATGGATTGTGCCCCCAAAGAATCCGCACACCATTAAAATCCTAAGTCCCATTATTTCAGAATTTACTGTATTTGGAGAGAGGGTCTTTAGAGAGAGAAGTAGTTAAAGTATAATGAAATCTGTAAGGTGTGCCTTAATCCAGTGTGACTGACGTCCTTACAAGAAGAGGACATTTGGACATAGACTGTATACAGAGCAAAAACCATGAGAAAGCACAGGGAGAAGACATCATCTATATGCAAAAGGGCTAGCTCTCAGAAGAAACCAATGGATCTTGGACGTTTAGCCTCTATAACTGTAATAAAATTACTTTTGGTTGTTTAAAACACTCAGTCTTTGATACTTTGTAATGGCAGCTCTAGCAAAGGAGTACAAGATATACACATTGTACCTTTTTAACTGGTAGTGGGAGAGCTGCCTTATTCACAAAGAGTCGGACAGGACTGAGCGACCGAACTGAACTGAACTGAGAAACTGCTTTTTTCCTATGTTCTCCAACTCAAAGTCCAGCTGAAAGTTCCAGGGATGCGGGGTCTACTGGGCTGACCATGGAGCTGGGAATTGCTCCTTTGACTCTTGGCTGCTACCGTGAAGTCATCCAAGCAAGCAAAAGTTTTCTCTCTGAAGTGACTGGTGACTTGCTGAGCAGAGGGCATAGTCAACGAGAGAATGCATCATTATCATAGTCCATTCCGGTGGTACTTTCGGCTACAAGGGTCGGGAAGGGCACCTAGAAGTACACTCTTGGACGAAGATATGGAAGGGAAATGCTGCGTCCGTGTGACCCCGGTGTTCTCAGTCCCAGGACAGAGGAGAAAGAGGAGACAGAAGTGGTCCGAGGTGGGAGGAAGGAGGAGAGGTGTCCGACGTGAATCTCAAGGCACTTTCCACCGACGGAAGTGCAGAGCTGTGTCCTGATCAGCGGAGTCTGGAATGGCGACCTTTCTCCGGCCACCGGGTGTTGGGAGAGTCTGGGTGGATAGTGCGTAGGCACCCCCGGAACCCCGCGGGAGAAGGCCGCCCGGGGCCACAAGGCTGTGCGGGCGGGCGCGCGCGCCCCCGACAAGTCCTCGGGGCTCTGCCCTCCTCGGGCGCGCGCCCGCGCCCTCCCCACCCCGCCCCTGCCCCACGCCGGGCTGGGTGGACCCGGCTTCCCGGGCCGCGCACGCCCCCTCCGCGAGCCGGGACCCCGGGCGGCGCGCGCCCCGCGCCCCGTGCCCCCTCCCCGCCCGGCGGGCGCGCGCGCTGGCTCCCGCTCCCGCTCCCGCTGGCAGCCGCGGCTGCGGCGGGGATTGTTTTTGTTGTCGCTGAGGCCGGAAGAGCCTCGGGAGCCGGGTCCCTGTCCCCGGCCCGGGCGCCGCCGCCGCCCCTTGCCCAGTGCCCGCGTCTTCGCGGCGCACCCCGAGCGCCAATATTCCGGAGATCAAGCGTTACGCGGCGGCGGCGGCGGCGGCGGGGCCCGGAGCGGGAGGCGCCGGGGACCGGGGCGAGGCGGCCCCCGCCGCCGCCATGGAAGCGCTGGGACCGGGTGAGGAGCGCGCTCGAGCCGGGACCCGGACCGGACCCCGGGAAGCCCGGGTGGGCGGGAGGGCTGGCGGCTCCCGGTGGCCTGGATCGGCTCGTGCGTACCTGGGTTGGGCCGTCAGGCCTGGGGGAACGGGGCCGTGCCTCACTGCACGAGGCGGAGGGAGCTGACCCCGGCCTCGGGAGGCGGGCGGCGGGGGGACGGGTTCCGCGCCCCAGCCTGGAAAGATGAGCCAGTTCTCTAGGTCTAAGGAGGGGGAGGCCCGGGAAGGTGACCCACGTCCCTAGGTAGAGGGGAGAGCTGACCCAACCTCAGGGAGGTGGTTTGTGCTCCAGGGTGGAGGCGAGGCTAGACTGGGTCACAGAAGAACGACTGTGCCAGGTACGCAGCGGGGGCCTGGCCCGGACCGGACCGGGAAGGACTCCACCACCAGGGATATTTTGGCTTGGGGCCGCACCCCTATTTTTCTTTGCGCTGGCAGACAGTCCAGAGCCGTCAGATAAGGAAGAAGAACTTCCCCTAAACACTTCTCCTTTGCCCTGAAGGCAAGGGGCAAAGTGCCCACCCTTTCTCAAAGGCCCTGAAGTCTCGAGGAATATGTTCCTATGCCTGTGTCTACCTGTCATTCTCCGCTGCAGACCCGCAGTGGTCTGTCCTAGCGCCTCCGTGACAGGCGAGTTACCCACCGGCGACTCCAGCTCAAGCTTTAATGCCCTGAGTATCTTCTAATTGGGTTAGAAGTAGTTGTGAGGATCAAATGAAGGAGAAAGTGCTTTGGAAACTGTAATTCCTCATCGTTATGAATGGCCTCTGGTTATCTCCCCAACTTTGCCCAAACTAGAACCATTCCAGGTTGTAACAAATGCCCTGCAGGTTGAAATCTGGCGCTCCCACTTGGAATCCCGTTTCTAATGTAGGTCAGGGTTTAGGGGGTCTGTGTTAGAATTAACTTTAATATTATGCCTTATCTACATAGTTGACTTAGTTGTAGAGCATTTCATTTTTTTAGTGCATAGAAAACTCAGTCTACCATTTGGGTTTGGAAACTTTGAAGGTGTGTTTACCTAAAACTTGTTTACATGGCTGAATGATCCAACTCCACCTTTATTTGCTACTTAGAGTATTTTTTAAAGGACTTCATAGTAAAATTTCATATGCCTCTTAAAAATAAATTGGTTTTGTCACATTAATATTATTTGATAAATCTCAGTGTGAGTATTATACTGGGTTACTTCAGCTACATCCCCCAGCTAAAAGCAGGATCTGGTCTTTAGGAATGTAACAGACTTCTGTTCAAATCCAATCTAGTAATTTAATAGTTGTATAACCTTGGGCAAATTATTTAATTCCTTTAAACTTTCATTTCCTCATCTATAAAATGAGGGTAGTAATAATTATGTCCTGCAAGATTGCTGTGAGAGTGAAATAAGGTAAAGTATGTGAGAAGTCTTGTTGTAGATAGTAATGCATTGAAAATACTCAACAAATGTTTCTTCCCTCCCTGTTAGTAGGTCATAATTGAATCAACTGTTGGCTTTATGAGCTGATATTGAAAGAGGCTTTGTAACTGTATACAAACTAAATTTCACAGAAAAGATCAATCTGGTGGTGTTAGGAACATCCCAGGGACTTTTTTTTTTTTTTTTTTTTTAGCTTTTGCGGGTTTGAGGGCTTATCAATTCACCCAGAATTATGGAAAATTAAGTCTCACTAACCACATTTACATGATACTACTGACAGAGCCAACACAGATCTTTTCTGTTGGTTGGAATGTTTTCTTGCCTGCTGTCTAGCAAACTCCATTTTTGGTGTCACAGTACCTTGGAAACCCAATAAATAACAAGAAGCTGCTTGTTGAGCATAGAATCAGAGCAAAGGGAGTTGCTAGTCTTGTGGGATATTTCATTCAGGCCAAGAACCTGGAGAAGCTTTCTTGCTTCTTTGTTGAAGCGCATAGATCTATTGCGCTGTTCCCTCCTCACTTGAACAATCACTGAGGCATGTTTAGTCTTGCTCTGCTCTGTCTCACTCAGTTTCAATTTCTAACAACAACTAGGAAGTTTTAGATTAGATTACCATTTATTTTGTTTATATTAATAGTAGGGCTTCCCTGGTGCCTCGGTGGTAAAGAATCTGCCTGCAATGCAGGAGACCCATGTTTGATCCCTGGGTTGGGAAGATCCCCTGGAGGATGAAATGGCAACCCACTCCAGTATTCTTTCCTGGAGAATCCCGTGGACAGAGGAGCCTGGCGGGCTACAGTCCATGGGGTCACAAAAGAGTCGGACATGATGAGTAACTAACATTGTCATATTAATAGTGCATGCGTGCTCACTTGA
The DNA here is from genome assembly GCF_042477335.2 of Ovis canadensis. Lineage (NCBI taxonomy): Eukaryota > Metazoa > Chordata > Mammalia > Artiodactyla > Bovidae > Ovis > Ovis canadensis. The sequence goes on from NC_091245.1 coordinate 11,424,903, forward strand.
TCCGACTCTGCAACACCATGGACTGTCCATGGAATTCTTGCGACAAAGATACCGAAATGGGTTGCCATTTCCTACTTCGGGGGATCTTCCCCACCCAGGGATTGAACCCAGTGTGCAGTTGAACCACATTTCTCACGTCTCCTGCATTGGCAGGTGGATTCTTTACCAATGTGCTAACATTTATTTTTTACAGTGCTCTACAGTTTGGAAAGTGCTTTCTTAGCTGTTAGTTCATTTGATCCTCTGTGAGGTAGGTAAGGAAGGTATTATCCCCATTTTACAGATGAGGTTCAGAGAGCATAAGTGACTATATCGAGGGCTCAGGGCTAAATGATGAGGATGAGTCTGAATCACCTGACTCCTAGTCTAATGCCCTCCTCTTCTGTTAAGCTGACTTCATCCAGTCTGCATTGAGTCATAGTTGTTACCTTTTTGGAAGATGTAATTCTCAGACTTTGTCACTGAGTTCCCGAGATGCTCCCAACAGGAGGACCTTTGCGAAATAACTGTAATGTTTATATACAAGTGTGATCATAATAGCTAACACGTATCGAGTGCTTACCATTATAAGGCACCGCGTTAAGCCTTTTGGGCTTCCCATGTGGTGCTCGGGGTAAAGAACCCATCTGCCAATGCAGGAGCCTAAAGAGATGTGGGTTCTTCGATGCTGGGTTGAAGATCCCCAGAGGAGGGCGTGGCAGCCCCCTCCAGTATTCTTGCCTGGAGAATCCCATGGACAGAGGAACCTGGCAGGCGACAGTCCATGCAGCATGGCACATCAAGCCTTTCATATATATCACCTCATGAGAGCCTCACAATAGCCGTAAGAGATAGGTGCTATTATTATCAAAACTCTTCCATTTTATAGATAAGGAAACTAATTGGCTAAGAAACTGGCCCTGGGTCATGCAGTTAGGGAGTGGTAAAACCAGGGTTGAAACCCAGGCAGTTTAGTTCCAGACTTTTATTTCTTCTGAAGTTGCTTGATAAATTCAAAGAAACCAGCTTTGGGGATGGAAAAGTTTAGAATATATTTTTCTAAATAAATCTTCTAAACTTATTGAAAGGAATGATCACTCACTTTCTAACTTTTCTCTCTTGCCATGGAAAAGAAACCCACTATTTGCTTTTCTCAGCTTCTTAATCCCTTTCCTTCGTTTACTCTGCCTTTGTCTCTTTAAAGAGCATCAAGTACTTCTGATAGGTATAGATGCCATGGGATTGTGAAATATACTGAAGCAGAAAAAGCCCTGAACTGAGAGTTAGGAGACCTAGATTCTAGTCGTGATTTAAAATCGAAGTCATATGTCCTTGGGCAACTCATTTGATCCAGATTTTTGTTTGCAAATGTCTATCATAAAGCTGGATTTGTGATACAGTGATTGCTCAAGTGTATCTTGGAATATGCAAGGCTGACTTATCTGTATGATTTAGTTGGGTGAATTCAGTATACCTGTCACCTGTGATGTTATTTATTATCTACTTCTTACATTGTTTATAAATGCCTTATCACACCCAGAATAGATCCCCTTGTTCACCAGAAATGGAACTCAACTCCAAGAAATATTTTTTAGTATAAATTATGTGCTTTTGTTTTAATGAAAAATGATCAATTCTTTAATTTTAGAAATGACTAGATTTCTGTTTAGTTTCTATCTGAAACTGCTACAGAGATTATTAGTACTGTTCAGTTCAGCATTTATTGAATTCCTACAATGTGCTCATCATTGAATTAGGTTTTAAGATAACTTTGAACTGGAAGTCTATTTCTTCTAAGAGTTTACAGTCTAGTGAAGGAAACAGTAATTTAACAAGTTGTTTCTAGATACTTGTCCTACGTGTTCCCTATGCAAAAGATCTTGGGGACACAGAAGATGCATACTCTAGCCTAGGAGAGTCTGGAAAAGCTTTTCAAGGAGGTTGCACTTGATCAGAGTTTTGAAGGACAAGTATAATTCAGGGGAAGAATGAACAATGAATTTAATACGCGAAAAGATTTTCAATATTTTAGGAATTAGTGTGTGGTGATCTGTCAACACAAATTTCATTGAAGTGTTTGCTCTGATTTTCCTAAGTGATATTGGACCAGAACAGCTTCTTACTTCAAAGTGTTCTCTCCTTGGTGAATTGTCTTTGTTCTTGGTGAAATACCATTGCAACAAGAGAACCTGTTGTGACTTTCCTTTGTAAATACAGCTCACTTTACTCAACACCTATTCATAGTAGAAAAAATGTTTATTTTTTGGACCAGTGTCTATTTGACAATATCATCAGAAAGGAATAAGGTGGTTTTCTGTAGACAGATATTTCCCAGACTGTTTCCTTAAACCCTAATTTACTCACTATTGATAGATGTTTGATTTCAAAAACAGAGAAAAAGTTAGTGTGTGTGTGCATGTGTGTGTGTTCTGAGGAAAAATAAGTCAGGTAAATGATGAGTTAAACAAGCTTATTTATTACATGACTTGTTAGAAAATTTAATGTGATAATATATATATTGGAGTTTTAAGAAGGGAAGAGAATATGCAGGGTTTTTTTTAGCTTATGGAAACCTTTCTGTTTTATAGAATATCTTGTAAACCATCAATAGGATAATTTGGAATCACTGCTCTATCTAGACCAGGGTTTCTCAGCCTCAGTACTATTCGATACTTTGGACTGAATACTTATATATTGTGGGGGGCTGTTGTGTGCACTGTCAATATCACCCCCCAATTTGTGACAACCAAGAAGGTCTCCATATAATTTGGCAAATGTTTACTGGGGGACAAAAGCTCCCCCAGGTTGAGAACTGCTGGTCTAGACTGTCAGTTCCTTGAAGGCAGGGGTTCTATCTTTTTCTTGAATCTAAAGTACAGCTTAGACATGGGATAAGTGAATAAATGTTTATTGAAGAAATAAACTAAATCTTATGGTCAGGAAATATCAGATTGTCCAGATTTTTAAAATATCAGGTTCTAAGGAAGAAAGTCTAGCCTCATTGGTATTGTTTCACTTTCTAAATTAGCAATTAAATTGATAAAGATAGCTGCTATTTAATCTTTGACAGCTGTACAAAACTGTAATAATCAAGCTAATTTGTGGAGGATTAATGGATCATCTCCAGCCTGAACTGATGATGGCCTCCAGAGTTTAGAGATGATTTTATTTTAAAATGCATACAATTTTGTAAGCCTGGCTGTAGATCTACGGATACTGATAAAAGGTTTTAGACAGTAGAGTGCATCTGAGAGTTCATGATATTGTATCTGCTGTTAACATTCCCCATATTCAAAATAACAGCAGCATGGAAAAAATATTAGAAATCTAGAGAATATTAGGCCAAAAAGCTTTTGACATAACTTTTTATATCGGAGTATGTTCAGCGAATGATAAGATCGCAATAACTGTAGCTGTATTTGTTTTGTTTTGGCTAGGCTGCACAGCTTGTGGGAATTTAGTTCCCTGACCAGGGACTGAACCTGGGTCCTTTGGCATTGACAGTGCAGAGTCCTAACCACTGGACTGCCAGGGAATTCCCAACTGTAGCTATCATCATTATCATCATGAAGGGAATATTATCCTTCACAAACAATAGCACATCAAATAATCTTTCAATCTCTCCAGGACCTCCAGCCAGCCTGTTTCAGCCCCCTCGTCGTCCTGGCCTTGGAACTGTCGGAAAACCAATTCGACTGTTAGCCAACCATTTTCAGGTTCAGATTCCCAAAATAGATGTATATCACTATGATGTGGATATTAAACCAGAAAAACGGCCTCGTAGAGTCAACAGGTAAGGAAAGGAATAGACTTCTATATGTATTTAAATACACATGGTTTATTTATTATGAATCATCTTGTTCTCTAAACTCTTTTAACATTGTAGGCTTTGTTTTTCTCTAAGATGGTGAGTTTCTTGATAGCAGATATGCTATCTCATACTTGGTTCTCCTTCAGAGATGCTAGCAGAGTACTGGCTACATCATCCTTCAGTCAGTAAATAATGAATGAAGAATGGTCCCTCTTTCACTGTCCAAAGGTAGCAGAAATTTAAAAGAAATAGATGAAACCCTTGAAATCTATGGAAAATAGAACTATCTGGAAATTCAAATTTTATTATTAATTGTTGGTATCGGACATGAGAAAAATGTCAGTGTAAAGACAGAAGAATCATCTTGGGGTATTGAAGAAATTAAACTCAGAGAGAAGCTCTGTTTAATTCTAGCATTATCCAAGAGGGGTCTACATAGGATGATTTAAGTATTGTGGTCTGTATAACGGAGAAGGCAATGGCACCCCACTCCAGTATTCTTGCCTGGAAAATCCCATGGATGGAGGAGCCTGGTAGGCTGCAGTCCATGGGGTCGCTAAGAGTCGGGCACGACTGGAATTTACCAAGGGTGAAGATATAGCCCTATAACAGATCTTCTTCTAGTGTGCTGAGATCACTCACTTTCCTTGTCTCTGTTTCTTCACTGATATTCAGTCATTAATATTATAGTTCTTGCCTTTTCAAGAATACTTTTACTGTCAAGTGAAATTTTTTTTGTGGCTCGATTTTTTTCTCATTGTAGATCAATTTTTTGGCTTTCTGGTATAGTTCAGTCTCATGTAAGCCTTTAATTGTTTGACTGTTGTATAATGAAACCCATGGTAATAGAAGTGATGGTAATGGCTAATATTGATGCATTCAACATATAGTGCTCATTGTGTGTCAGGCATTGTTCTGTGTTCTGGGAATATAACATGAAAAAACAGGCAAAAGTTCCTACCCTTGAGGAACTTATGCTATAATGGGGGAAGAGTCCAAAAATAAATGAATAAACAAAACATATTATTTGCTAGTTGATGATAACTTCTATGAAGAAAAATAAAACAAGGATGGAAGATACAGATTGAGGATGGACCATTGATTTTATGTGTGTGTGTGTATGTATAGATACATGCATATGGTATATATGTATATTGTAAATATGTATCTCTTAAGACGGTAAAGAATCTACCTGCAATGCGGGAGACCTGGGTTCAATACCTGGGTGAGGAAGATCCCCTGGAGGCAGGCATGGCAACCTACTCCAGTATTCTTGCCTGGAGAATCCCCATGGACAGAGTAGCCTGGCAGGGTACAGTCCATGGGGTCTCAAAGAGTTGGACATGACTGAGCGAGTAAGCATGTATATGTGTTGCACATATATTATGTAAGATGTGTGCATGCGTGCATGTGTGTATATATGTGTGTGCATATTATATATACATGTAATATACACATAATACGTGTATGTGTGTGTGTGTGTTATAATAGTGTAGTTAAGGAAAGTCTCACTGGAAAGTGACATTTGAGGAGAAACCTGGAAGAGGTGAAGGATAGCTCCTTGAAGAGAACCCCAGGCAGAGGTAGCAGCTTGCATGGTGTATTCAAGGAATAGCAGATAAAGCCTGTATTGTTGGAGTAAGTGAGGGGGAGAGTGATGGAGAAACTCCTAAGGGCCTTATCAAGCAGTCTTGTAGGTCGTCCTAGGACTTTAGTGCTTACTCGGATTAGATGGGTTTTGAGTAGACATTTGATATGACTAACTTAGATTTTGAATGGATCGTTCTGGCTGCTGTGTTGAAGATGAAGCCTGGCAGTTAAGGCTGAAAAGCCGAGAAATCAATTAGGAAGCTCTTGTAATGATTCAAGTGAAAAGGGATGGTGACTTGAACCTGGGTTGTAAAAGAGCTACTGATAAGAAGCGGTCAGAGTCTACAAATATTTTAAAGGTGGTGTCAGCAAGATCTGTTGATGGATTAAAGGTGAGGTATGAAAGAAATGAATCATGGCTGATTCCAGGGTTTTTGTCCTGAGCAGAGGGAAAGATGGAGTTACCATGTATCGAAATGGAGAAAACTGTGGGAGAGGCAACAGGGGTGGCAGGTCAGGAGAGCTGTAGTTTTTGAAATGCTATGATTGAGATGTCTGCTAGACATCCCAGTGGAGACCTCAGGCAGGAAGTTGAATACATGAGGTTGGGCTCAGGGGCCAGGTTATAGGCTGGAGACAGACATTTGAGAGTCATCAGTATATTGATTGTAAAACCATGAGACTGGGTGAGATCATGTAGGAAGTGAGTGTGGTTAAAGAAAGTGAGACTCCCAGATTGAGTCTTGAGGTAACAGTGCCTGCAAACTGGGGAGATGAGGAAGAATCAGCAAGGAGACTGGTGGCATGGAGAGAGGCCACTGGGATGAAAGAACACCAGGGCAGAGTGAGGAGGCAAGGGAAGAACCTATTTTAAGCTGAAAGAATTGATCATCTAATGTTCAAGGAGCATTGAATTTTGCAATGTGGGGCTCACTGGGGACCTTGATAAGAGTACTTTTGAAGGAGAAAAAGCCTCATGAGAGAAGATTGAAGAGAGAATGGAGAGGAGCAGTTAGAGACAACTTTGTTAAGAGATTGACGCAGTGGTAAGCAGAGAAATGGACTGCTCAGATGAGGAGGAAGGGTCAAATTTCAGTGTTTTTAAGATGAGAGAAATTATAGGTATTTTTATGCTTAAGAGAATAATTCAGTAGAGTGGAAAATTTTGATGATTCAAGAGAAATGAAGATTCCTGGAGTTATATCCTTGAGCATACCAGAGTAAATAGGCTGGTTAGCAGCCATTTAGTCTTTTTTTTTTTTAAAGAAAATCCTTTTTAAAAAAAAATGTTTGTGTTAGTTGCTCAGTTCAGGCGCTCAGTCGTGTCCGACTCTTTGCGACCCCATGAATTGCAGCACGCCTGTCCATCACCAACTTGTTGTGTCCAACTCTTTTGTGACCCCATGGACTGTAGCCTGTCAGGCTCCTCTGTCCATAGAATTCTCCAGGCAAGGGTACTGGAGAGGGTTGCCATTTCCTTCTCCAGGGGATCTTCCCTGGCCCAGGGATCAAACCCAGGTCTCCCACATTGCAGGCAGATTCTTTACCAACTGAGCCACCAGGGAAGCCCCCCTTTAAAAAAACACTTATTTTTATTTATTTATTTGGCTGCACCGGGTCGTAATTGTGGCATGTGAGATCTTCATTGCAGCAGGCTCACTCTTAGTTGTGCAAACTCTTAATTGTGAACGTGGAATCTAGTTCCCTGACCACGGATTGAACCCAGGCCCCCTGCTTTGGGAACGCTAAGTCTTAGCCACTGGACCACCAGGGAAGTCCCGCAGCCATATAGTCTCGTCCAAAACATCCATCAGATATTTGGTCCATGTCAAAAGGTCCCTGAAATTTGGTCCTGTTCAAAACGTCTGTGAACATATTCAGCCCATGCCAGATTTTTGTTTCGGACAGAGCTAAATATCAAGGCCCTCTTGGTGTGGACCAAATGTTTCATGGATGTTTTGGACAGGACCAAATGTCCTGCAAGGAGTAGGCTTATTGCATGACAAGCACTGTTCTAAATAGTCTGTGTGTACTTATTCACTTAATATGATGGTTTTTGTGGTGGGTTTTATGATTGTAAAACCCTACAAATGAAGAAATAGATATGAGAGAGTAAGTAACTTGTCCAAGGTCGCACAACTCTGCCATTTAATCCTTGTGTGACCAGGGGCAACTTACTTGCCATTATGAATTTTTATTTTTTTCTCTTTGAGAAAAATTATTGCGCTGCTTGTCTCACAGGTTGTTGTGAAGATTAAGTGAGAATAGAGGTGAAAGTATGTTTTCTTACTGTAAAATTTTATGGTTATATTTTAAGAATGTAAGATAAGAAATTGCCTTCTTAGTCTGAAAATATACTATTCTTAAGTCAACTTTTTATAACTGGGAATGTATGAAACTCTATTTCTCCATCAGTTTTTTGCAATTGCATGACTTAGTTTGAAAACATGTGACTTTCCCACGGATTTCATTTGTGATAGTGTTAATGCCTTAGCTTTTTGTGTGTTGTTGTTTAGTTGCTAAGTTGTGTCAGATTCTTAGTGACCACACAGACTGTAGCCTACCAGGCTCCTCTGTCCGTGGGATGTCCCAGGCGAGAATACTGGAGAGGGTTGCCATTTCCTTCTGCAGGGCATCTTCTCCATCCCAGTGATCTAACCTGTGTCTCTTGCATTGGCAGGTGGGTTCTTTACTGCTAAGCCACTAGGGAAGCCCCAGTGCCTTAGCTATTGTGATTTATTTTGACTTTTAAGATACAGTTCACACACATGGGCTCACTAATGTTGGTGAGACATAGCACCTGATTTTTCATTGACTTTAGCATTCCAGAGTCTCACAGATTCAATTCTATCCATCTTAAACAGTAGATTCTAGTTTCCCCACATCTGCATTCATCTTAGATCCTGCAGACAGTGTGATCTGGTGTATATGACAAAACACTGTTCATGTTTGGTTGAGAGAAAGGCTTTCATTCTAAAAAGAAAGGAACTACACTAGTAATGGAATGGGGATATTTTATGCGAGGAGGAGATTTTATGATGCTCCTTCTTTATACTACTTGGAAGCAGTTTGGCATATAATATGACATTAGAAGGACTCAAGCTGAAGCTCCACTACTTTGGCCACCTGATGCAAAGAGCCAGCTCATTGGAAAAGACCCTGATGCTGGGAATGATTGAGGGCAGGAGGAGAAGGGGACGACAGAGGATGAGATGGTTGGATGGCATCACCGACTCAATGGACATGAGTTTGAGCAAGCTGCAGGAGATAGAAAAGGACAGGGAAGCCTAGTGTGCTGCAGTCATGGGTTCGCAAAGAGTCGGACATGACTGAGTGACTGAACAACGGGGCAGAATAATAAATTACTAGCATTAGTCAAAGGAGTTGCCTTAGTCTGTTGACTATGATGCATCTTAGATTTATTGATCCTCAGATGTCTGCCCACTCTCTTTTCCAAAACCAGTGTACTTGCATAAGGATGCATATTTGATAACAAACTTATAATCGTTCAGTTATGAACATGCCAAATTTAGATACCTAAGATAGGCTACTCTTATAAAGTTCTACTTATCATAAGAGAGGATTTTCGAAAGCAAGAATTTGAGAAGGTGCTGCAAATTTTCTTCTCTTTCCTTTTATTCCCTCCTTTTTTGTTGTCATCCTGTGATTGCTTTTGTTCACTTGCTGTTTTGTTTTGTTTTCTTTGAATTACTTGAATCTGTAACTTTAACTCTTGCTTTTTCCAAAGAATTTTGATCCTCATATTCCAGGCAGAACTGGCCTGGGTCATCTTTTTCTTTTTTTGCTCTGAGCCATTTTTAAACTCTTTATTGACTTTGTTACAGTATTGCTGGCATCTTAGCTCCCCAACTAGGAATCGAACCCATACCCTCTGGGTTGGGTTCTCCAGGAACCCAAGTCTCAAGACTTCTCCAGGAAGTCTTAACTGTTGGACTACCAGGGAGGTCCTCCAAGAAGTTTTGACCTGAATTTAGATAATTAAGTTATAGTGACAGTTTCCTGTTCACCACCATTTCTCAGAGCTAACCTCCACTGTCTCCATTACTGTTAAGGGAGGTAGTAGATACAATGGTGCGGCACTTCAAGATGCAAATATTTGGTGATCGGCAGCCTGGCTATGATGGCAAAAGAAACATGTACACAGCACATCCACTGCCAATTGGACGGGATAGGGTAAGTGTTAACAGCAAGAAACATTTATTAAACTTAGGTCATTTAGTAGTAATTACATAGGGCAAAGATGTTTCCCTTTCTAATGATAATTCAATTCTTAAAGCTATTTCTCATGGTGATGATAGATTTGTTATTCTGTACATATTCTCTTGTTTTTAAATTAATCAATAATTGACTGTTAGAATTTAGGTTGATTATTTCCATAAACTGTGGAAAATTCTTCAAGAGATGGGAATACCAGACCACCTGACCTGCCTCCTGAAAAATCTGTATACAGGTCAAGAAGCAACAGTTAGAACCTAGACATAGAATAACAGACTGGTTCCAAATCGGGAAAGGAGTATGTCAAGGCTGTATATTGTCACCCTACTTATTTAACTTATATGCAGAGTACATCATGAGAAACGCTGGGCTGGAAGAAGCACAAGCTGGAATCAAGATTGCTGGGAGAAATATCAATAACCTCAGATTTGCAGATGACACCACCCTTATGGCAGAAAGCGAAGAAGAACTAAAGAGCCTCTTGATGAAAGTGAAAGAGGAGAGTGAAAAAGTTGGCTTAAAGTTCAACATTCAGAAAATGAAGATCATGGCATCCGGTCCCATCACTCTATGGCAAATAGATGGGGAAACAATGGAAACAATGACAGACTTTGTGTTTTTTTGGGCGGCGTTGAGGGGGGGCGGGTAGGGGGGGCTCCAAAATCACTGCAGATGGTGACTGCAGCCATGAAATTAAAAGATGCTTACTCCTTGGAAGAAACATTATGACCAACCTAGACAGCGTATTAAAAAGCAGAGACATAACTTTGCCGACAAAGGTCCATCTAGTCAAAGCTATGGATTTTCCAGTAGTCATGTATGGATGTGAGAGTTGGACTATAAAGAAATCTGAGTGCCGAAGAATTGATGGTTTTGAACTGTGGTCTTGGAGAAGACTCTTGAGAGTCCCTTGGACTGCAAGGAGATCCAACCAGTCCATCCTAAAGGAAATCAGTCCTGGGTATTCATTGGAAAGACTGATGTTGAAGGTGAAACTCCAATACTTTGGCCACCTGATGCGAAGAACCGACTCATTTGAAAAGACCCTGATGCTGGGAAAGATTGAAGGTGGGAGGAGAAGGGGACGACAGAAGGAGATGGTTGGATGGCATCACCGACTTGATGGACATGAGTTTGAATAAGCTCCTGGAACTGCTAATGGACAGGAAAGCCTGGTGTGCTGCAGTCCGTGGGGTCGCAAAGAGTCAGACACGACTGAGTGACTGAACTGAACTAATTTCATCTTTACACATGTTCCAACTTTCTCACAGTGTGAAAGTGCCACCTGAATCTGAACAGTAGAATTTTTATTACTTGTAAAATATTGTGTAACACTCACTTATGAAAATATTTATAATACCACATAAACTTTTAAGACATTTGCTCTTAAAATTTAAAAGCAATACATAATTATATACTCGTTATAAACTTATTCAGACAATCTGGAAATGTTATGGTTTCCTGCTTCCCCACCTGCTCGCATCCTCAATCCCATTTTCATTTTCAAAGGAAACTACTGTCATAGTCCAGTATGTGTCCTTTCGGGTATTTTTATGTGCGTTAGCTATTTATACATGTTTGTTGTTGTTGTTTAGTCGCTAAGAGGTGTCTCACTCTTTTGCTACCGCAAGGGCTGTAGCCCGCCAGGCTCCTCTGTCCGTGGGATTTCCCAGGCAAGAATACTGGAGTAGGTTGCCATTTCCTTCTCCAGGGGATAGTCCCGGCCAGGGATCAGACCTGTGTTTCCTGCATTGCAGGTGGATTCTTTACCACCGAGCCACCAGGGAAGCCCATTTCTGCATGTTTATATATATTATTATTTGTTTGCGTATTGTTCTGTGATTTATTTTTTCATTTTTCACTTAACAATATATCTGGGCGATCTTTCCATCTCTGTACATTTACACCTATCTATCATACTTAAAAAATTTTTTTTATTGTGGTTAAATAATATATAACATAAAATTTACCATTTTAAGTGTACAATTCAGTGGCATTAAATATATTCATATTGTTATGCAACCATGACCATTATCCACTCTGGTAACCACTGTTCTACTTCCAGTCTTTATGAATTTTTTCTAGGTACCTCATGTAAGAGGAATCATACAATGTTTGTCATTTTACGTCTGGCTATTTCACATAGCATAATGTTTTTAAGGTTCATCTATGTTATAGCATCTACTTTATTTTTAACTATTACATAATATTCAATATTAAATTATCCCCCTACTGATGGAGCATAGGTTGTTTCCAATGTTTAGCAATTACAGGAAGTGTTAGATCTGCTTATAGGTATACTATATTGACTATTCCTGGAGTCTCTCAGCCTTTGTAAATGTGTCTGTGTATGTATTTTTCCTTAGGTTGATATGGAAGTGACCCTTCCAGGTGAGGGTAAAGACCAAACCTTTAAAGTGTCTGTTCAGTGGGTGTCAGTTGTGAGCCTTCAGTTACTTTTAGAAGCTTTGGCCGGACACTTGAATGAAGTCCCAGATGACTCAGTTCAAGCACTTGATGTTATCACAAGACACCTTCCCTCCATGAGGTCAGTCTGAATTCTCTGCCACAAATGTCAGACTTTTGTTGGTAGGTTGCATCGGTGCCCATGACTTTATGCCCATGCATAAATCACAGCTCAAACTTGAACCTAGTTTGCAAAGTTAAGAGTGAAATGAAAGATCCTTTCAAGTTTTTATTGTGAAACATGCAAATTCTTGTTTCTTCAGGTACACTCCGGTGGGTCGCTCCTTTTTCTCACCTCCTGAAGGTTACTACCACCCTCTGGGAGGGGGCAGGGAGGTTTGGTTTGGCTTTCATCAGTCTGTGAGACCTGCCATGTGGAATATGATGCTCAATATTGATGGTAGGATGGAACTCCGTTACCGTTTACTCTTTGGGCTGGTTTTTGGTCTTTTCCCTTTCCCTGAAGCTAAGTATCCTTCTCTGTTTTAGTATCTGCAACTGCTTTCTACCGGGCTCAGCCTATCATTGAGTTCATGTGTGAAGTTTTAGACATTCAGAACATCAATGAACAAACCAAACCTCTAACAGACTCCCAGCGTGTCAAGTTTACCAAAGAAATCAGAGGTAGGTATTTGCATCATTGTGATCTTGGTTAGGCAGCTCAGTGTGGTCCAAGGAGCATTGTCTCATAGTCAGACACCCTAGGGCTTCCATCCCATTCCTTCCAGTTCTATCACTGGGGCTTTGGGCAAGTTACTTAACCACTGTAAGCCTTAGTGTATTCATGTCTAAGGTAAAAATAATGATATGAATCTTGTAAGGTTGCTGTGAGAATTAAATGCAACTGGGTGTATAAACTTCTAGCACCCATCAGGCACTTAGTAACTGTTACTTTTATTCACTTGAAAACCTCCATTTTAATAAAATGGAAGGACTGAAATGTCTCATGGGTGCCCACTCCTTCTGTGATGTTCCCCCAGTGTTCTCTGACTGGGGCAGAGATGGATACCCCTGGTGTTCGCCTGTATGTGTGTGTGTGGGAGTGTGTGTGTTTCCCTAGGTGTCTAACTTCACATGCTGTTCTTGCTCCCCTTCCCCCATCCCTCATCTCCTTGCATTCCCCTGTGTCTTCCTCTGCCCTCTGGGGTTCAGGGTGGCCCTCCTCCTGGCTTCCTGGAGAAGCCGAGAGAAGGATCAGGATGAGAGAGTCTCAGATTTCTAAGATTTCTCAGATTAATACAATAATACAAGTTTGTTTATTCTCAGAATTTCTTAGCTTTACTTGTTAGCTATCTCTTCTCATTATGCCATAAGCTTCATTAGGGCTACCTCTAGGTCTAAGACTTAAGTCAGCACTAAACCATGATTGATGCATGATATATATTTATTGAATGAAGTAATACACTAAAGTAGGTTGCTAGTCTTCACTCATCTGGGTTCTAATTCTTTCTGCTTGGCTGAGGCTTTTTTGCACATGCATGATGAAATTGTTCCCATGTTTGCAAACTTTGTCTTGTACAATGTCATGCCTTTCTAAAGAAAACCTTCAAATCTTTTTTTGTGTGTGGTCACTATGATTTTAATTAATACTGATGTTTTGATTTTTTTTTTTTAACTTCAGGTCTGAAAGTTGAGGTGACCCATTGTGGACAGATGAAACGAAAATATCGAGTGTGTAATGTGACCAGACGGCCAGCCAGTCATCAAACGTATGTTAACCACATCTAAAATTGTACCATTACATTTTTTGTATCGAAGGAAGCTACTATAATAATTTGAGAAATTGGTGTCCCATTTTAGCACTAGTGGTAAAGAACCCACCTGCCAATGCAGGAGACACAAGAGACATGGGTTCAATCCCTGGGCCAGGAAGATCCCCTGAAGGAGGGCATGGCAGCCCACTCCAGAAGAATTCCATGGACAGAGGAGCCTGGAGGGCTACAATCCAAAGTGTCACAAAGAGTCGGACACAGCTGAAGTGACTTAGCAGGCACGCACACATTATAATTAAAAAAACTCACCCAGATCTTCATTTTAAACACCAAAGCTTTTAAAAAGCTTTTAAATGTTTTTGATAGAAATACTAATAAAATGTATTTCTTGCCTTTAAAATATGCTGAACATAGATCAACTTTCATATAATGGTGCAGGGTCATCGTTATAAACATCATTTATTCTAGGGTTGTAATTCTCAGTGCATGGCCCAAAAGGATCTAAAGAGCTATATGTCATAAAAGCTGTCATGGGAAGATATATATTGCTTTGAGTTTTATGTGGATTTTTCTCCCCTCTTTTGTAGCTAACTGTCATTTCTTCCGGCTGTCAGTGTGTATGGCATGCCTCCAGCAGCAGATTCATTTATACTTCCTCAATTTCATTTTTCTAATCACCTAACTTCTAATCCACTGTGAACTGTGCCTAACGAGAAAATATATATGAAAGTGCTTTTTAAATTACCATATATGTAAGTTTTATTCTTGTAATCAAGATCATTAAACTCATGTCTGGCATAAATATAAATATTGGCTTTTCTAAGAGCATGAACTTAACTATGTTAACTTTACATTATTTTACATACTTACTAAGAAGACTTTTTCAAACAAGTGTAATCAAAATCACCTACATGACTTTGCTCTAGATAACTGAAATTTTAGAGTGGCCTCTGGATAAATGTAGTATATCAATTCAGTCTGATTTGAACATGTTCTTCAGTATGAACTCATGTACATGTCACATGAATTTCTTGTTATAAAGTGATATTCTATTTATTCTTTGTGTTATACCATTGAATGCATTCTCTAGGGAAAATAAAAGTCACTATAGCATTTGTTATAGTGAAAGATTTATAGCATTTTTTAAAAAATCCTGTCTTTTTTCATTATTTATTTACTGCATGTTACCCTATAAGGATGGGCTTCCCTGGTGGCTCAGCGGTAAAGAATCTGGTTGCAATACAGGAGACCTGGGTTTGATCCCTGGGTTGGGAAGATCCCCTGGAGGAGGGTTTTCCACCCACTCCAGTATTCTTGCCTGGAGAATTTCATGGACAGAGCAGCCTGCTGGGCTGCAGTCCATGTGATCGCAAAGAGTCAGACACAACTGAGTGACTAAGCACAGCACAGCACACCCTCTAAGAATAATTAAACTTATAGAACTATATAATGTTTGCTTAAAAACTGAAAGCACATAGATTTAAATATCACATAGATGATCCTCACTGCATTATTACTTTGTGGGGCATTAACAGTTAAAAAACAAGATTTAAGTTATAACTGTGCCAAGTTGTTTGAGATAATTTGTCTCGTGGAAGAGCCAAATAAAAAGTCTTTTAAATCACATTCTCCAGTTTGTATCAAGTATCTTGACATGGTCTCAAGTTCATGTATTTGGTTTTGTGGACTCCGAATCGACATATATTTGTCCTGGTTTGGGGATCTGAAAATGTGGCCCCAGTAACTATGCTGCACTCATTTTACCAGTTCTCTTAAGCAATTAAAACTCATAAGTGGATGGTCCAGGACTGTATTTGCATTAACTCATCTCTAAGAAGTCAGCAAGAGGGACTTGCTGGTGGTCCAGTGGTTAAGACTCCATGCTCCCAATACAGGGGGCCCAGGTTTGATGCCTGGTCAGGGAACTGCATGCTGCAACTAAGACCCGTGCAGCCAAAAAAAAAAAAAAAAGCCAGCAAGAGATTGTATTTATATTGATAAATGTTAACTGATCTTTAGTGAATCTGTGTATTTTCTGGTTCTGCAGCTTCTCAATTTAAGTTCTTTTTCCCTTTTAATTAAATTTTTTTCTCATCCTAGCTTCAACAAACAAACATGGAAAATTCCAAGACAGTCGCTGTCTTGATTAAAGACTAAGATGGCTTAAGCGAAAATGGCTAAATAAAGATTGACCTTTGTTTTTTAAGTGATTGGTCAAAGTAGACAATGTTAGTAGGCTTTTGTTTGCTTGCTTAAAAAAAAAAAGAGCTTGAAGAAATTTCTAAAAAGATATTCTCTCTTATAGGTTTCCCTTACAGTTAGAAAATGGTCAAGCTATGGAATGTACAGTAGCTCAATATTTTAAGCAAAAGTACAATCTGCAGCTGAAATACCCCCATCTTCCCTGTCTCCAAGTGGGACAAGAACAAAAGCATACATACTTGCCACTTGAGGTAAGCTAAACTAAATTTTCTTTTCCAGTCTGCCAGTCTCTTGAATGTGTGTTTGTGTGTTTTAAATTCATGTTCTAAACTAGTGATAGAATTTAATATTAATCTCTGAAATATTTTGGATGGGTAACTTCACCTTATAGCAGAATTTTCATTTGTTTGGAAATGGAAGATGTAAGCTGCACTTCAGCAAATCTTAAGATACAGAAGCCCAAGACACAAACTAATTCCTCTTTGCCTCTTGATAGGTTTGTAATATAGTGGCAGGACAGCGATGTATAAAGAAGCTCACAGACAATCAGACTTCCACGATGATCAAGGCCACAGCAAGATCTGCTCCTGACCGACAAGAAGAAATCAGTAGACTGGTCAGTAAGGCATGGTCTTTAAGATAAGCTAGCTTTCAGATTAAAAAAAGAGACAATAGAAAATGCCGGATGGGACACAGTTACTCTTTGGTTTTTATATATGCAGGCTTTCCTGTTCTTTAGGTGAAGAGTAACAGCATGGTGGGTGGACCTGACCCATACCTTAAAGAATTTGGTATTGTTGTCCACAATGAAATGACAGAGCTCACAGGCAGGGTTCTTCCAGCACCAATGCTGCAGTACGGGGGCCGGGTAAGCCTTTTATTTTATTCAACAAGTTTCTTCCAACAATACCACACTAAATTTACCCATTGCTTTGCTCATTGTTGCTTTTTGTCTTTTGACTAATATCAAATAGAGTTTTATGTATCCTCTCATCAACTTTAAAATGGACTTAGATTGTAATGTCTTTTCTCTGTTTCTTTTGTTTGTTTGTTTTAAAGAATAAAACGGTAGCCACACCCAACCAGGGTGTCTGGGACATGCGAGGAAAGCAGTTTTATGCTGGCATTGAAATTAAAGTTTGGGCAGTTGCTTGTTTTGCGCCTCAGAAACAATGTAGGGAAGATTTACTAAAGTGAGTATCTTCATATTTTCGACTTAGTAATATCCCTTGCAGATATGAAAATACCATCTTTATGTGAATGTGCTGTGTACACTGGCACTGAATCCCTGACTCCTATAGTGACACCATCTGGCTATAGGAAAAAGACCCTGTTCTTATAATGAATTGCAAACCTGGGAATTAGCTTAAGAATCTGACTCAGATGCCAACATTTTAGAGCAGAAATCTGTGACTAACAAGGTTGAAGTGGTGCTGATTGGCAATTTCTTGAGTTCTTAGAGATGCTTCCTTTGGGGTTAATTGTACCTTTCCAGATAAGATAAAAACTAGTTCATTTTTAATTATTGTAATTAACTAGGGAGCTTGTCTGACTGCAAGGTCACTGATTCAGATCTTCGGTTCACATCTTACAGATGCGGTTATCTATATAAATGAGGTTAGTGAGCAGGGTGGAAAAATTAACACAGGAAAAGGGAACTAGGGTGAAAGAAAGGAATCCTACAAAATATTGGCAAATGCACCAAAGAAGTTATCCTGAAAACTTTATACATAGACTGGAGTAACTTCTCAAATCCAAAATTTAAACCTTGACTGTGAATTTTGCTTTTTCTTAAAATGATGGTTTCTTTGGCATTGTTATGGAATCAAATCTGTTACGAGTTTGAATATAATCCCAAATATGGTGATTTTGTGACAGAGTGTTACCCACCTATTCTTGTACCTGGCTTGCCAAAATACACGTTACCTGAAATTTTGACCTTGCTTTTATCTTCAGTCCTGAATCACTGACTTGAATGTTTAAAGAAATTCTTTGAACAGGAATGCTATTCTAGGCCCTGAGGCCCAGCTGAGGCATAACTTTTTTTTTTTAATTCCAAATTATAATCTGATAGTTTAGTAATACAGAATCTTCTGCATTATAATTGCAGTGATAGAACTTCTAGGCTGTTTTTGGCAACCAGTTAAAGATGGGCTTTTTTTGTTTGTTTGTTAATAATTTTGGCTAAAAATGTACAAAACTGAAAGAAATATCTTAGAGGGAGCTAAATGCCAAGAATGTGCCCTGAAATGAGAGCACTGTGCCACCGATTCTATTTTAACAGGAGTTTCACGGACCAGCTCCGTAAAATCTCTAAGGATGCAGGAATGCCCATCCAGGGTCAGCCATGTTTCTGCAAATACGCACAAGGTGCTGACAGCGTGGAGCCCATGTTTAAACACCTGAAAATGACATACGTGGGCCTGCAGCTTATAGTGGTTATCTTGCCTGGGAAGACGCCAGTATATGGTATGGACCCCTTTCATGTTGAATGAGGGATGATTTCAAGTAATTGGTGTAGCATTCAGGATAAACTAGCTTATGCTGCAGTCAAAAACAACCCAGAACTCTCAGTGGCTCAAAACAACAAAGGTGTTTTTTTTGCTCTTGCTATGTGCCCATTGAAGGTAAATTGCAGCCTCTGTGCCATGTCATCATATCATTTTCACTCCGGAACCCAGTCACTGTTTGGAACGTTGCTGGCCCCAAGGCAGAGAGAAAACAACTCTGGAGAGTTGCTTTTTTTTTTTTTAACACAGAAAGCCTGGGGAGGTTTTTATTTATTTTGTGTTTTTTTGTGGGGGAGTTGTTTTGGCCACACCCCGAGGCATTTGTGGTCTGTGTTCGACCAGGGTTCAGACCCACGCTCCCTGCATTGGAAGGGTGGAGTCAACCATTCAACCAACAGAGAAGTCTCTGGAGGGTTCTTAGCTTCTGCAATTTCTTGGCCACAGACAACTATATGGCCCACCCAACCTGGGATAGGGGGCAGGAGATGCAGTGGAAATGAGGGCAGTGCAATTCTACCATAGCCCCCAAAGTAGGGAGAACTAGAATGTCTGGTGAGAAGTACTTAGGAGTATCAGGAAGGGGGAGCCTACCACTTCCAGAACAGGAACTGCTTAGTGTGTATCTCTTATAAGAGGAATGATACAAATTTCTTTTGGTTATCATCTAAGCAAAGGCTTTGGAGACTACATAGACCAACGATTTGAACTTTATAAAATGTCTTCAGTTCTCTGTATATTTGTATCTTTTGTTAGTTTCTCTTTTTCTATCGTGTTTAGAGCAGGAAGGGAGTTGGAGGAAGGAAAAGAATCCCTTACAATTCAAAGGGCTGGTGTGTGTACTAAGGAAGGGAAGCTGGGGAGCTTAATTTCTTTGCCCAGACCAGTCCTGTGAGAAAAGGAACCTCGAGACTTTTGAGTGAGTGGTGGCAGGCAGCATGGTGGAACAGAGGAAGTGGGCTGGCTTCCAGGCCTGCAGGAGAGAAGGGAAGGGAGAGGACCTTTCAAAAAAAAAAAAAAAAAATTGCCCTCAGGGTTTAGCAGATAAAAGGACCACATATGAATAGCTGGTAGCACAATGTACAATATATGGTAGGCACTCTGTGAAAGTTAACATGTAGGAGTTTTCCCCCTTTACTTCTAGTATTTTGGCGAATATATCAACATTTACAGTGAATTAATAAACTTATTTTTGTAGCGGAGGTGAAGCGTGTTGGAGATACGCTTCTAGGAATGGCTACACAATGTGTCCAGGTAAAAAATGTAGTGAAGACCTCACCTCAAACCCTTTCCAACCTTTGCCTGAAGATAAACGCAAAGCTTGGAGGAATTAACAACGTGCTTGTACCTCATCAAAGGTAAGATCCTGAACTCTGTGTTTTCCATTTGTTTTTTAAAATCTAACTTACATAATTTACAATAAAACAGATCTGATACACATATGCACTCCTGTAACCCTCATCCAGGTTAAATATAGAACATGTCTGGCTCTTCACCAGGCTTCCTTGTGGCCCCTCTCAGTAGATAACCCCTGAAGGTACCGCTAGACTTCCCTGATTGATGGCTCACAGGAGCCTGGCGGGCCTGGCCCACCACGTGTGTGTATGTATACACAACAAGTAAAATAAATGTAAATTACGTGGTCAAAGTGATAAATACTATGGAGAAAAACAGAATAGGGAAGGAGACGAGCTTTATTCTCTCCCTTAAGTCTCACATCTTGGGGTTTTGGTCCTCGTTTCATGTGCATTCTGCAATTCAGTCTCCATTGTAGAAACCCCAGGATCCTAAGAGAGACTGTTCTGCGCAAGTTCTTCCTTTGGTGGTGGTTTAGTCGCTAAGTTGTGTCTGACTCTTGCAACCCCGTGGACTGTAGCCTGCCAGGCTCCTCTGCCCAGGGGATTCTCCAGGCAAGAATGCTGGAGTGGGTTGCCATTTCCTTCTCCGGGGGATCTTCCCAACCAGGAATCAAACCTGGATGTCCTGCATTGCAGGCAAATTCTTTACTGGCTGAGCTATGAGGGAAGCCCAAGTTTCCCTTTTACACACAGAGATTTTGTTAAATTTGGGTTAGGTTCTTTTCTTGACTCTTTCCTTCCTGCTATTGCAGAAGAACCATGTTGGGCTTCCCTGGTGGCTCAGCTGGTAAAGAATCCACCTGCAATGCAGGAGACCTGGGTTCTATCCCTGGGTTGGGAAGATCCCCTGGAGAAGGGAATGGCTACCCACTCCAATATTCTGACCTGGAGAATTCCATGGACTATCCATGGGGTTGCAAAGAGTTGAACACGACTGAGCAACTTTCACTTTCACCTGACTCTTTCCTTCCTGCTATTATTGCAGGAGAACCATGTTGGCTGCTTTAGTCAATTCAGATTCATGATACTGGGTGGCAGGCACTTGGTGGGCCTTATAAGTCTCTCCCAGTGGGCACACCTTTATTCTCTCTCGTAAGATTGTGTCTGTGATTGTATCTGGTGAGCTTGCTAAATGAAAGCATTTTCATCCATATGTCTGAGTGGCAACGTCTCCTTAAATCTGAGCAGGCCCTCAGTGTTCCAGCAGCCTGTCATCTTCCTGGGAGCAGATGTCACGCACCCCCCAGCAGGCGATGGGAAGAAGCCATCCATCGCGGCTGTGGTTGGCAGTATGGATGGCCACCCCAGCCGGTACTGTGCCACGGTTCGCGTGCAGACCTCTCGCCAGGAGATCTCCCAGGAGCTCCTCTATAGTCAGGAGGTAATCCAGGATCTTACCAACATGGTTCGAGAGCTGCTGATCCAGTTCTACAAATCCACACGCTTCAAACCTACCCGGATCATCTATTACCGTGGAGGGGTGTCCGAGGGACAGATGAAACAGGTAATCTCTTTATCCTCTAGCTTCCCTCTGGGGCATCTACATTTTTTTTCTTTTTTGGTCACACCATGTGGCGTCTGGGATCTTAGTTCCCTGACCAGGGATGAAACCTATGCCCCCTGCATTAGAAGCATGGAGTCTGAACCAGTGGGCCACCAGGAAAATTCCCTCTGGGGCTTCTCAGTGTCTGATGGAACTTCCTCCAATCTACCACTCTGGGTAAATCAGATCTGAGAGATACCTAAGAGACAGGCAAGTTCGCAATTAAACATCATTCCATTTCTAACTCCTAGGTAGCTTGGCCAGAACTAATAGCAATTCGAAAGGCATGTATTAGCTTGGAAGAAGATTACCGGCCAGGAATAACCTATATTGTGGTGCAGAAAAGACATCACACACGACTCTTCTGTGCAGATAAAACAGAAAGGGTAAGAACACATAGGATAAGCTTTATTACCTGATGCAAGTGAATGTGTTTTTGAGTAGGCATACATACAATTTTTTTCTAGAAGCAGAAGTGCTTAGTAATAATTTAGTAAACATACTAAATCCGATTGAGCTTAGATGAGCAATTCTGAATGACACAAGTTTCAAGACTGAATATTTCTCTTATGTGACAGTAATACTGGTTTCTAGAGTTTTTAGAAGGGGAATAAAAAGCATGCCAGGTACACTATGGTGATATAGACAAGCTCCAAAGAGAGGGGTTATTTATTTGGACTTTATTGCCATTTGCTACTTTTTGTTATCAATGTCTAAGGCGTGGGTCTAGGGTATAAAGAAGCATTTCTTTTCCAAATAATTTTACCTCAGTGCAGAGGATTTTTAGGGTATGCCCTTTGAATACTTATGATGTCACACTTACTAATCATGGGCAAGTTAAGTTCTCTAAGCTATAATGGTTCTAACTATAAAGTGTGGTAAATATAATACCTAGCTTCCATGGTTATTAAGGGTTAATTTAGTAAATGAATGTTAATTTTGGGTACAATTTCCAACATTCGATAAAAAAAAAACATTTTGTGTAGCCTATTTATAATCTGATATTAATGTACAAACTGGTAAATTATAGGCACATAGTACTGAGTGACTTTACTCCTGTGGTCTTTCCTGTGACATTACTTTATCTTTTTCAGGTCCCCTCTGACTGACTCCCAGAGAGGCCAGTTCTTTCCATTGCCTAATCTTGTGGTCTTGTGGGTGATTCTCACTGTTTTCTAGTGCTTGCTTACTTTTTGTCTCTAATCCAAAACTGAGCCGTTTCTTCTCATTTTCTGAATCATTAGAGAACTAAGGTTTTATTCTTGGGCCATAGGTTCATCAATCAGCACAGATTCAAAATATTGTCTTCCAAATTGCCCAGACTCTGACTTGGTAGTACTTCTTAGATTCTGCTAATTCACCTTCCCTGAACTCTTGCCTGAGCTCTAGGCACAAAGTATCCTGCTATTCCCTCCTTCATTGTCACTCTCCATCCCTCTGTCAACTTGCTATTTCTGTAACTTAAGACCTAGATCATTTTTCTAAAATCCCAGTCTATCTCATAGCTTTATTTTTGACCGTCCAGTGTTACTCCTGGCCTTTGAAGACTGACAGTCCCAATCCTTGGTCTACTTTGCACCCCTAACAACACTTACCAACATCTTCAGTCCTCTAAATATGCCTCTTGCCAGTCCCCAGCTCTGAATTAATGCGCTTGCCTGTTTCCTTTGCTTCTACTCTTAGACTGGTTGAAGTTGCTGAGGAAAAAAGTCATTTATTCAATAATGAACCATGTTACAAGTTCTTTTCTTTTTTTTTTTTTTACAAGTTCTTGATAGCAAGTCTCAGCCAGGCCTTTGATGCTGCAATTTTTTTTTTTTTCCATTTTTCCTATTCTCCGTAGCATCTGTTCCAATCCTTTATACTCTTCTCAAGTCCCCAACCCTAACCATGACACCTTCATTGCCAACAACTTACATTGCCAGCAATAGAGCAACCTTCTGTTTCCTCCAGAAAACAAAATTGTGAAGACATGAATTTTCTCAGCTTCCTCTCCTCTGCTTTCAAATTTAGCTAAATCTTGTGTTTTCTTACCCTGTTCCTCGAATCTTGAACGCTAACCTCTCCCACTTATGCTTCCCCACTCCAGCCTGTGCTTTTGGTTTGAATCCTTTCTGCCTTCTCCAGAGCCTCACTTCATTAATTATCCATTATTTTTCAAAATTTCAGTTTTCTCCATTCCATTGCCTCCTTCTCCTCATCCTCTAAAGTTTCTTAACTTTTCCTCGGGCTTCGCTAAAACTTCCTTTCTCTCTCAGTCTATCTGCCTTTTTTTTTCTTTCCTCCCTTTAATGACCAAACTTACAGGGAAAAAAAGACTTGACTTTCTTTCTGTGCCTTCTCACATAACGTTTCAGTTCTCTGTTGCCTGACTTTGACTTCTTTGACTCCAGCCAGGTTGTTCTCTCAATGACTTGCTCATTTTGAATCCAATGACAGCTTGTCAAATTCCCACGCTGACCTCTCTGCAGCACTTAGGGATGGTTGCCTTCTTTGGACTTAGAAATATGATTTTTCAGGTTCACTACCCGCCTCTATAATTAGGCTTTCTTTGACTCTTCTTCTTCCTCTCTCCATTAAACTCTAATGCTTCCTGGCATTTCATATCTCTCTTCTGAATTTCAACTCTCTTTTAGTCTCACCTACTTTTCTGGCTTCCCTGATAAATCAGTATTTTCAGCCCCAGATTTTCTGTGCAGCTCCTGATCTGTGCTTCTCATTGTCTATCAGTTTACTTAGATGCTCTCTAGGCATTGTGTCAGTCAAAAGAGGCTAGGCTGTGCTTGGTGACAGAAGACGCCAAAGTCTCAGTGGCTTACAAAGATGTATATCTTGCTCACATTACACATTCACTGCAGCCCTCCTGCAGCTGTGACCTTGCTGTGCTCCCTTTGAAACCTAGGATGATGGAGAAGCATCTGTCTGGAACTTGGCCAGTCATTGTAGCAGAGGAGAAAAAAGATATACGACAAGCCATATGCTGGCTCTTAAAGCTTCTGCCTAGAAGTGGCGCACTTCGGGCCACATTTTATCAGTCAAAGGAAGTTACATGGCCACTTGTGAGTTAATTGGGTAGGGATGTATAATCTACCCCCACCCCCCGGCCCCCCTCCCCCCGCCAGAGGGTCTCTAGAGTATTTGGCCCCAGTGATCCAATCTACCACAGGCGTTTCAAGCAAAACACATGTAAACCTTTTCCTGATTGTTTTAGGATAATCCAAAACAATAGGATTCTCCTCATCCGAAAGCTCTTCGTCCCCTGATTCTCTGTTCTTCTGTTGCTTGGTATCACTGTGTTAGTTAGCCAAGCTAGACAATTCTTAAGCGTTGTCTTTAAATTCTTCTCCTCTGTTTCCCTCCCCCCTTCCTGTGTTCAGTTGGTCAAACTGTCGCCTGGCCTGTGTTCTGTCCTGAAATCTCTCGTCTCAACTCTTCCTCTTGTGTGCTCCATCTGCCCGAGGCAGAACTCTTTAGGGTTGCAGAAGGCTCGTAGAGGTCTCCTTGTCTCCATTCCTCTTTCACAGATGCATCCTCCACCTGCTGTCAGGGCTAGGTTTTTAAAATACAGATCTTATCCTGCCACTCCACTGCTCAAAAGTCCTCACGTTTTCCCCATTGCCTATGCTTGAGGGTGCAAAGTGCTTTCTTATGGTGTTCAGTGTCTTCCCGAGGTAGCCAAAGCATAATATTTCAGTTTGCTTTTTCAACATGTACTCATACACCTTCTATTACTGATGTGACTATTTCCATTTCCTATGCACATTGTATATTTTTATCCCTGGAATGACCACATCCATCCCACCTGTTTCCCCCCTCATTTTTATAATAAGATATAATGTAGACACGGTAAAATTCACCATTTTTATTGTACTGTTGTACAAATTTTGACAAATCCATATAGTTGTGTATCTACACCTTAATATGTAAAATGATTCCATCACACGCGCTTGTCTTGTGCCCATTTGTAGTTAACCTTTTTCCTCACCTATAGCTGCTGACAACCGCTGATATATATTCTGTCCCTAGAGTTTTGTCTTTGTCAGGATGTCATATGAAAAGAAGTCATAGCCGTTGGTCTGGCTTCTTTTACTTAGCATAGTGCATTTGAGATTCAACCAAGTTTTTACGTGTATTAATAGCTTGTTCCTTTTTTGTTGGTGGGTAGTATTTTGCGATACAGATGAACCACAGTTTGTTTACCGATTCCTGACTTTAAAGATATTGGAATGTCTTCATTTCCATTTCATCCCCCCTCCATTCAATCTCTATGTATCCTATAAGGCAGGGGTCCCCAACCCATGGACCACAGACCAGTACCAGTCCGAGGCCTGTTAGAAACTGGGCTGTATAGCAGATGAGCAGTGGGCAAGCAAGTGAAGCTCCATCGGCCACTCCCCATCACTCCCCATTGCTCACATAACTGCATGAACCAGCTTCCTCCTCCCCCCAGTCTGTGGAAAAATTGTCTTCCTCGAAACTACTCCCTGGGCTCCAAAAAGGCTGGGGACCACTGCCATAAAGCATGGCTCAACGGTTTCCTCCTACCAACTTTTCCCCCTGCCTTCCATAAGGCCCTTACTACATTGTGTTGCTGTCCACTGCATATGACTTTGACGAAGAGGAGGAGGGCAGGGTTATTAGTTCTCTCTGTGCCTCTGTCTCCATCCCCAGCACCTGCTGCAGAGCCTTGCACATGGTGCTCAAGCAATAATTATTGAAATGAACATGACTGGACCCTTTTCCCCCAGAGCAGCACCTCTTTAGGTTCTCATCTGTTGATTCCAAGAGATTTTTAAAAAGAGGATTCTATGGTCAAATAAGTTCAGGAAGTGCTGTTTACTCCTCCCTCTTAAGGGTTATGCATTACTAGATAAAGATTCTGAGAAGTCATGCAATAGAAAGGCCTTTTAACTTTGGTTTAAACCAATGTCCCTCAGATTTCTTTGACCATAAAACACCTAAACACATCCTGCAGAACTAACATTCCTAAAGCATACAGTTTGGGGAAGGATACTAGAATGATTACAACTCAGTTACATTTTCTCTTGTCTAGATAGGTACCCAAGGTCACATATGAATTTGATGGAATGAGACTTTTCTATACTCATGTATTTTTTTATATGAATAGCATATGATATTCAACTGAAGTTAACAATAGTTAAAACGGAGTCAAATAAATTCCCATCAAATTTGTGCCACTATGCTAAATATACTTCCTATATGGAATCTTTCTGTGCAGCTGAAGTGGATGGAAATTGACCAAATAGCAAGATTGTTCTATATTTCTGCTTTTCTGGAAGTTTGATTTTAGAGTTTGATTATAGAAGAACTTGAGAATTTTAAAAATGTAAGCAATCATCTCCTAATTTTGTGGATGGTTAGATTGAGGCCCAAAGATACTATGCTTTGTTCAATGTATGTAGTTGCAAGGAAGGGCCTAGAACTGAAACTTTGGTTTTCCTGATTCTCGTTTTAGTACACTCCTCCTGATAATGCATGCACCAGTGAATTTTTTTATTGATCCTGTACAAGTATTAGTTTTGTTGAACCTGGTGAACCAGTTCGAAGATTCCTTCATCTTAACTTTTACTGGAAGTTGAGTTTTTTTTTTTTAAACTCCAAATAAAGAATAAAACTGATTTTTTCCCCTCAGGAAACTTGTCCATCTTAAATGTCTTTTTTTCCCCTCTGTGAACATACCAGCGTGTCATCTATAAAACTGATGACAATAATGCAGCCCAAAGCCACAGGTAGAATAATTCATTGTCTGCATTCCCTTAGTGAAACCGTGGAGTATATTTGTGTGTGAAAATATTTAAGGATGAAATAGTTGGGCCAAGGGAAATTTACAGAAAATTCAACATCTTGAATTAAACCGATTTTCGAGAGTTCACTTAAGAGCAGTTTACTTACTTGTTACTAATGGCCTGAACCCAGTTTAGCTCTTTGATGACTAATTATACCCTCTTTTTTTGGTAGGTAGGGAAAAGTGGCAATGTACCAGCAGGCACTACTGTGGATAGCACCATCACACATCCATCCGAGTTTGACTTTTACCTCTGTAGTCATGCGGGAATTCAGGTAATTTGGAAGCTGGGAGGTGTTTGAAAATTCAGAAACTAGCTTAAGTAGACTTGTTATTAAACACTGTACATCACTTTGTTAATATTTGTGTCCTAAAACTGTGATCTTTTGGTCTAAGTGTCTCCTCGTAGGTGTGCTAGGCAGGACTATTTCTGAATTTAGGTAGGTTTCCATTCTCCTCTCAGGTAGTAAACCCATGTCAGACCTTGATCATACGATTCTTTCTCCAGGGAACCAGCCGCCCTTCACATTACCAGGTCTTGTGGGATGACAACTGCTTCACGGCAGATGAGCTCCAGTTGTTGACTTACCAGCTATGCCACACCTATGTGCGGTGCACACGCTCAGTCTCCATTCCAGCCCCTGCCTATTATGCCCGGCTCGTAGCCTTCAGGGCAAGGTATCATCTGGTGGATAAGGATCATGACAGGCAAGTTTCTCAGGCAAATAAAATCTTTCTGTTTGTGTTGGCAGCATGTTTCTTTTTAAAAATGAGCTACCATTGAAAACTTTTAGGAAGAACTAAACTTCCTTCTAGGGTTTACATTTCATGGAGCAAATAAAGTTACATGTTCCGACTTTTGGTCCAAAAAGCTGATATTGTGACTTTTGGTCCAAAAAAAGTGCCCAGGCTTGTTCACACTTGTATGGTATGTCTGTCCCCCTTAAAAAGGAATCCCATTTGGAACTGCCTGTGGTTTTCCCTTAGAGCCAAATGCATTTCAGTTCTGCTCAAGTACTAAGCAGCCTCACAAGACGTCCAGCCCAGTGCCCTGGCTCCAGTCAGAGCAATTACAGGCCTGTGGATTCGGTTCATGCAAGGGGGAGGTCCTGACCAGGTCACTTTACTTTTAGTACAGTCTTGGAGAATGCATCAGAAGGAACCTGGGTTTGTGTTGAGAAGAGGTGGGGTACCAGACCATTCTCAGCCCCTAAATAAAGATCTCAAAGAATCAGACATATTGACCTGTTACTGAGCTTCTATTGAGTAGCTAAACAAGTTCTCTCCATTAATTTTTCTTTTCAAATGACCATCTGTGAAGTGTAGCAGTTTCTGGGCTCTTCCCCAAGTCTGAATTCAGCTGGTAAATAGTAGACATTCCACTGCGAGTCTATTTCTGTACGGGTTGAAAGTACACTATTATGGAAAATGCCCAGCTGTGGCTTTGTACCTTTCATTCTGTAATATACGTATTCATTCAACATATTTATTAGGTATTCACTGTGTACCCAGGACTGTGCTAGGTACTATAAACAGTAAGTTGAGGAAGACATGTCTCCTGGGATTTTATGTTTCAGTATGGTAGACAATACAGGCAAACATAAAACGGACGATTAGCTCAAAGCAGTAGAGATGAAAGTGCAGTTGAACATCAGAGGAAAGTCTGTTAGAGATTTCATAGCTGGATAGGTAAGATTTGGCTCTATAAAGAAGAGAAAAGAATTTTCCAGGCAGAGGGAATAACGGACACAAAGAAGACAAGTGACGTGTTTGGACAGTAGCAAGTTTTCTTTGACTGGAGCATTTGAATAGAGAATAGCAGGCATGAAGCTGGAAAAGTATGTTAGAGCAAGATTATCTTTGTTAAAAGTAAAAGGCTACTCATGGGATAGTTCAGTTCAGTTCAGTCGCTCAGTCATGTCCGACTCTTTGCGACCCCATGAATCACAGCACGCCAGGCCTCCCTGTCCATCACCATCTCCCAGAGTCCACTCAGACTCACGTCCATCGAGTCCGTGATGCTGTCCAGCCATCTCATCCTCGGTCGTCCCCTTCTTCTCCTGCCCTCAATCCCTCCCAGCATCAGAGTCTTTTCCAATGAGTCAACTCTTCGCATGAGGTGGCCAAAGTACTGGAGCTTCAGCTTTAGCATCATTCCTTCCAAAGAAATCCCAAGGTTGATCTCCTTCAGAATGGACTGGTTGGATCTCCTTGCAGTCCAAGGGACCCTCGAGAGTCTTCTCCAACACCACAGTTCAAAAGCATCAATTCTTCGGCGCTCAGCCTTCTTCACAGTCCAACTCTCACATCCATACATGACCACAGGAAAAATCATAGCCTTGACTAGACGGACCTTAGTCGGCAAAGTAATGTCTCTGCTTTTGAATATACTATCTAGGTTGGTCATAACTTTTCTTCCAAGGAGTAAGCGTCTTTTAATTTCATGGTTGCAGTCACCATCTACAGTGATTCTGGAGCCCCAAAAAATAAAGTCTGACACTGTTTCCACTGTTACCCCATCTATTTCCCGTGAAGTGATGGGACCAGATGCCATGATCTTCGTTTTCTGAATGTTGAGCTTTAAGCCAACTTTTTCACTCTCCTCTTTCACTTTCATCAAGAGGCTTTTTAGCTCCTCTTCACTTTCTGCCATAAGAGTGGTGTCATCTGCATATCTGAGGTTATTGATATTTCTCCCGGCAATCTTGATTCCAGCTAGTGTTTCTTCCAGCCCAGCATTTCTCATGATGTCCTCTGCATAGAAGTTAAATAAGTAGGGTGACAATATACAGCCTTGACATACTCCTTTTCCTATTTGGAACCAATCTGTTGTTCCATGTCCAGTTCTAACTGCTGCTTCCTGACCTGCATACAGATTTCTCAAGAGGCAGGTTAGGTGGTCTGGTATTCCCATCTCTTTCAGAATTTTCCACAGTTGATTGTGATCCACACAGTCAAAGGCTTTGGCATAGTCCATAAAGCAGAAGTAGATGTTTTTCTGGAACTCTCTTGCTTTTTCCATGATCCAGCGGATGTTGGCAATTTGATCTCTGGTTCCTCTGCCTTTTCTAAAACCAGCTTGAACATCAGGGAGTTCACGGTTCACGTATTGCTGAAGCCTGTGTTGGAGAATTTTGAGCATTACTTTACTAGCATGTGAGATGAGTGCAGTTGTGCGGTAGTTTGAGCATTCTTTTGCATTGCCTTTCTTTGGAATTGGAATGAAAACTGACCTTTTCCAGTCCAGTGGCCACTGCTGGGTTTTTGCTGGCATATTGAGTGCAGCACTTTCACAGCATCATCTTTCAGAATTTGAAACAGCTCCACTGGAATTCCATCACCTCCACTAGCTTTCTTCGTAGTGATGCTTTCTAAGGCCCACTCGACTTCACATTCCAAGATGTCTGGCTCTAGATTAGTGATCACATCATCATGATTATCTGGGTCGTGAAGATCTTTTTTGTACAGTTCTTCCGTGTATTCTTGCCACGTCTCCTTAATATCTTCTGCTTCTGTTAGGTCCATACCATTCTGACCTTTATCGAGCCCATCTTTGCATGAAATGTTCCCTTGATATCTCTAATTTTCTTGAAGAGATCTCTAGTCTTTCCCATTCTGTTGTTTTCCTCTATTTCTTTGCACTGATCGCTGAAGAAGTCTTTCTTATCTCTTCTTGCTATTCTTTGGAACTCTGCATTCAGATGCTTATATCCTTCCTTTTCTCCTTTGCTTTTCGCCTCTCTTCTTTTCATAGGTATTTGTAAGGCCTCCCCAGACAGCCATTTTGCTTTTTTGCATTTCTTTTCCATGGGGGTGGTCTTGATCCCTGTCTTCTGTACAATGTCACGAACCTCATTCCATAGTTCATCAGGCACTCTATCTATCAGATCTAGGCCCTTAAATCTATTTCTCACTTCCACTGTATAATCATAAAGGATAAAATAGATATTATTCAACAGTCAGTTGGATGTGCATGACAGAGAAGAGGATGAAGTAAAAGATGACCAAGATTTTGAGCCTAGATGATAGGGGGTAATAATAATTTAAGTAGAGAACTCAGGAGAGATGATAATTTCCCATTTACTAAGCCCTTTGTATCACATGGTGCCCTTAAGAGGTATGTTCAGAAGTTATTGTTATTCTAAAAGATCAAGTTCAGAGGGGTTGTTACTTGTCCAGGGTCCTATAGCTAGTAAGGGGAAGACAAGAGAGGCTGGTGGCATAGTAACAATTGCTGAGTATCTATTATGTTCCAGCACTGTGCTCAGCACATTCACTGATTCATCAAATGGTTACTGAGACACTGTTATATACCAGGCACTAAGGATTTAGTGGTAAGACAGACAAATTTACTAGTTTCTTGGAGATTCTATCCTGGTGGAGGAATAAATAATTATCCAAATAATGATCTTTCAAGTGAAATAAAAGTAGAGGATTTCATGAAAGTATAGTTCATGTGGCTCTGACCTGAACTTCAGAATCAGGGAAGATTTCTTTGGGGGAAATGACATTTAACTGAAAACTAAGGAACACGTGGGCATTAACCAGACATAAAAGACAGGGAAGTCCTTGCTTAGGCACTGATAAAGATCTGGGTCTTTGCAGACACTATTCTATTTAATTATTGCAACAGTCTAAATAAGTTGTATTTTTCAATTGAGCAAACTGATGTTTAGAGAGACATTACAGATTATCTAAGGAGTCACTGTTTGAGCTCAGGATCTCAAATCCAGTACTATTCATGCTATTTGAAACCTGAAGTTTGAAGTGGTCTTTTGTTACACTGTTTTTTTCTTTCCTTTTTTTTTTTTTTTTTGCTTTCTTTTCTTTACAGTGCGGAAGGCAGTCATGTGTCAGGACAGAGCAATGGCCGAGATCCTCAGGCCTTGGCTAAAGCTGTGCAAATCCACCATGATACCCAGCACACCATGTATTTTGCCTGAGAGTCTCAGAAAAAGAACTCAACCAGTGTGTTATCCCACGCAGCCTCAAAATGTTTCAAATGCCTACTGCTTCTAGAGAGAGCCAAGTTGACTTCAGGTGGTCTTCTACCAGCAACTCGGAATAGTTGCACTGAATCTATACTTCACAGCACTGTCTGATGCATCAACAAAATTGAGCCATTTTTAAAAAGTAATAGATACTCATAGATTATCTTTTCTGATGCACTGGACTGAATTTTTACCTCATCATGCAAAGGCTGATCAGCCTGAACTTTCTAAAGGACTTTATGAGAAAGGTTTCTATGGACTATTTTGCTAGCTGTGGTGTTCACCGCATCCCTCTAGTCTTCCCAGAGACGATTTTTTTCCTTTTTTCTGTATTCATTGAGTGGGGCGTGTGCATAAATGGGAGAGAAAAACCAAACAATCTACTTTAGTTCAGTGTAACTATTTAATTGTGTGGGTCCATAGGCTTTTTAATGGAGATTTCTGACTTCGCCACTGTAAATGCCTTGAACGAGCATTAATTTTTTTGTAAGTTTTACAGAATTTTATGAGTTTTTACTACTTTTCTCTGTTGATCTCTACAGACTGGTGCTGGTGCAAGTACAGGCTGCCAGGCAATTGCACTATATTCGGCTGCAGATTCAGACAGGCAGTTCTCTTATTTGGTTGACTTTTGTGAATGTGTAACACAGACAAACGTGATGCATGCCGTGATGACAGATAACACTGCCATGGCAAAAATACTCATGTTTCCCCCTCTTTGGAAAAAAAAAATATTAGCTTTTAGTATTTTTCAGAGTTCTCAAAAGTGCCCATTTTATGCTGCTGTGTGATTTGTTAGATCTAAATGATTTTTAAACTTTTCTCATAGAAAGTTATCTTTGGCAATAAGCATTTTTTTAAGGTCCCTCCTCTTCCTCCCCCTGACAATGTACTTTTTTAGATGAGATTTCGGTATGATTTTTATCAGCTGTTTCTTATAGATCATAATCTGGCAATTTCTGAAGCTGATCAGAAAAGACATATATTTCCATGCCTTTTTAAAGAATTATTTTTAATCTGTTTTATAGTCACAGTTGGTGTCCTATCACTTTGTTTTAAAATAAGCTAGAACCAGGATGCTTCCTTATTGGATAGGCTTTGCCAGTC
Organism: Ovis canadensis; assembly: GCF_042477335.2. Lineage (NCBI taxonomy): Eukaryota > Metazoa > Chordata > Mammalia > Artiodactyla > Bovidae > Ovis > Ovis canadensis. Next base: position 11,458,211 of record NC_091245.1, read on the forward strand.
CTTAGGGTACCTTGAGCGATGCTGCATCTTGCAAAAATGTACCAGCATTTAAAACTTTTTTTCCCTGGGAATCAAGGTCACTCACAATTACTTGTAGCGCAAATGTTTTGCTTCTCTTTCAACCTGAAATACACTTGGTGGGGTTTCCTTCCTTTTATTAAACTAAAGCTGCATAGTAAAGGTCGATTTTTCTTAATAGATTCTGGATTCTGTTCACAGGGAGACAGGATTCCTTTCTTGTTCAAACAAAGGGAGTTGATCTAAAGCAAGCATCAGTTACAATGTGGGGGAAAATGTATTTTGTATTTAGTGTAGATAATACTTTGTGAATGGACAACAGTTACATAGAGTCTTGATAGTTCCAGGCAGTGTTTCCCAGCCCACCTTTTACTGACTTGTAATTCTCTGTCCTGGAACCTTGGGAGTGAGAGCTGGAAGGAGGGATAAAAGGCCCAGAGCCCCTCCATATGGTTGAGGAAGGTGCCGGGGGAGGAGACACATACAATGTGGTAAAACAATTTTGCCACCTCTGTCTAGAAACTGCTGGTGGGGGAAACACTGGATCTAACAGTGAAGGATGTTGCTTGAACTCATTAGCTGATCCAAATCTCTTAAACTAGCCTTCTCAAAACCCCAGCAATATAAAGCACTGTTTTCCTTCAGTCTTTTAAACAAGCTTGTAAATACATTAAAGTTTACATTTCCATGTGCTGTTGATCAGCAATGCCACCAGTGTTTGCTGAGACTGGTCTCCGAGAGTTTTATAATGTATATCGAATCCTAAAAGCTCATTAAGATACGAGTGCAGACATCCTTGTTCTCTGCATAGAGGGGGATGAAAGCAAGCTCTGTAATTGAGGCACAACATGGGCAGGAGTGAAGAAGATGGCAGATGTTAGTTTCTTAAGATTTTCCTTTTTTGCAAATACCTCACTTGGGCACTACAAATCAGCACACGTTGGTGAGGCGCTCGCTGGCTGCTGCTTTTTATTCACACTTGTTCAGGGAGAGCACAGAAAATATCCTTCAGCTTGGCTACCCTTGACCCAAGAGGAGGAAAAACAAAAGTTTTCTTAGGAGATGGAGGACTTGCTGGTGTCCAGGATGTGAAAAACTCTTGGTAGCTGGCTGGCTGATGGGCACCACATTTGGACTTGAGTGCCTCGGACTTGCTTGTTAATAACGCACAGAAGAAGCGTCCCTTCTCACCACCTCCTGGCATGTATGAAGCAGGGAGCGAGGCAGAGTGCCAGGAAACCCTGACTCGCCTGCCTGCTGTTGGGCTATATGCTCGACCTTGAACTATAGTTCGTAAGACCTCAGTCAGTCCTAGTACACTGGGGCAAATCAGTGTAGTGGTGGAGGAAAAGCCGGGAGGCCTATTTTTATAGGAAAACAGTACCTTGAAGGGTGCAATGCTATGGTTTTAGACAAAAGGAAGGACAGAGAATTGAGACTGTTGGGGAGAAAAACTTGCTGAGGGGTGAGTCTTTAAGAGGTAATCACTGCAGAATCAGAGCCGCAGCAATACTCTTGCATGCAGGTCTGAAAACATAGTTTTAATTTGGCGTGACAGTTGGAACACAGTGCACCCCGGGACTGACTGAATCATTATGCATGTGTCAATCAATGGGAAGTGTGCATTCTCTAGGAGTAGGTTTAGACTGTTGGGTTGTTTTTTTTTTTAATGCCGCCTGTTTAGGCACTGTCATGTGGTGTGAAAGATTTAAATGTAGCAATGCTAAAGAGTAACAATTTGGGGAGAAGGCACAGGGACCTTCAAAGAGTGGTGAAGATCCAAATGTTGAACCCATGATGTTTTGTTGTGGTGGTTAGCTGCCAAGTGAACTCACTGGCTGAACACAGCCAGCACTCTGGCAGGCAGAACATATTCACGCGTACTATAATTTCTATTTGCTGCTTCCAAAGGTGACGATTTACAAGCAGACATATTCTATACAGTCTGTGTTTTAGGATCGGGTGCCCAGTCTATATCAGAGCTTACCTAACTGGTTCAGCTACCTGTATGAAAAGGTAATCCACTGTTTAACCGGGCCCACCCTCTCCACCCTGCCCTAGCGACCCTTTGTGGATGTGCTGTAAGATTTTCTTGCTCAATAGCAAGGTGGTAGCTCTGCTTTCATTTTAAGAAAGTGGAGGCTGAGGGCATTGTATCAATACTGCTTCAACTCCAAGGACTTTTTCCTTGCAAAATTAAAGGGAAGATCTTGTTATTGATTAACCATTCTCTTATCCCTTGCTATTGACATATTCATGCTCTTTCTATGTCTAGTGACTGAAAAAAATGTTTGCATTTGTTCATTTGACTAATGGTGTCATTTTTGTTTCGATATTGTTAGACTTGTAATGTTTTAAAATGTATTTTTATTAAATTTGGACTGGATGTATGTCTCTAGCAATACGAGGTACTTTTTAAACTATTAAGGGAGGGGTGATATCCCCATGTTGAGATAAGATGATGGTTGTTTAAATTTGCAAATTTTTTTTTTGGCCTGCAGGGATATTTTGTGTTCATGTGTCCAAAAATGAATAAATTGGCATTGTTTTGCCAAATATTGTTTTGTTTTGTTTTTGTCAACTGCCTAAAAAATATAGATTATACTATCATGGCAATACACATGGTTACTTTTTAAAAAGAAGTTTGAGAAGGAAGAACAATGGGAAACTTCATGTTTGTGACTCCTGGGTCTCCCTATTTTTAGAAATTGGCATTTGGGAAATTTAGAAGAGTTTCTCGGAACATTTCACGTGTGAAAACGGACAAGCTTCATCCGGGTTCTGGGTATAGCTCTTAACAGGAAGATCTATTTCAGTGATTTTCTGAGAAAAATCTGCAGGCTCCAGAGGGCAGTATGGCCACATACTTTATAAGACTGACTTCTTGAGAGGAGGAGCTGCCCGAATTCACCCATCCTGGGGCCATCCAATCTCCTGTCTTTTAATTTTTAACAGCAAAGCTCTTTTGTTAAGTTATGGCAAGGATAATGCAGAGATTTATACAATGTGGCACTTATACTCAGGTAATTTATAGTTTACCAAAGGACCAAGTCCTGCTAATAGCCAACTTTACTACAGGTAGTTATTTTTTCCCATCAGTACAGTATCCTCTTCTCCATATTTGTTATCAATCATTTATCATGAGCCCAGAATATGCCAAGCTCTGCCTAGGTTGCAACACAGAAAAGTAAAAACTTAATTCTTCAAAGAATTCATTTTAATACAGCATAATGTGGGGAGGAGGAGGCAGCAAGATTAACATTATCTGAGTGCCCAGTGTATGCAGTCACTTTATATTGACATCCCCAAAACAATCCTTTGAGGTCGATAGTGGTAGCCTCATTTTAAAGATGAGGAGTCAAAGCTAGAATCTGAATCCAGGCCTCTCTAACTTCATTATACCTGCTACTGAGCATGAAGCTATAGGAACTTGAAAAGGGCAACAACTTTTTGTCATGGGACGTCAGGAAAGACTCTACAGAGTCATGAATTTTGGGTTAGTTCATGAAGCATGAGACTTTGCCAGGTGAATAAGAAGGGAACCAGGGGATTCTAGACATTCAAGTTCCTTACAGTAGGTTATAGTAGCTATAATTTTTATCTACCCCAATTCTTTCACTTATTACTTCTTTAGGTAATAGAATCCCTCTTTCCTATGGGAACCCCATTATTTTGTGTGTTTCAAGTGAGTCCAAATGGCCTTCCTCCTGCTTCATCCCCTACCATTTGTGTTACAGTCACGTACATCCATGCGGGATGTGTTACAATAGCTACAATGGATCGTGTGCCCACTGTTGGGGGCGGGGGTGCGGTGTGGCCAGCAAGCAGGGGAGTCACAACATCGTTACAAGGCATGTGCCTCTTCGGTCTCTTGGCTCAAAGCCGTTGTCTTTATTCTCCAGAAGCTATTGGCATGTCTTTAAGGAGAAGAAAAAAATCAGGTGGGGAAACCAGCAACTATATTACAAGTTGACTGGAGAAGGAGAGAAATTATTTTAGTTTAACAAACATTTCTAAAGCTCCTATTTTGTGCCGGGGAATACAAGGATGAAAGACAAAGTTCTGGTCATTGAAAAGTTCACTTGGGAGCCGTATATGTCACGAGGTAGCTTTGAGGGTTAAGTACTATGAGAAATATTTACGTGGAACCATGGGACCCCTTCAGTCGCTAACCCAGTTTGGCGAGATTAAGGAAGGCTTCTTAGATGACATGACTGAGCTGTCTTACAAATAATGCGTGCATGCTCAGTCATATCTGATTCTTTGCAACCTTGTGGACTGTAGCTTGCCAAACTCCCCTGTCTGTGGGATTTTCCAGGCTTGAATACTGAAGTGAGCTGCCATTTCCTCCTCTGGGGGATCTTCCTGACTGAGGGATCGAACCTGCGTCTCTTGGGTCTCCTGTGTTGCAGCTGGATTCTTTACCACTGAGTCTTATGAAGAATAAATGAGTTTTACAAGGTGGAAGTAGGAATTCTTGTCATGGGCAAAGACACAGAGGCGAAAACAAAGATCATTACTTGTTTGGATGAATTACAAGTAATTTCAATACTCTTAGATTGTAAGGGGTGTGTAGGGAGAAGTGATGTGTTAGAACTGGATCACAGAGGCACCAGTTCCTGGCAGGACAGGACTTGAATGGCATTCTAAGGAGTTTAGAGTTTGTCCACAGGTACAAGGGAATAGAACAGTCTGATTTGCGTTACTTATGCTGTCGGTAGTGTAGTGGGTAGTTTGAAGCTGAAGTTCTGTTGAAGGGAAGTTAGAGTTTTATTGTGGTAACTCAGCTAAAGATGATAAGGCATGAACTTGAACAGTGATGGTGCAGTTGGAGAGAAGGACTGAACACAAGAGTTATTCAGAAGGTACAAGAAGCAGGGGGCTTCCCTGGTGGTCCAGTGGTTAAGAATCTGACTTCCAGTGCAGGGGTTGCAGGTTCAGTCCCTGGCTGGGGAACTAAGGTCCGTCATGCCCTGGAGCAATTAAGCCTGGGAGCCTCAACTAGAGGAGAAGTCCCTTTGCTGCAACTAAGACCCAGGACGGCCAGAAAAGAAAGGAAGTAGAAGCAGCAGAACTTTGGGAAAGCGGATTTGGAGAGTATGGAGGAGGAAGTAGACTCGTCAGAAAGGCTCCCAGTTTTCTGGCTTGGGTAGCTGGGTAGATAATAGGGCCACTGAGAGAGTAAGCACAGAAGTAAATTTGTGAGAAGGAGACAGACATGAGTATATCTATCTATATATCTATGTGTGTGTGCGTGCATGCTCAGTTGCTCAGTCATCTTTGACTCTGCAACCCTATGGACTATAGCCCACCAGGCTCCTGTGTCCATGGAATTATTTCGGCAAAAATACCAGAGTGGGTTGCTATTTCTTCCTGCAGGGAATCTTTCTGACCCAGGGATTGAACCTGAGTCTCCTGCGTCTCCTTCGGCAAGAGAATCCTTTACTACTGAACCACCTGGAATGCCTTATCTATCTCTATGCACATCCGTACTCTACTGGTTCTGTTTCTCTAGGGAACACTGATTCGGATAGGCTGCTCTTGAACCTGCAGGATCCTATGTTCCTTGCACCACCCCTCCTCTTGCGCCACCTATGTCCCCTGCCTGCCTTTTGCCTGTGGAAAACTTTAGTCAAAGAATAAGTTTAATCAGAGAAATGAGAACATACAGAAACAAAGGAAAACAGTCAGAGGAGACCAAATAATAACAATGTACTCATTAAGCGTAGCCAAAAGCCTTTAGTGGCTATAGATAATATTCTGAGCCATACCCTGTGAGCTGTCTTAAAGATACCGAAACCCTCACCAGGTGGAGAAGTTAACTGCATGATGGCCAGACTGTACCCACGACATGAGCTGCCACAATTCCCAGAATTGTCCTCAAAGAAATGGAAACACGCCAACCCTGGAACTGAAGATTAACTGTACCTCAAACAATCAAGATGACACTGGTCAGACCACTGATGTCCAATCTGAAGATGACTGTCAGAGCTTACTGTGCTGTCTCTGCATGTAGGCCCCTCTTTCTGTCTATAAAAACTCTTGCCCCATTGTTTGCCAGTGCGAGCGGTGGTGGGAGACAGCCTCTGGATAGATGGCCAACATCCCTCCCTGCCCCAGTTGCCAGCATCCAAAATAAAGGAAACTTTCCTTTTCCCCCCTAAAACCTGTGTGGCTCAGATGGTAAATAATCTTCTTGCCAATGCAGGAGATGAGGGTTCAATCCCTGGGTCAGGAAGATCCCCTGGAGAAGGGAATGATAGTCCACTCCAGTATTCTTGGTTGGAGAATTCCATGGACAGAGGAGCCTGATGGGCTACAGTCCATGGGGTCACAAAGAGTTAGACATGACTGAGCAACTAACGCTTTCCTTTTCACCAATCTGGCCTGTTTATTGGATTTTGAGTGGCAAGCAGCCAGACCCCAAGCCTTTTGGTAACACTGTTAGTATCTTTTCTTTATTTTTGATTTTCTACACATTGACTTTAATAGGCCTAGGCATCTTTGTACTTATCCTGCTTAGAGCTTTGTCTTATTCACCTTTGCGAAACCAGCATGCAGTGTCTGGCATATAGTAAATGCTCAACAAATGTTAGCTAATTATTATTTGAGGAAATTCCTCAACACAAAAGTCAGAAGACAAAAAGTAAAGGCAACTCAAAGAAAATAGAGCATGCAAAGGGAGCACAAGAAAGCTCCCCCCAATCCAAATTGTATTTTATATTCTCAGAAAGATAAAAGAAGATACCATATTCATTCAACAAGAAGAGACTGTAACAGTAGGAACAACTTGAGGGAAAATAATAAAATAGCAAAAATTGTAAATTCATTCATGAAACAAATGAAATCCATAGCCTCCCGCAAATATTTAAGAAAGTCATGCTTGAACTCCCCTCCATTCTAACCTTTGCTCACTAGTGATCCTCTCTTCTAATTCTGCACTCCAATCTCTGTGATCTCTTTCCTTGCCCCTGCTCCTGGCCCCTGAACTTGATTGGCATTTGGACTTGGTTTGTCTTGGTTTTAATCCTGTTTTTTCCAGCTTCCTTCACTTGGCTGCCCTTAGAGTCTCAGTGTCCCATGTGACATTAACTACTCTCCCACAACCCATATGCATGGGGGGAGAGGTGTTGGAGGGTAGGCAATTCAGACTTTAGCAGTAGTGAAAAGTTGAAAAAATTATTGTTAAAAGGATACCAAACACAGGGACTTCCCAGGTGGTCCAGTGGTAGAGAGTCCACCTGCCAATGCAAGGGACAGTTTCCATCCCTGGTCTAGGAAGATTCTGTATGTCACAGAGCAACTGAGCCCATGCACCACAATTACTGAGCCTAAATGCCCAGAGCCTGTGCTCTTCAAGAACAGAAGCCAGCTCACCGCAAAGAAGAGTAGCCTCCACTTGCCACAGCTAGAGAAATCCCACACACCGCAATGAAGACCCAGCATCAGTTCGGTTCAGTTCAGTCGCTCAGTCGTGTCCGACTCTTTGCGACCCCATGAATCGCAGCATACCAGGCCTCCCTGTCCATCACCAACTCCCGGAGTTCACTCAGACTCACGTCTATCAAGTTAGTGATGCCATCCAGCCATCTCATCCTCTGTCTTCCCCTTCTCCTCCTGCTCCCAACCCCTCCCAGCATCAGAGTCTTTTCCAATGAGTCAACTCTTCGCATGAGGTGGCCAAAGTACTGGAATTTCAGCTTTAGCATCATTCCCTCCAAAGAAATCCCAGGGCTGATCTCCTTCTGAATGGACTGGTTTGATCTCCTTGCAGTCCCAGCATAGCCAAAAACAGTTTTTGTAAAAAAAGATACCAAACACAACGGCAATTTATTTTATATATCACCTTTCAATGAGCACTCATATACATACAGGATTCTGCATTATGTTATTTCATTAACTATTACATAATGAACAGTTACCCTTTTTCAAGACTGAAGTCATGTCATTTTGTGGGTTAGGCAACCATTTATTGAATACCTATTGCCAGCTTGGCATTGTGCTAAGCACTGAGGCTACAAAGATCAGTAAAGTATGGTTTTTCTTCATGCTTTTGAGACTTTTACACATTTAAAGGGAGGAGGAGGAAGAAGGTTATATCAATAAAGGAGAGCAGCTAAGTGTTACCACATGCACCACCGGAAGTGCAAGCAGGGACACGTGGGAGGGAACATCAGGAAGTTGTCACGAACACAGGAAGCCTTGAGCTGAGTTTTTACATACAAGTAGATTTCACCAGTCAGATGGAGTAGATGTTGAGGTTTTAGGCGGTTAATAAATCATTCCCCTTCCCCTACAACAGTTCAGAACCAACTGAAAAATAGCCATAGAGATCAGATGGTGGGGCAAACAGCCAGATGTCACCTTTATTGCTGATAAGACTTAGATAAGAGGACTTGCTTAGAAGTGAGGGCAAAAGAGAGTATAACATTCCCCTAATAGCTCAGATGCTAAAGAATCTGCCTGCAATGCAGGAAACCTGGCTTCAGTCCCTGAGTTGGGAAGATTCCCTGGAGAAGAGAATGGCAACCCACTCCAGTACTTTTGCCTGGAGAATTTCATGAACAAACCATGAGGTCCTAAAAAGTGGGGCAAGACAGAAGTATTAACACACTTACTTAACATATTTGCCTTCCTAGTCACAGTGAGCACAGGAAAAGCTTGGTTTTCCACAAAGTGAAGAGTCTACTTTTCCAAATTTACTGATTAAGCAATTTAAAATAAAATGGAAAAATAATTAAATCCCATTTAAATAGCATCAAGAATAAAAGTGTTTAGGAACAAATTTGAAAAAAATGTGCAAGATCTGTGCATTGAAAACTATAGAAATTAAACACCTACGTAAATGAAGAGATGCACTATGATCATGGATCAGAAGACTCAATAATAGGTGGCAAGTGGGAGGGAAGTTCAAGAGGGAGGGGACATACATGTACTTATGGCTAATTCATGTTGATATATGGCAGAAATTAAAGCAATTATCCTCCAATTAAAAATAAATTTAAACTTTAAAAAAAGCCAAAAAAAGAAGACTCAATAGTGTTACCCAAATTGACCTATAGATGAATTCCAATAAAAACTTCAGCAGACATTTTTCATCAAAATTTATTGCTAATTCTAAAATTTATACAGAAATTCAAAGGACCTAGAATAGACAAAAACAACTTTGAAAAGAAAAACATACTTGGAACTTATCTGTGGAGGATGCAGTCTAAGATGGCCCCATGTCCCCACCTCCTGGTGTAAAGGGTCCTCCTAAGTGTGGACAGGGCCTATGACTTGGTTCTAACCAGTCTGGCAAAAATGATGGGATGGGATTTTTGTGATTACATTATGTCTGATTCTGTTTGCTAGCAGACTCACTAGAAAGTCCTTCTCTCCCCTCCCCTCCCTTCTAACTGTGTGGGATGCCAAGGTGGCAAGGAACTGGGAGCGGCCTCTAGGCACTGAGGGCAGTTGTCTGCTGCCAGCCAAGAAAAACAGAAGCTCTTGGTTATACAGTTGCAGTGAACCAAATGACAAGCATAGGAGCTGGAAAATGGACTTTTTTTCCTAGTCAAGCCTCCAGATGTGAACCCAGCATGGCCTGTACTTTCAGATACTAGGTACATGATCTAACAAGCCATGCTTGGATCCTTAACCCACAGCAACTGTGAGATAATAAATGTATATTGCTTTAAGCCTCCAAATTTGTGGTAATTTGTTATGCAGCAGCGTAAAAATATGCTACCTCATTTCGAGATTTATTATAAAGCTACAATAATCAAGACAGTGTGTTGTTGGCATAAAGATATACATATATGAAACAGAATAAAGAGTCAAGAAATAGACCCATATATAAATGGCTAGTTCATTTTCAACACAAGTGCCAGGGCACATTAATGGGAGGAATCTTTTCAACAACTGGATAGACTTGTGCAAAAAAAAAAAGAACCTGACTTTTACCTCTCACCATATATAAAAAGTAGCTCAAAATGGATGCTAGAACTAAATATGAAAGCTAAAGCTATAAAACTTTTAGAAGAAAACATGGAAGAAAATCTTAGTGATCTTGAGTTTGTAAATATTTTTGAAACACAAAAGTCAACTACAAAGCAAAAATATCAATAAACTGGATTTCATGAAAATGAAAAATTTGACTCTTCATAACATACTGCAATGAAAAAGAAGAGGCAAGCCACAACCTGAAAGAAAATATTTGCAAAATGTATATTGGATAAAAGGCTTTATCTAGAATAAATGAGTTCCTACAACTTAAGACAAGTAATCATATTGAAATGATTGACAAGGACATCCTTGTCTGTCCAGGAGTTTAGACTCCACACTTCCATTGCAGAGGCTGCAGGTTCCATCCCTGCTTGGGGAACTAAGATCTCACATGGAGGTACTGCAGTCAAAAAACGTTAAAAAAAGATTGGTAGATTTGAACAGACATTTCACCTAAGAAAATAAACAAATGGCAAATAAACACTTGAAAAGATACTTAATATAATTTGTCATTGTATATGCCAAGTCACTGTTTGCGACCCTATGGACTGTAGCCCGTCAGGCTTCTCTGTCCATGAGGATTCTCTAGGCAAGAATACTGCAGTGGATAGCCTTTCCTTTCTCCAGGGTATTTTCCCAACCAAGAGATGGAACCCAGGTCTCTGCATTGCAGGCAGATTCTTTACCATCTGAGCCACCAGGGATACCTGAAATTCTCATACACTTCTGAGAATGTAAAATGAGGTAGTCACTTTGGAAAACAGTTTGGCTACTTTTAAAAAGTTCTTTAAGTTCTTTTATATGTGTGTGTGTGTGTGTGTGTGTGTTAATTAATTATTTATTTCTTACTTTAAAATATTGTATTGGTTTTGCCATACTAAGTTCTTTTAAAGTTGCACACCTACCCTAAATCCTGGCCACTTGACTCCTGGGTGTTTACACAAACAACTGTCCCTAAGACTTGTAGACAAATATTCATGTTTTATTTGTAATGGCCTCAAATTGAAAACAACCCAAATGCCCATAAACATGTGAATGAATAAACAAATAGTCCTATAGCCACATAATGGAGAACTATTCAGCATTGAAAAGTAATTGACTCATACACACAAGGTGTTTCCCTGTTGGCTTAGACGGTAAAGAATCTGCCCTCAGTGTGAGAAACCTGGGTTTGATCCCTGGGTCAGGAAGATCCCCTGGAGAAGGGAATGGCAACCCACTCCAGTATTCTTGCCTGGAGAATTCTACGGACAGAGGAGACTGGCTATGGTCCACGACGGCATCGCAAAGTGTTAGACACCACTGAGTGACTAACACACACACACACACACACACACACACACACACACACACAGAGCAACTTGGGTGAATCTCAAAATAATAATATTGAGAGAAAGAAGCAGCCAAAAGAAGAATCTATTCTGGTTATATAAAATACTAGAAAATTAAAACTGATCTATTATGAAAGCAGACCAGTGGTTGTAGAGTGGAAGGCAAGAAGAGACAAGAGGTAGGATTACCTGGGGTGGTAGGAAAGTTTTGAAGGTGATGGATATGTTTGTTTTCTTAATTGTGGTGATGGGGTCATACACGTATCAGTTCAGTTCAGTTGCTCAGTTGTGTCTGACTCTTTGCAACCCCATGAATCTCAGCACGCCAGGCCTTCCTGTCCATCACCAACTCCCGGAGTTCACTCAGACTCACGTCCATCGAGTCAGTGATGCCATCCAGCCATCTCATCCTCTGTCATCCCCTTTTCCTCCTGCCCCCAATCCCACCCAGCATCAGAGTCCTTTCCAATGAGTCAACTCTTTGCATGAGGTGGCCAAAGTACTGGAGTTTCAGCTTCAGCATCATTCCCTCCAAAGAAATCCCAGGGTTGATCTCCTTCAGAATGGACTGGTTGGATCTCCTTGCAGTCCAAGGGACTCTCAAGAGTCTTCTCCAACACCACAGTTCAAAAGCATCAATTCTTTGGCGCTCAGCTTTCTTCACAATCCAACTCTCACATTCATACATGACCACAGGAAAAACCATAGCCTTGACTAGACAGACCTTTGTTGGCAAAGTAATGTCTCTGCTTTTCAATATGCTATCTAGGTTGGTCATAACTTTTCTTCCAAGGAGTAAGTGTCTTTTAATTTCATGGCTGCAGTCACCATCTGCAGTGATTTTGGAGCCCCCAAAAATAAAGTCTGACACTGTTTCCACTGTTTCCCCGTCTGTTTCCCATGAAGTGATGGGACCAGATGCCATGATCTTCGTTTTCTGAATGTTGAGCTTTAAGCCAACTTTTTCACTCTCCTCTTTCACTTTCATCAAGAGGCTTTTTAGCTCCTCTTCACTGTCTGCCATAAGAGTGGTGTCATCTGCATATCTGAGGTTATTGATATTTCTCCCGGCAATCTTGATTCCAGCTTGTGCTTCTTCCAGCCCAGCATTTCTCATGATGTCCTCTGCATAGAAGTTAAATAAGCAGGGTGACAATATACAGCCTTGACGTACTCCTTTTCCTATTTGGAACCAGTCTGTTGTTCCATGTCCAGTTCTAACTGTTGCTTCCTGACCTGCATACTTTATGTCAAAACTCATCATATTTCCCATTTATTGAATGCCAATTAAGCATCAGTACAATGGAAAGGGAGCAGTTGCAAGCTTTCTGCAGCCCAGAGACTGAAATTAGGGGTGATGCGCAGCACCAGGTTGCGCATGCTCAGTTCTTTCTTCATGCTCACCAATCAGATCCCAGCTCGACCTGGCTCACTGAGGCCAGTGGTCCTCAGAGGCCGCCATGATGAGATGGAGTCACTCAAGAAGCGCGTGGCAGGGCTGCCTGAGGCCTTCCAGAACTCGGTGGCTTTCTATCCTGAGCGTACAGAAGCACCAGGGAAGGACTCTAAGCAGGTAAGAGGCTTAAACTGGCGTTCATTTTGAAACAGTATTTTGAAAGTGTATGGAAAATATGCTCAAGGCGGTAGGGAGTGAGCCGTCGAAAGGCTGTGGTAATTTTTTTCTCTCTCATTGGCTCCTTGTTCAACCGTGCATTCTTGGAGGGATAGGACTATCGTACTTATCACCAAAGTACTCTTGCCCAGTGGCTGGTGGTCAGAAAATTTTTGTTGAAGGGGTTGAGTAATCTCAGGTCACACAAGCTTGTACCTAAGTAAGAGCAGGATTCGTATTTAGCGCTTTTGACTCCAAACCCTGAGCTCTTCTCTTCCAAGCAAAATGAAAATGTAAAAAGTACTGAACGTTCATTTTGGGATTCAGCAGTCTAATCAGTACAATGACTTTGCCAGCCTTGAAATGTCTGCCATCAGTAATAAGGGGTTTCCGAAGGTGAGTGGAGAGATTTGAGTTTTTAAATATTAGGCAAGATTGATTTAATAAATATTATGCACTTACTCTTCTCCAGGCAGCTCATTTGGCTCTGGATGTATCAGTGAGGAGGATGGACATTGTCTTTGCCCTCACATAAAACAGACAAGGCTGTGTATTGTCATCCTGTTTATTTAACTTATATGCAGAGTACATCATGAGAAACTTTGGGCTGAAAGAAGCACAAGCTGGAATCCAGACTGCCAGGAGAAATATCAATAACTTCAGATATGCAGATGACACCACCCTTATGGCAGAAAGTGAAGAGGAACTAAAAAGCCTCCTGATGAAAGAGGAGAGTGAAAAAGTTGGCTTAAAGCTCAACATTCAGAAAACTAAGATCATGGCATCTGGTCCCATCACTTCATGGGAAATAGATGGGGAAAACAGTGTCAGACTTTATTTTGGGGGACTTCAAAATCGCTGCAGATGGTGATTACAGCCATGAAATTAAAAGACTCTTACTCCTTGGAAGAAAAGTTATGACCAACCTAGACAGCATATTGAAAAGCAGAGACATTACTTTGCCAACAAAGGTCCATCTAGTCAAGACTATGGCTTTTCCAGTGGTCACGTCTGGATGTGAGAGTTGGACTGTGAAGAAAGCTGAGCGCCGAAGAATTGATGCTTTTGAACTGTGGTGTGAGAGAAGACTCTTGAGAGTGCCTTGGACTGCAAGGAGACCCAACCAGTCCATTCTAAAGGAGACCGTTCCTGGGTGTTCTTTGGAAGGAATGATGCTAAAGCTGAAACTCCAGTACCTTGGCCACTTCATGCAAAGAGTTGACTCATTGGAAAAGACTCTGACGCTGGGAGGGATTGGGGGCAGGAGGAGAAGGGGACCGACAGAGGATGAGGTGGCTAGATAGCATCACTGACTCGATGGACGTGAGTTTGTGTGAACTCCGGGAGTTGATGATGGACAAGGAGGCCTGGCATGCTACAATTCCTGGGGTCACAGAGTTGACATGACTGAGTGACTGAAGGGAACTGAAAACAGACAAAATAATTAATAGGGAAGTGTGGTAAGTGATCTAAGATCTCTTTTTATTTTCCCTTTGAAATTTGAAATTTTACTGTGATCTGCTCTTGTGTGAGTTTTTCACGCCACCCCCCCCTTTTCCCAGTGTGTTGAGCACAGAATGGTTCCCCATTGGGGACCTCAGCCTATTAGGTCTGAGAAAGCTTTTTTGTATGAGATCTTTGATAATTTCTTCTTTTCCATTTTTTTCCCTTTCTCTCTCCTGAATTGGAACTTCTGTTGTTCAACTGTGGAACCTAATAGGTGGCACCTCTAATTTTATTTCATTTTCTCGTCTGTTTTCCACCTCTGCTTTCTGTTTTACTTTCCTGGGATAATTTTCTCAACTTTGTTTTTCATGTATGAATTTACAGTGTTAGCTATTTTAATATTTTACTTTATTTTAAATCGTTCTTTTTGTTACAGTCTCTTGTTTAGTGAGTGAAGTATCTTCTGTCTTTCTGAGAATGTAAAATGGTTTGGGGGAAGTTTTCTTGTGTTGCATTTGCATGTTCTCTATTTCCTTTCAGCTGTGTTTGCAGTTTGTTTTGTTCTCTGACTTTCATGTTGGAGACTTTCCTCAAAAAATATTAGCTAACATTTATTGAGCACTTACAGTGTTGTGGGCAAAGTTCTAAGCTCTTACAGATACTAATTTATTTAATCATCACAGTAACTAATGAAGTAGGTGCTACTACCTGCAGTTTATAAATGCTAAAATGAAGGAAATGAGAGCTTGAGTAATTTAACAAAGCTGACATAGTTTAAAAGTGGTGGAGCCAACATAATCTAGGTAGTCTAGGTTGTGTGTTCTAAGCTCTATTCTACATTGCCTCTTTATTTATTGAATTGAAGTATAGTTGATTTACAGTATTGTGTTAGTTTCTGGTATACAACAAAGTAATTCGGTTACATATATGTGTGTGTGTATATATATATACACATATATATATAATTTTTTTCAAATTGTTTCTATTATAGATTATTATAAGATGTTGAATATAGTTCCCTGTGCTATGTAGTAGAATCTTGTGTTTATCTATTTTATCTATATATAGTGTATCTGTTGATCCCAAACTCCTCATTTATCCCTCCTCCCCTTTCCTTCCCCTTTGGTAACCATAGTTTGTTTTCTGTATCTCTTAGTCTGTTTGTAAATAAGTTCATTTGTATCTTTTTTTAGATTCGTTATGTAAGTGATACCATATCTGTCTTTATCTGACTTTCTTCAGTTAGTATGATAATATCTAGGTCCATCCATGCTGATGCAAATGACATTCAGTTCAGTTCAGTCACTCAGTCGTGTCCGACCCTTTGCGACCCCATGAACCGAAGCACGCCAGGCCTCCCTGTGCATTGCCAACGCCCGGAGTCCACCCAAACCCGTGTCCATTTAGTCAGTGATGCCATCCATCCATCTCATCCTCTGTTGTCCCCTCCTTCTCCTGCCCTCAATCCCTCCCAGCATCAGGGTCTTTTCAAATGAATCAGCTCTTCGCATCAGGTGGCCAAAGTATTGAAATTTCAGCTTCAACATCAGTCTTTCCAATGAATACCCAGGACTGATCTCCTTTAGGAAGGACTGGTTGGATCTTCTTGCAGTCCAAGGAACTCTCAAGAGTCTTCTCCAACACCACAGTTCAAAAGCATCACTTTTTCTGCACTCAGCTTTCTTTATAGTCCAACTCTCATATCCATACATGACCACTGGAAAAACCATAGCCTTGACTAGACGGACCTTTGTTGACAAAGTACTGTCTCTGCTTTTTAATATGCTGTCTAGGTTGGTCGTAACTTTCCTTCCAAGAAGTAAGCATCTGTTAATTTCATGGCCCATCTGCAGTGATTTTGGAGCCCAGAAAAATAAAGTCAGCCACTGTTTCCATTGTTTCCCCATCTATTTGTCATGAAGTGATGGGACCAGATGCCATGATCTTAGTTTTCTGAATGTTAAGCTTTAAGCCAGCTTTTTCACTCTCCTTCTTCACTTTCATCAAGAGGCTTTTTAGTTCCTCTTCACTTTCTGCCATAAGGGTGGTGTCATCTGCACATCTGAGGCAAATGATATTAGTCCATTCATTTTTTGATGGCTGAGCAATATTCCCATTTGGGCTTCCCTGGTGGCTCACATGGTAAAAAATCTGCCTGCCACGCAGGTTCAATTCCTGGGTTAGGGAAGATTCCCTAGAGAGGGGAATGGCTACCTGTTCCAGTATTCTTGCTTAGAGAATTCCATGGACAGAGGAACCTGGCGGGCTCCAGTCCATGGGCTTGCAAAGAGTCATATATGACTGACTGACTTTAACTTTCAACATTCCATACGCACACACACACACACACACACACGTATCACATCTTCTTTATCCATTCATCTGTTGATGGACACTTAGGTGGCTATTGTAAATAGTGCTTCTGTGAACATTGGGGTGCATGTATCTTTTCAAATTAGAGTTTTATTGGAATATGTGCCCAGAAGCAGGATTGCTAGGTACTGTTTTTAATTTTCTAAGGAATCTCCATACTGTGTTTCATGGTGGCTGCACCAGTTGTTGTTCCCACCAACAGGGTAGAAGAGTTCCCTTTTCTCTACACCCTCTGCAGCATTTATTATTTGTATACTTTTTGACGATGGCCATTCTCACTGGTATGAGGTGATAACTCGCTGTAGTTTTGATTTTCATTTCTCTGATAATTAGCAATGATGAGCATCTTTTCATGTGACTGTTGCCCATCTTTGTGTCTTCTTTGAAGAATGTTTAAGTTGTCTGCTTATTTTTTAATTGGGTTGTTTGGTTTTGCTTTTTTTAAAACAAATATTGAGCTGTTGGAGCTGTTTGTTTCTGATTTCCTTTGCTTACACTGCCTCATATTTAAGAATGAAAACTTGCTTCTGATTAAAGGGGGTGGGTCATGCACCCATATTTACCTGTTTCTTCCACTAACCCCTCAAAACAAGAATAAATGAATAAAATAATAAGTAAATAAATAATACATTGGAAAAAGAGATACAAATCCATAATGACCCGCATAGAAAAGGAAAGGAGAGAAAAGAAATAAAATTTTGGAAGTTAGAAATCCTGTGGACGAATGGCAGCTGAATTTGCATGTCCCAGAAAGGTAAAGTGATGTGGGTAGTGATGGTGGTTTAGTTGCTAAGTTTTGTCCAACTATTGCGACCCCATCAACTGTAGCCTGCCAGGTTCCTCTGTCCATGGGATTCTCCAGGCAAGAATACTGGAGTGGGTTGCCATTTCCTTCTCCAGGGGATCTCCCCAACCCAGGCATCGAACTCAGGTCTTCTGTATTGCAGGCAGATTTTTTAACAACAGAGCTACGAGGGAAACGCTCGATGTGGGAGAAAACCAAAAGGCAAACTAGTTTTTCCTGCAGTCCACCTTCATTTTTCTCTCTCAAGCTTTCCCCCTCTCTCTCTCTCATACACGCACGCAGATACACACACACAGATTATAAATTGGAGACAGCAGGAATCTCTGGACATGGGGTTGAAGGTAGGGCAGAAAATAGGAAGGTAAGTTGGAAGAATATTAAAAATCTGTTAGGCTCCCAGAGCTTCTCTAACTTAGTCGTCAAATGACAGCGCATCTCTGCTATATTCAACCTGACAGAAGATTGAAAGTTTATTCTCTAGAGAGGATAAAACACTCTTAGTATATAAGAGCCTAGAGTACCACATTGAAAACAGAGAGTAAGTGAATGTTTACATAGTAAATTGAGGCACTTGAATATGTATTAAACAGTAAAATTCTCCCAACAGCTGTGTAGGTGTGGGCATTACTGCTTTTCCCTGATTTACAGAGAAGAAAACTGAGGCACAGTAAGACTAAATTAATTGTATCATATAGCATAGATATTTACAAAAGAATATAACATATATATATATATATATATATAGTATAAAGAAGAATGCTGTAACAGATACCTATAACCCAATATCCAACCATTCAGTTTACTAAACAAGAGAGAGAATATTACTTTTATCATTGTAGGTTTTTGTGAAGGTTTACATGTTGAACTGTGTGTGTTCCTTTGAAATCCAGTTCCAATTTTTTCCTTCTCAGATGTAACTACCGTCTTGAAGTTTGGGTTTACTGTTCCCTTGCTCTTCTGTTCTGCCATATTTCATCTTTAAACCGTACATGTTACTTTTGTTTATTTTTGAATTTTATATAATTAGAGGTACGTTGTATGCAATCTTCTGCAGCTGGTTTTGTCACTCAGTCTCAGATTTCTGAGGTCTGTGTGTCATAATTTATTTACCTATTCTATTATTAATGGTGTTGGTATATTTTTCAATATTTTGCTATTACAAACAGTGCTACTCAGAGCATTCTTATACATATCTCCTCTTCGCAAAAGCAGAAATTTCTCTGGACCACAGTTGCTGGATTGTAGGGTATGCACATTTTCAATTTTACAAAACAGTTTGTTCATTGGACCGATTTACCCTCTCACCAACAGTATCTTAAAAGTTCTCATCATTCTACATCCTGAATTTTTATCGAACTTGGTGGATGAAATTGTCTCACTGTGATGTTATCTTTTATTTTCCTTATAAGTAGTAAGACTGAACTTTCAAAAAAAGTATTTTATTGAAATACAGTTGATTTATAATGTATTAATTTCTGCTGTACAGCATAGTGATTCAGTTATATAAACTGAATCATATGTAAACATGAAACATATATAAACATTCTTTTTCATTATGGTTTATCACAGGATATTGAATGTAGTACTCTGTGCTATATACAGTAGACCCTTGTTGCATATCCATTCTATATGTTATAGTGAGATTGAACTTTTTAAATACCTTTTTTCATTCTTCATGTTCCCCCTTTTAAAAAATTGTCTGTTTCTTATGGATTTGTAGTTTTTTTTTTTTTTTTAATTTAGCAATGCTGCCTGGATTATGAGATCTTAGTTCCTGGCCCAGGATTGAACCCAGGCCATGGCAGTGGAAGGGCCGAGTCCTAACAATTGGACTGCCAGGTACTTCCTGTAGGAGTTCTTAATATGTATTGTGTACTATAATTTGCTGGTTATATATACTTGTTTTGCCTTGTATTCACTTTATTTATATGTCTTTTGATGAACTTCTTAATTTTAATCTAGATGAATTCATAGTCTTTTTTTTTAAATAGCTAGTATATTTTTGGTTAGTAGGTTATACTTAAGAAGTTCTTCCCCATCTTAGGACTTCTGTGGTGGTCCAGTGGTTAAGACTGTGGCTCCCAGCGCAGGGGGTGGGGGTTTGATCCCAAGTCAGGGATCCAAGATCCCACATGCCATGCAGTGTGTGGCAAAAATTGAAAAAAAATTTTTTTTATTAAAAAAAGAAGAAATTCTTGTCAATCTCAGGTAGCTTATATTTTTTTCCTACACATTTTTCAAGACTTGCCTTTTCACAGGAGTTGATTTTTGTGTGTGGAGTGAGGCAGGTCTCCAGTTTTATATTTCTCCATGTAGATAATTTGTTGTCCCAGTTCCGTTATTGATTAGTTTGTTCTTTGCCTAGCGGTTTGCAGTGCCGCCGCTATCATACCTGCATTGCTTCCACACATGCATGGGTTTGTTTCCAGACTCTGTAATCTGTTACACTAGTTGATTTGTTTAATCCAAGGCCACTACTTCACTGTCTTTATTACCACAGTTGAGTATAAGATTTTATATCTAGTAAGACAAATTCTTCCACTTGGTTTTTCTTTGTAAGTATCTTTGCTATTCTTTGGGTGTTTGTTCATCTATAAACACCTTAAACTAAGCTTATCTAGTTATATACACACAAACTCACACAAACCTGGTGAAACCTTTATTATGATTACACCAAATCTATAGATGAATTTGAGAATACATCTAGGTCTGTTCCCGTCCAATACATCTGCTTCTATCTGGGAGCAGTTTCTCTCTCCTTTCTCTCCATTTTAAGTCTCTTAAAATATTTTTCAATAGAATTTTTATAACTTTTTTCTGTCTAGGCTTTTTCCACATTTATTCTTCAGTGCTGTGTTATTTCTATTACTATTGTAAATTATCATCTTTTTAATACAGTAGATTTTAAAGAATATTAATCTCTTATTCATCAGTTTTCCTAAAAACTCTTATTTCTTATATAATAATTTTTCTATAGAGTATTTGGAGTTTTCATTTTTGACAGGTGTATTATATGAAAATAATAACCATTTTATTTCTTTCCTTCTAGTCTTTTTTCTTTTCGTCCTGTTGTGTTGGCTGAACTTCCAGTATAGTGCTGAAAGAAGTAAGGGTCTGTTTGTTTTATTCTTGATTTTGAAGAGAATGCTTCTGTTGTTTTACTGTTAAGAATAGAGTTTGCATCTTATAATCCTGTTTTCTGGGGACTTCCCTGGTTAAGACTCTGAGCTTCCACTGCAGGGGGCATGAGTTTGATCCCTGATCAGGGAACTAAGATCCCATATCCTGCATGGCATGGCCAAAAAAAAAAGGTAAAATATCATTGTACATGGGAGTTCATTATGCCAATCACTCTAATTTTGTGTATGTTTGAACATTTTCACAATATAATAGTAATTAAAACAGTGTTTGTTACAGGGTTTTGGTAGATACATTTTAATAGTTTGAGAAATTCCCTTTTTCTTAGTTTGCTAAGAGTTTTTTTTTTTTTTTCCTCAATCGTGAATGGGTGTTGTGTTTTAGTAAGTGATTTTTTCCCCTTCATCTGTTGGCTGGTCATATTGCTTTTTCTTCTTTAATCTGACATTTTCAAATGTTAAACACCTTGCTTCCTAGAAATATGTACAATATGGCCATGATATACATATCTGTGTATCTGTATATAAATATAGAGCCTCCTTGGTGGCTCAGAGGTAAAAAATCCACCTGCAGTGTAGGAGCCGCAGGAGATGCGAGTTCAATCCCTGGGTCAGGAAGATCCCCTGGAGGAAGGCATGGCAACCCATTCCACTATTCTTGCCTGGAGAATCCCATGAACAGAGAAGCCCAGCAGGCTACAGTCCATAGGGTTGCAAAGAGTCAGACATGACTGAAGCGACTTAGCATGTATGCACACATATATAAAATATTAAAAATACTAGATTTAGTTTCTGTTCTTTTATATTCTGTCTCTATTCTTTTAATAGCTTTTTGAAGTTTCATCATGTATGCTTACCAAATTCTGAAATGAATCAACACCTTTATCCTTGTCCTAAACAATACAGGGACCTTTAGAACACTTTAACCCTGATCACTCCACCTCCCAAGTTATGTTGATGATCAGTATTTTAGTTCTATCCTACTTGTGAAATACCTCCATCTTTATTGACAACTGATGTCAAGTAGTTGCCATCTCTGATTATTTTCTTTTTCTGCCTTACATCAATCTTTTGTTTTCCTTCCAAGTATTTATCTTGAAATAAATTTTATTTTTCTTACTTGTTGATTATCTATGTCACTGTAACTTTGTGAGAACTGGGAACTACATGTCTGCTTTATTCACTGCTTTGGAGGCATTTAGTAAATGTTTACTGAATGATTGAGTATGTATTTTTATTTTTGAAAGATCACCCTATATGCAATTAGAGAATGGATCTGAGGGTACAAGACTAGATACAGAGAATTAAGAGTCTGTTGCACTGATCCAGGTAAGAGCTATGGTAACCTGGACTTGGATAAATAGTGGTAGGGATTAGAAAAATAGAGAGGACTGAAAGATATTAGGAGGTAGAATCTACTGGATTTTATTACCATTTTGATAGGGGGGCATGCATTCAGTGTTTTGTTTTTTAGGGTTTTATCTTTGCTCTTTTCTATCTTTGTGGAACATCCCCTCTTGAAAGTTCTTGTTGATGCTTGTGGCTTCAGATACTCTCTATATGCCTGTAACTTTAAATATGGATCTTTAAGTGTAACATTTTGGGGTTCCACACCGTGTTTTTAACCATGAAGGATAGCCTTAAGGCACTCAAACTTGTCAGACACTACACTCATTATCTTTCTTTCTAAACCTGCTTCTCTAGTGTTTTCAGTCCTCTGGTGTTTTAGGATTCAGCACCACCAACCTTCTACTTGCTCAGCCTGTAATAAGGGTTCTTTTGGAGCCCAACCTAGGAGGGAATAGGGATATAAGAAACTGTCCTTTAAATGGTGTGATTAATTTTCTTTCCTCTTAATTTTCTGTTTTTATTTACTGTTTCTAAAAGAATAAAAGAAAGTAAAGCCATGAAAATGATTGTGATGAGGTAGAAAGAAAAGTAAGGACCTGCCCCAGGAACAAAGCAGAGGGCCGTGGGAATTATCAGCTATTCAGCATGTGTGAATACTAAGCTCTCTACTTAGCTTTTGACATTCATTAGTTAGTTGAAAGCAGAGTGAAAGTGAAAGTCACTCAGTCATGCCTGACTCTTTGAGACCCCATGGACTATACAGTCCATGGAATTCTCCAGGCCAGAATACTGGAGTGGGTAGCTGTTCCCTTGTCCAGGGGATCTTCCCAATTGAACCAAGGTCTCCTACATTACAGGCGGATTCTTGACCAACTGAGCTATCAGGGAAGCCTAATGTGAAAGTGAAAGTTGCTTAGTCGTGTCTGACTCTTTGTGACCCCATGGGTCACAAATGAATTCAGTTCATTAATTAAATCCTCCCACAACTCTATGAAATTTTTACAGATGAGGAAATTACAGTTAATAATGGGTCTATGCCTTTTTTTGAGGTCAGATGTTTACATGTGGTAGAGCTTTGACCCAGGTTTGTCTGATACTAAGTGTTTCAGTATGTAACTGGGTGGCATATTGTAAGTCACAGAGCAGAAACATTGTTATAGCTGTTGATAAATATTGCCACATTGCTTTCCAAAGGATCCTACTGGTATAAAATGCCAGTGTACCAATTCCTTAACAGTATCTTGCTCAATGAGTATGTATAAAATTTTTTTGAATTAATGGATATAGGATTATTATTTTATATTGACTTTGTTATGAATGAAAATTATATAGTTGTGTTTGTGCAGACTGTCCTTTTCCTTGGCCCGTTGATACACTGAGGCCATATTTATTATAAATACTTTTTCATTGAGCCCCCTCATACATTAATGAAGGAAGAAAACAAGAATGAGTTCTGCCCCTGGTAGAACTTGGTATCAGCAGCTTGGTAACTGATAGATTCCGAGAATCAGAACAGAACCAGATAGATTCTGAGTGGAATGTTGAGCTGTAGTTTACATTCACTAAGGGATTAAAATAAGACAACACCGGGTGACTGCCATCTTTGAAGTTCATTTGGTATGGTAGATCTGCATCTATTTTGTTTTAAAGAGGATGCCTTTCTTGGACATACCTGACCCTAAACTTCAGTACCCCAGAGTTTTGTTCCTAGACTTGGGTGTTCCTAAAATTCTCTAACCCACTACGGGCTAGCCTGTTCAAAGGACTCTCCTGTTCTACCAGGCCAGGTGTAGGGTTTGGGGGCTTCCATGTGTGCTTCAGAAGACCCAAAGAAATAGGCTTAATCTCTGTCAGTTCCAGCTTGGGTGGCACTACACTGCAAATCTGCCTTGGATGTCAGAACCAGGGACAGCTCCTTCTATCCCTCCCCCAGCGGCCCCTCCCCTGGCTTAGGCTGGGGAGAGAATGGGCACATTTTGGAATGGTGAACTTCTCTAGCTTCTTCTCAATGTTTCTTGCTTCCTTCTTTATGCTAGGATAGCAATATTGAGAGTTCCTGGTCTAAGTGCTGTTTCTCACCTTCATGCTTTCAGCTGATGCTGCTTAGAATGTCTTTCTCCCATCCTTCCTTTCCCTGGCTAATCCTCCTAGGCCTGTTTAAGTAGGTATATCTTCTAGGAAACCTACCCTGATTATCTGAGGCTGAGTTAGACTATCTCCTCTTAGTTCCCATGGCACCTATGTTTGCCTTTGTCATACTCAGAATCGCACTGAAATGACCATCTGTGCTGTCCAGTACAGTAGGCATTGGCCACATGTCTTAAGCACTTGAAATGCATGGCTAGTCTGAATTAAGATGTGCTCAGATCAGTTCAGTCGCTCAGTTGTGTCCAACTCTTTGCGACCCCTGGACTGCAGCATGCTGGGCCTCCCTGTCCATCACTAACTCCCAGAGTTTACTCAAACTCATGTCCATTGAGTTGGTGATGCCATCCAACCTTCTCATCCTCTATTGTCCCCTTCTCCTCCTGCCTTCAGTCTTTCCCAGCATCGGGGTCTTTTCAGATGAGTCAGTTCTTTGCATCAGGTGGCCAAAGTATTGGAGTTTCAACTTCAGCATCAGTCCTTACAATGAATATTTGGGACTGATTTCCTTTAGGATGTGCTATAAGTATAAAATGTGCAATAGATTTCAAAGACATATTTTTTAAATGTAAAATATTAATATTTTTACACTGGTGATATGTTGAAATGATATTTGGAAATTAAATAAAACATATTACTTTTTACTTTTTATAATGTGACCACTAGAAATCTAAAATTACATATGTATCTCCCATGATATTTATATTGGCTAGCACTCATCTGTATGTTTGTCTCTTCTTAAGGGTAAGGACTGACTCAAATACATACTTATCCCTTTGTATTTCTAAAGCACAATACATAGGGAATGATGGGAATACCTGATGCTAGTCCTCAGAACTTGGGCCTGAAATAGCAAGGGTCTGTCCAGCAGACATCACATGGTTTGGTTTTCCCATCCAGGAACTTGGCCTTTCTCTCTACTTAACCCAGGCTTTTTAAAATATGTCTTCTTATTGATTCTTACAAATTTTCTCTTAGATCACAAGCATCTCTCATTAAATGTATTCCTAAGGTTTTAAATTAGCTATTTTTCCATTACAGTTTCTAATTAATTAATACTTGTTCTAGGAGTGAATGCTGTAGATTTTTGTTATTTTCTCTAATCTTTCCACTTAGTCTTACTAATTTTAAAATTAGTGAGACTGCATATTTTCTTATTATATAATTGCAGCTAGAATAAAGATTTTTTTATTATGTGTTTATTTCTCTCTCTGTTCTGGCTAGAATATCCAAACTAGTATTAAAATAGTAGTAAAGAGTGACCTCATTTATTTCTTAAAAACAGGAAAGCATCTCTGCTTCTCTACTAGCTAAAGATAGATATTCTATTATCTTGTTAAGGTGATTGATTTTAATTATTTTTATTAAGTTGGGATTGAAAGAAAGTGAAAGTCACTCAGTCATGTCTGACTCTTTGTGACCCCATGGACTGTAGAGTCCATGGAATTCTCCAAGCCAGAATACCGGAGTAGGTAGCCTTTCCCTTCTCCAGGGGGTCTTCCAACCCAGGGACTGAACCCAGGTCTTCTGCATTGCAGGAGGATTCTTTACCAGCTGAGCCACCAGGGAAGCCCAAGAATGGGATTAAAATTTATCAAATATTGTTCAGTTCAGTTCAGTCACTCAGTCGAGTCTGACTCTTTGCGACCCCATGAATCGCAGCACGCCAGGCCTCCCTGTCCATCACCATCTCCTGGAGTTCACTCAGACTCACGTCCATCGAGTCCGTGATGACATCCAGCCATCTCATCCTGGGTCGTCCCCTTCTCCTCCTGCCCCCAACCCCTCCCAGCATCAGAGTCTTTTCCAATGAGTCAACTCTTCGCCTGAGGTGGCCAAAGTACTGGAGCTTCAGCTTTAGCATCATTCCTTCCAAAGAAATCCCAAGGTTGATCTCCTTCAGAATGGACTGGTTGGATCTCCTTGCAGTCCAAGGGACCTTCGAGAGTCTTCTCCAACACCATAGTTCAAACGCATCAATTCTTCGGCGCTCAGCCTTCTTCACAGTCCAACTCTCACATCCATACATGACTACTGCAAAAACCATAGCCTAGACTAGACGGACCTTAGTCGTCAAAGTAATGTCTTTGCTTTTGAATATACTATCTAGGTTGGTCATAACTTTTCTTCCAAGGAGTAAGCGTCTGCAGTCACCATCTGCAGTGATTTTGGAGCCCCCAAAAATAAAGTCTGACACTGTTTCTACTGTTTCCCCATCTATTTCCCATGAAGTGATGGGACCGGATGCCATGATCTTCGTTTTCTTAATGTTGAGCTTTAAGCCAACTTTTTCACTCTCCTCTTTCACTTTCATCAAGAGGCTTTTTAGCTCCTCTTCACTTTCTGCCATAAGGGTGATGTCATGTGCATATGTGAGGTTATTGATATTTCTCCCGGCAATCTTGATTCCAGCTTGTGTTTCTTCCAGTCCAGCGTTTCTATTACAATTATCAGGTTTATTTTTTATTAATCTACATATATGGTATATATTTATTTTTGAACCACTTCTGAATTACCCTTATGTGTGTGATATGCTGTTCTTTTAATAATAATATCATATAATGTTGTGGTTAAAAATGTTGATTTTGGAACCATCCAGCATGGGTTCATGTTCTACCTCTGCTAGTTGCAAACTGTGTGATCTTGGTCAAGCTTCTTAGCCTCTCTGTGTCTTTATTTTTAAAGATAATAAAATATCCTGCGTGTGCTCCTTAGCCCAAACTCACCTGTATGTTCTGTGATATCCCAGGAGGTTTGTGAGGATTATGTGAGTTAACTTGTGTAAAGTGTTGGAACAGTATCTGGCACTTAATATTAAGGAAATGTTTAATAATGTTAGGTGTCATATTATCATAATTTTAATAAATCTGTTACAGAATTCTGTAGGTTAGTATTTGCTTTGTCATTATCACATCCATATTCCTGAGATCTCTTTTTGTAATATCATTGTATGATAAGAGATGCGGATCTTTATCTGCTGTTGTGAACAAATTGGGGAAATTCCCCCTTTTCTCATGTTCTGGAACCATTCATATAACGTGGAGCAGAATTACCTCTTTAAGGAATGGTTGGACGCATTACACAGTAAACCATCTGGGCCAGAAATTCTTTGGCAATTTTTGATAACTTCCTCAGTGTTCTCTTTAATTGTTGCTTAATTCTTGCTTTTTATTCCTTTCTTTGCAGTTTTTAAAGAAAAAAGTTGTATGTAGTTTAAAAGTTTGATCAAGTATTAAATTCATTAGTCTATAGTTATATAAAAAATTCCCTTGAAACTGTTAGTCGCTCAGTGGTGTCTGACTCTTGTGCCCTCATGGACTGTGGCCCGCCAGCCTCCTCTGTTCATGGAATTTCCCAGGCAAGAATACTGGAGTGGGTGCTGTGCTTAGTTACTCAATCGTGTCTGACTCTTTGTGACACCATGGACTGTAGCTCACCAGGCTCCTCTGTCCATGAGGATTCTCCTGGCAAGAATACTGGAGTGGGTTGCCATGCCCTCCTCCAGGGACTCTTTCCAACCCAGGGATTGAATCCAGGTCTCCCACATTGCAGGCAGATTCTTTACTGTCTGAGCCACTAGGGAAGCCCAAGAATACCAGAGTGGGTAGCCTACCCCTTCTCCAGGGGATCTTCCCGACCCAGGGATCAAACCGGGGTCTCCTGCATTGCAGGCAGATTCTTTACCAGCTGAGCTACGAGGGAAGCCCACTGGAGTGAATAATTAATTCCCTTATATTTATTAAATCTCTATCATAAGTTTTAAAATTGGAGGGCTATAAATATGTTCACTGTTTTCATTGTGATGATGGTTTCACAGGTTGATACACATGTTCAGTCCAGTTCAGTTCAGTCGCTCAGTTGTGTCCGACTCCTTGTGACCCGATGGACTGCAGCATGCCAGGCCTCTCTGTCCATCACCAACTCCTGGAGTTTACCCAAACTCAAATCCATTGAGTTGGTGATACCATCCAACCATCTCATCCTCTGTCATCCCCTTCTGCTCCTGTCTTCAATCTTTCCCAGCATCAAGGTCTTTGCCAATGAGTCAGTTCTTTGCATCAGGTGGCCAGAGTATTGGAGTTTCAGTGTCAGCATCAGTCCTTTTAGTGAATATTGAGGACTGATTTCCTTTAGGATGGACTGGTTGGATATCCTTGCAGTGCAAGGGACTCTCACGAGTCTTCTCCAACACTACAGTTCAAAAACATCAATTCTTAGGTGTTCAGCTTTCTTTATAGTCCAACTCTCACATTCATACGTGACTACTAGAAAAACCATAGCTTTGACTAGACGGACCTTTGTTGGCAAAGTAATGTCTCTGCTTTTTAATGTGCTGTTTAGATTGGTTGTAACTTTTCTTCCAAGGAGCAAGTGTCTTTTAATTTCATGGCTGCAGTCACCACCTGCAGTGATTTTGGAGTCCAAAAAGATAGTCTGTCACTGTTTCCACTGTTTCCCCATTTATTTGCCATGAAGTGATAGGACCAGATGCCATGATCTTCATTATCTGAATGTTGAGCTTTAAGCCAACTTTTTCACTCTCCTTTTTCACTTTGATCAAGAGGCTCTTTAGTTTTTCTTTGCTTTTTGCCAAAAGGGTGGTGTCATGTGCATATGTGACGTTATTGATACTTCTCCAGGCAATCTTGATTCCAGCTTGTGCTTCATCCAGCCCAGCATTTCTCATGATGTACTCTGCATATAAGTTAAATAAAGTAGGGTGACAGTATAGAGCCTTGATGTCCTCCTTTCCCTGTTTGGAACCCATCTGTTGTTCTGTGTCTAGTTCTAACTGTTGCTTCCTGACCTGCATACAGATTTCTCAAGAGGCAGGTCAGGTGGTCTGGTATTCCCCTCTCTTGAAGAATTTTCCACAGTTTGTTGTGATCCACACAGCCAAAGGCTTTGGCATATTCAGTAAAGCAGAAGTAGATGTTTTTCTGGAACTCTCTTGCTCTTTCGATGATCCAGCGGATGTTGGCAACTTGATCTCTGGTTCGTATGCCTTTTCTAAATCCGGCTTGAACATCTGGAAGTTCACGGTTCATGTACTGTTGAAGCCTGGCTTGGAGAATTTTGAGCATTACTTTGCTAGCATGTGAGATGAGTGCAATTGTGCAGTAGTCTGAGCGTTCTTTGGCATTGCCTTTCTTTGGGATTGGAATGAAAACTGACCTTTTCCAGTCCTGTGGCCACTGCTGAGTTTTCCAAATTTGCTGGCATATTGAGTGCAGCACTTTCACAGCATCATATTTTAGGATTTGAAATAGCTCAACTGGAATTCTACCACCCCATGAACAGTATGAAACTGAACCCCATGAACAGTATGAAAAGGCAAAAAGATGGGCCACTGAAAGATGATACATATATTAGGTTTGGTTAAATTTTATATTTTGCATATGTGTAGTTTACCTATGTGAATGATACCCTAATTTTTAAAAGTCTGCCAGTTTCATCTTTCCAAAGTACAAGCTGACATTTATTAATTCCATTGTTCATGATTTCTGATTTTTAAAAATTTCTCCTGAAATAAGAAATACATTTTATTATTGATAAAAAGAAATGGTGTATGCTGGAAGTGTTGGTGATTCATTTCCTGATAGAAGGGTATATGATTTTATGTTTATTATACTATCTTGATTTCATTGTCCCTAGAGTGTTATAGGAGAAGGCAATGGCACCCCAACTCCAGTACTCTTGTCTGGAAAATCCCATGGACGGAGGAGCCCGGTGGGCTACACATGGGGTCACGAAGAGTCGGACATGACTGAGCGACTTCCCTTTCACTTTTCACTTTCATGCGTTGGAGAAGGAAATGGCAACCCACTCCAGTGTTCTTGCCTGGTGAATCCCAGGGACAGGGGAGCCTGGTGGGCTGCCATCTATGGGGTCACACAGAGGCTGTTATATAAGTATTTTTAAAAAGAAAGCACTGGTGGAGATACAGGTTTTTTTTTTTTTTTTCTTAAGCCATTCTTATTGTTTGGGGGCCAGAAACTGTAGGTTTAGAGAAGGTGTGTAAGTGGGAAAGACCTGAGTTTTGGCCCACATAGTAGACGTGTTTGTGTGTGAATTAGCTATGAATTGAGATGCAGGGATTAAACTGGAGACAGAAGGAGCCAGTAGCTTTCTGGGAAGGTACATCAGGAATTACTGGAAGAAGTTGTCTGCGTTAAAAAAAAACAAGATGCTGTCTGGAATTCCTTTATACTCTACTACTTTGCCTAGCCAAGAGTGAAATCCTTGATGATGAAGACACTCTGCATTAAGACCCGCAGTCCAGAGCCAGGCTTGACTCCACTAGCCACTTTGGAGGTGGATCAGAATAGTGACCAGTGCCTTTCCACAAAGTTAAGGTGCCTTTCACAGAGTGAGGCTTGGCATTTAGGACAGGAGATTCAAACTCTTCTTAAAGAATGCTGAGCTTCCAGCTCAGTTACACCAAGGCAAAGACCTTGCTGTTTCTGAGGATGTTTTGATGCCTTGATTCAGATCTATCTAGATTTAGTAATCATTCTGGGCACTGCTGTGCGAAGCCCTAAAGGGAGACTGAAGTGCATCTTGACATAGTCCCTGTTCTTAAAGAATTTAGACTGTAGTGCAAGAAGCAGACAGTAATTATGGGAGCAGCCAATACTTTGCCTGCATTCTTTTAGGTAATGTCCTAAGCTTTTATATGCATTAGTAATAGTCCAATGAGGTAGGTACTATTTTCACCCTCTAAAATGGAGGAGGAGGAAATTGTGACACATGCGTGTGTGCTAAGTCACTTCAATTGTGTTTGACTCTTTATGACCCTATGGGGCCATAGCCTGCCAGGCTCCTCTGTCCATAGGATTCTCCAGGCAAGAATACTGAAGTAAATGACCGCATCAGGGTTGGAAGCAAAACACTGTGGCTCTGGA
Source organism: Ovis canadensis (assembly GCF_042477335.2). Taxonomy (NCBI): domain Eukaryota; kingdom Metazoa; phylum Chordata; class Mammalia; order Artiodactyla; family Bovidae; genus Ovis; species Ovis canadensis. The sequence continues at coordinate 11,489,320 of NC_091245.1, forward strand.
GTCTTTGTTCTTAACTTTATCTTGTAGAGCTGCTGCTGCTGCTAAGTTGCTTCAGTCGTGTCTGACTCTGTGCGACGACCCCATAGATGGCAGCCCACCAGGCTCCCCCGTCCCTGGGATTCTCCAGGCAAGAACACTGGAGTGGGGTGCCATTGCCTTCTCCTCTTGTAGAGCAGTAGTTCTCAAAGTGTGGTCCCCTAGGTCAGCAGCATCAGCTTCATCTGGAAACTTATTAAAAACATGTATTCTTTGGATCCCACTCATGAGCTACTCGGAGAAGGCAATGGCACCCCACTCCAATACTCTTGCCTGGAAAATCCCATGGGTGGAGGAGCCTGGTGGGCTGCAGTCCATGGAGTCGCTAAGAGTCAGACATGACTGAAGCGACTTAGTAGTAGCAACAGCAGCAGCAAGAGCTACTGAATCACAAATTCTGGAGGTGGTGCTTAGCAATCAGTGTTTAAACAAGCCCTCCAGGTGGTACCTGTTGTTGCAGAACCTCTCCTAGAGAAAAGCAAAAAGCATACTCTGAAAAGTGTCAGAAATTAATCTTTCTAGTGGGTAGCGACTGGGTATGGCTTCTCTTCTTGAGTTCCTAGCATCTGGTGTAAAGTAGGCATCAAAAATACAGATGGATTAATATATATGAATGAATATATGGAAAAGTGATGTTTGAGCTGGGTCTCTCAGCACCTATCAGTTGATGCAGAGTGAATAGGAGAAATGTTCCTAGAAACTGAGACTAACAAGGAGGTGACTGTGATACTTTTGTCAAGATATGATAAGGGCCTGCATCAGCACAGGGAGCCTTCACAAGCATGTCAGGAGACCATATGAGCAGGTAAACAGGTCAGGACTTTGTGAACTGCTGTATAGGGTTAGAAGCAAGGGAGAGAGAGAAGCGGTCATTTCTGGGATGAAGGTGCCCTTTGTAGAGACAGGAGGTATAGGGCAAGCACTTTTGTGGGAGCAAAGATAAGAGTTTGGTTTTGAACTCTTAAAATTTGAAGTGCTGGTAGATCCAGGTGGAGCTGTCCAGCAGACACTTGGAAATATGAGTCTGAGACATGGTTGGAAATAGAGATTTGGAAGGATAGTTAAGCCATAAGAATGGATGAGACCTTGAAGCAAAAAAGTGGAGATTAGAATGGGAAGACAGCTAGGTTTGAAAACAAGGTGAACACTTTTTTTAATGGATCAAAAACAAGAGGGGGGGCTCTTGAAGAAAACCGAAAAGGACTTAGGCAATAGGAGACCTCAGAAAATGCTGAAGCCAAATAAAAGACTCAAAAAGGAAGGAGAGGCACAGTGTCAGATGCTGCAGCAAAATAAGAATTGAAAATTATCCTTTGAATTTTGACACAAAAAGTGTTTTAAGTGAGGTGGTGAGGTCAGAAGTGGATTGACTGAATTCAAGCGTGGGCTGTAAGAAAGTGGAGAGGTGCTTCCCAGCCCGTAGGTAGAGCTCAGTAGATGCACTTAAGTTGAGACGGTGACATCTTCCAGGGTAGGCAGGGTCTCTTTCATATCTCTGGTCTCAGCGCCCAGTACTCGGCCTGGAAGAGAGGGTGGCGTCAGTGAGTTCAGTGACTAGGGACGGAGAAAGGCTTCGCGGAGGCAGTCGCTTTGCAGCCGAGGCTTGAAGGATGAGGGTGATTGGGAGGAGAGGTGGGAGGCAGGGCCCCTGGGTGATGGGGCTCTCGGAGTGTGTGAGGGTGGCCTGGGAATGAGGTGGCAATATGCGCGTGGCCCTGTGCGAATGGGGGGAGGTTGTGTGTAGGCTTGGAGGAACGTGTTTGGGGAAAAGACAAGGCCGGAGGCTGCTGCGGGGTGGGGGTTGGGGGTGTGTTGTCCTCCCGCCCCGCCCCACTTACGCCACTGCGCGGTTCCGCGGCGCCTTTACCGGAGCCCTCCCGCCGGGCTGCATGGCGATGGGTGACCGCCAGGGGCCGCTGCCTCCGGTCCCCGGTGCCCCCGCCCCTCTCCATTGGCCTTTGTTGCCGTCGGAGCGCCCCGTTTGACTCGTTCCCGTCCGCCCCCTGGGCCTGGCGGTCGCGCCTGCGCACTGGCAGCTGGCCGGGCGCTCGCAGGGGGAGCTGCTGCAGGCTCCGCGGCGGCGGCGGCAACGGAGGCTGCGGGGGCGGCGGCGCGAGCGGCCGGGCTTGGGGGGGCAGCCGAGCCCGGCCCGGGAGCCCAGGCAGCAAACGTGCGGGGTACCTAGGCCCCTCACGCTGGACTCCACAGTCTCCGGGCCGCCTGATCTCCGCACGGGTATATGGGATGGAAGCGGGACCCTCGGGAGCAGGTAAGGGCCCCCAGGAGCGGGGACGGTGCATGCTCCAAGGACTAGGGGACTCTCGCGTGAAGAGCAGGGTTTCGGAGTGAGGAAGGGTTTCCTGAGTGGGGAACGGGGCTCTTCTGAGATGGGGGGCCCAGTTTGAAGGGGGCTGTGTGCAGTTCCGGGGGAAACCTTGCGAAGGGAAGCTCTGAGACGGGGGCCATTTATCAAAGGAGCCCGTATGCACTCGTGGAGGTGGGAAGTGCTTTGGAAGAAGGGCCTGAACGCACAGGAGGACTCCTGGAGGTACCAGGAGGCCTAGGGAGAGGCCCGGCAGGTGGCAGGGGGCGGGCTCCAGGTGTCCAGGAGAGGGAGGTCGACACAAATGGGCCCAGAGCTGCCGCATGCCCTGGGCGGGGGCTCAGCCGGTATGGGTTGGGCTGGGTTGATGTCTTTTGGGAGAAGGCGCCAGAGCTGGGCTGTGAGCTCCGCCCCAGCCGGGCCTGACGCGGGGGCGAGGGTCAGGGGGCAGTGGGTGGGGATCCAGCCCTGGGATTCCCCCCCTTAAGTCTGGGAGCTGGAGTGGAGGCGCCGGAGCATGCGCGTAGGTGGCAGCTGGAAGGGGCTGCCCGATGTGGTGGGGGCGTGGCCGCCCGAACCCCCCTACCCTTAGCCCCGCCAGGTTGACTTGGTAAAAGGGGCGCGCTGATGGCTTGTAGTCTCTCTTAGGTTATGCTGGCAGGACACAAATGGAAATGGGTCCCTTCCCCATCTTGGGGGTCTTAGGCTTGACTCTGAAACCTTCAGTCTCAATTTGCCAAGACTAGGTTGAGGGAGATGGACAAGTTTCTTATTCTGCCACTAGGATGAGGAAAGACGGATGGGAGCAATGTTTTAGGTTAGGGACAGGTCCTACTTGAAGACAGGCCTTAGAGAATGTATTGGTTGCTGAGGGACCAAGGCCAGGACCTGGTTTAGAAGGGATTGTTTGCCTGGTTTGCATGTTTCTGGTTCAATAGTGAGCAGAGTTGGGATCTTTTAATCCAAGGATAATGACCTCTCTATTGAATGTTTCCTGAGTTGACAGCCTAATCTTTCTATGCCTTAATGTTTTTATGGTTGCTTTCCCCTACTGGGTATCTTTTCTTTTTGCTCTCTCTACTCCCCCAGAAATTGTCAGAGCCATGTTATTAGACCCAGCATTGTCAGGCGAGCCTTTTGTCATATATAAGTTGTATGGGATAGGGGGAAGTTTATAGCCTTCACCATAGTGTGTCCCAGGTGATAGCCTTAACTTCTTATTCACCATCAGGAGAAAAGGAGATTAGAGGGGAAACTGAGGCAAGACTGTCCCAAGAAGGCCAGAGTTCCTGGATGGGGTGAGGGTGGTGGCACCTCCTGTGTCCTAGGCGTCTTATCTTTTTGGTGGGAGGAGCAGTCTGGAATCTTTTAGATCTGTCTCACTACTTCCGTTTGATCTGGAGGGGAGAATAGAATTTCTATTTGGGACATGAATTTTATTTCATTTGGGACATGAATTTCATTTCTGGTTGAAGCAAGCATCTTTGTCTTTTATACCAGATCTTATACTCTTAAGGAAATAACTCCTGCCACCTCATTCAAGTCATTCATTCAGTGATCTTTAAGTACTTAGCGACTACTTTCACCACGATGGAAACAACCTTGTAAAGGCTGTATAAGCCTTAAGGTGGAATGCAGGGGTCAACTGACTTCAGAAAACTATTAATGCTTCCTTTTTCCCTTAGGCTCCTCTCTCCCTTCCATGAACTCTCTTGGTTTTCTGGGCTGGAGACTACTTGCAGCAACCCCTGGGACTAGAGTAGTAGGACACGGAAGTCCAGACGGATTGGTGGGAGCTGGCACCCATACCAGACTGCTTATGGTTTTATTCTGATGAATTCCGTGTGGTCTCGAGAGTGATGAAAAAATTGACTTTTTGTTTTTGGTTGTTGTTACAATAAATAAGCTTCTAGGGAAGGAACTAGAGCCTGGTATCTGGAGTTGGCTGTAGCCTAATGGGGCAGCCTTTACCTCATCAGCGGGTGTGATTGAAATTCATTCTGGAAGCTGTGAATAGAGGGATCCCATAACTGCCTCCTTCCTAGGCTAGGACTGTTTTCTTGGAGGTTGGAGGACACAGTACACAAAGCAGTGTGTTGTCTCTGGCTTCACTGGGCTCAAGGCCAGATGTGCCGTCTGTGCTTAGGTGTGTTTCAAGCACATGTACTGGACTGGGAGCTCCTAGAGGGTGGAGTTGGTGTCTGATTTATCTGTGGAACCAACTAATGGCTAGGCCTTGACACAAGTACATCTTTGTTTTTTCAATTGAGTCACATTCCATTGTGAGCATAAATGGTTAAGTACATTGTATGGATATCTAATAATTTGTGTGTACTTCGTGTGTGGATAAATTCTTTTTGGAGAGATTGGGCGGCTCTTCTTTGCTTACTGGACAGCTAACCTAGTCTTGAGTTTGTGTTTTGAATGGGCAGTCTAGCCTATTGGTAGGTATGTGGGCCTCAGAACTGCAGGGAAGGGGTCCCTGAGCCAGGCCTTTAGGCTGTTACTTTTCCTTCCCAGGGCTGGCTGGGGATGGGGGAGGGGGAGTGTCCTTTTCAGAGCCCCTCCCTCCTTGCTTTTGTCTGCAGAGGACGGCCCCGCCCCCTTCCCTCAAGGCCCAAGCTTTGTCCTCTGTGCTGGGGCCCTCATCTGCATCACAAAGTGGCCGTCTGTCCCTGTCTGGGTCTGAAGGGAAGTGTCTCCCTTTCTCAGACTAAAAGCTGGGGGCAGGGTGGGGTTGGGGGAACTTTGTACTGCCGTAAGACTTGCAGGAGGATGGGGTGGGAGAGAGGTTCTCTCTTCCTCCTGCCTTCCCTAGTTTGGGTATGAAGGGGAGCGTGGGGGCCTCCCTGTTTTCCCAGAGCCTCCTAGGAATGGAGGGTGCCTAAGGCTAAGCCTGGTGTGTAGTCCTATTTCTGAGGAAGAGAAGACTCTGAGGCTAGAGTGTCTGTCCCATCCCCCATCATTTCTACCCAGCCCCTAGCTCTAGGGGATGTCTTTCTCCCCAGACTCCAAGCAATTATTCAGCCTGGGAGGCTAAGGAGGTGAATGGAATGTAAGAACGTGGGGAGGGGAAGGGTATCTCTTACCAGCTACTTCCTCTAGGGTCTTGTTTGAGCTGGATTTATAATTGTTTCTGAGCAGTTTGCAGGTGTGTGTGCGTGTGTGTGTGCTTGTGCTTGTGTGTTCTTTGTGGGATGTCTACAGTTCTGTTTGTTAATTCGTTTCTTCTCTGTGTGTTGAACACCTCCTGTATGCCCGACACTGGAGATTCAGCAGTGACCAAGGCAGATACAGTCTTTGTATCTTTGAAGAACTCACAATCTAGGTTGGTGAGGGCTATGTATACGAAGGTAAACTGTCCTGTTCTAAGTATGTGTTTGGATGTGTATGTCTGACTATGGCTTGTATATAATTTCTGTCCAGCTCTTTCTACAGTAGGTGGCCAGGTGCTAGTAGTTAAGCTTTTACTCCCCCAGGTAGCCGAGTTCTGAAGGCCTTTTCTCCTCAGGCTGGGCCTCCATTTCCCTGTTTCCCTGTAGGGTAGGCTTGACAGGTGGTTAGAAGGAGACATAGCAGTTAGCTCTGGGAAGCATGCCCCTCCCTTGAAGGGTTCTGACCTCTTCCTGACTCCCCCAGCTGAGGATATGCCCCTTCCCCCCAGCCTGGCCAACTGTGAAAGCAGATCTCTGATAATGGGAGGTTCTCGGCTGTTTTATCCCTCTCTCCTCCCAACTGGGTTGGTCCTCTATTGGCCAGGACAATCGTTGATGTAGACAAAGGGTTCTCTTAGGCAGTTTTCCTTTTGTCTTCCCTTTCCCCTCAAGCTAGAAAATAAAACCAAGGGCAGCAATCAGGCTGCTGGCATTAGAGGAGAACGTAGTGGGAGTTGGCCCAGCCCTAGCCCTTTCTCAGGGGCCTCCAGTGTCTTAAAATTGATCCCTACTGCAACTGTTGGGGCCCTCTGTGTGGAAGGAGATGTGGGCCTGGAGAGAATTTTGTATTCTTCCCAGAGCCAGTAATCTCATCTTCTCCAGCATGATAATTGCTGCCCCTCCTTCCTAAATCCTCTACTCTAGCCTGCTCTTGCCTTAGTCACCTATGTTTAGCCTACCTTCATTCCCTAGATTTTTCTTCTTTTGAAATTGTGCTTCATTCTCTCCCCACTTGCAGGAAGTACCTGCCTAGGCTGTCAGCTCTAACCTATCTTGCCCCAGCCCCTATTCCAGCCTTTCCTCCTTCCCAATTCAAGCATTTTTCTGCTGTGACCTCCAGTTCTAGCGCCTTTAGCAGCTCCCTGTTTCAGCCTCCTTTCCTTGGTCTCCAGAATCTGTCCTGTTAACCTTTTCTCCTTTTCCAACCTCAGCCATTCTGTTGCCTTAATCTTTTCCCAGACATTGGCCTTCTTCCTTGCTTGTTGCCCTGGCACTTGGCCTTCTTTAGGTCTTCCTCCTGCCTGCAGTTGGAGGAGCTTTAAGGTGTGTTCAGGAGCTTTTTTGTGTGTTCAGGATGGTGATGAGTGAAGTTAGCATCTAGCTGACAGATAATAAGGTCTGCTGGATACCTGGTGGAGGCAGATGTCTCAATCTAGCAGAGGAAAGAAAGAGCCAAATTTAGTCCCTTTATTTAGCCTGTAATAGGAAGTTATTATGTACTCACTTGATGAATTTAAGATAGATAACAAGGGTAATTTTCCTAACTGGAAAAAAAAAAAAATGGCCTGGGTTTCAACCAGTGGAAGTCCTCATTTAGGTTGGGTAGACAGGAAAGAGGCTTCCCCTACACTCTGCTGTTCTCATTCTAGGAGGCCTTGTGCTGTCTCTGATCAGAGTGGTAAGGAGATTACCAGACTGTACCCTCACCAGGCTCTCTGTCTTGCAGCTGCAGGTGCCTACCTGCCCCCCCTGCAGCAGGTGTTCCAGGCACCTCGCCGGCCTGGCATTGGCACTGTGGGGAAACCAATCAAGCTCCTGGCCAATTACTTTGAAGTGGACATCCCTAAGATTGACGTCTATCACTACGAAGTGGATATCAAGCCAGATAAGTGTCCTCGCAGAGTCAACCGGTAAGTGATGCACAGAAGCCATTAAGTCAGGTAGTCCTTATTTTCCTAAGTCTCATAGCCTTCAAAGAATCCAGAGAGGTAAAAGAAAAACTCATTGAAGGTGATATCACCAAATTCAAGAACATTTTCAAGGAAGAGATTCTAGCTTAAGGTAAATGTTGAAATAGATCACTGGATTTGGCTCTATGGAGACTATTGATAACCTTTTGCTACAGCTGTTCTAGTGGAGGAGTTGGGATAGTAATCTAAGAGTAAGTTAAGGAATAGGGGCTTCCCTGGTGGCTCAGTTGGTAAGAGTGAGTTAAGAAATAAGTGGAAGGTGATGTGGTAGGGATAGTGAGAGCAGATAGCTTTTTGCTAGATAAGTTGATAGTGAAGCATGGGAGAGAAGGAATGTGTTGGCTTGAGAAGATTCTAGGGCTCAAGCCTGCTGCATTTCATTATTTGTGGAAATGAATAAATGAAAATTTTTTAAGAATGAGATGTGGATATGTTTATAAACCAAGAAGGAGCTAGTGTAGGAGAAGTTAAAGGTACAGGACAGGGAGGAAAGGAATGAGTGGGATGTTCTGGCTAAGGCAGGAAGACACACAGGATACACAGTTTGAGGAATTAGCCTTAGAAGAAGCAATAGTTCTTCTCAAAATTAATTTATTTTGTTATTATTTGAAAACTATTCATGCACAATATAAAAAAAAGTTTTTAATATTACAGAAAGAGTAACAGTGAAAAATGTCTCCTATTACCCTGACCTCCAGTCCCCTAGTCCCTTTCCCTAGATGCATTCATTATTACCCTTCATACACTCCCAGATATTTTTCTATACATATACAAGCATATTTGTATACAAACATTTTAAAACACACGGAATATAGAATCTTATACATCTTTCTCTGCACCTTGCTTTTTCCACTGAGCAACATATTTTGGAAAGTGATACATATCAGTACCTACAGGTTCCTCATTCTTTATTATAAGATATTTAATAATAAACCTATTCAGGAGCATTTAGGTCAAATCTAAACTTTTGCTATAAAATGAAACTGTGTAGAATATTAATAGAGATATTTTTGCTCTCAAGTATGAATGTATCTGTAGGATAAAGTCCTAGGACTAGAATTGCTGGCATAGTACATTTACAGTTTTTGAGGTAGTGCCAGTTTGTTTGTTTTTTTTAAGGTAAGTTGTACCAATTTATATCCCCATTAGTAAGGTGTCCCCCCATATCTGCACAAATTCAATATATTGGATTTTTTAATCATTGGCATTCTGGTAAGTAGAGAATTATATCTTAGCCTGATTTTAAATTGTATTTCTCTAGTGAGTGATGTTGAACATATTTTCAGATACTTAAAAATTTATACATAGAAGGGATATTTCAAGTGTGAGAGGAAAGAAAAAGGAAAGGCTTGTGTATATAAATGTGTTTGTTTATATGTCTGGAAACTTGAGGGTGGCCTTGCCTTCTACACTGTACTCTTTTCAAAATTATTAAAGATGCTTTTTGATCTGAGGTAGGAATGGGTTCTGTGGAACCCATTACGGGGGTAGTGGAGAAGGTTTGACACAACCTACGAGGATGGAAATGATCAGAGTTAGGAAAAAGATTGCTGGGAGGCACTGAGGCCTAATTGACATTGAAAGCATGTGTTTACAGTTGGCTTCCAATGTATATTCTCAGTCTTTTTATCCAGTAGTGTTCAAGATGTTTGATTTTGAAAGTGAAGGGGTCAGATGGGTTGGGATTTTGAAGGATAGATGGATACTCTGGAGTCTAAATAGCAGGGGACAGGAAGTGAAATCAAGAAAGAGATAATAATGGAGAGAAAACAGGATGGTAGAACTAAAGGCTTCAGAGAGAGATGGAAGAGATGAGATTCTTCCACACTTTATTCCTATTCCAATTCAGGCTTCTTCCTCTACCTTTTTTGATTATCATCCTGGGGATTGGAGCAGCCTGGATTTTTGTTCCTGATTCTGGATAGACTCTGAGATTAAGCCCTTCTCCCCTCAGCTTCCTCTTCTGTCCAGAAGGCACTCGCAGTCACCCTTTTGGGTCCTTTGGAGCCTTGGTGATCCAAGGACCAAGAATACCACCTGACAGCACGTTAGAGATGGAGAGCATCAGACTTAGCTCTAAATCTGCTGAATCAGAATCTGCCTTTTGTATCTCCAGGTGATTCATATGCAGCTTGAGAAGCACTGTTATAGTGATTAGTAGCTGGTAGGACAGAGTTAGTGGCTGGTAGGTAGATGGGACATTGCCTGGACTTAAAATTAGTTCCAGAAGTTTGAAATAGTAGTCTTTCAGCTTCCTCTGGCCTTTCCCATTCTCCACAGGGAAGTGGTGGAATACATGGTCCAGCATTTCAAGCCTCAGATATTTGGTGACCGCAAGCCCGTGTATGATGGAAAGAAGAACATTTACACTGTCACAGCACTGCCCATTGGCAATGAACGGGTATGGCTGGGAGTCACGCTGGACCTCTGTCAAGGGTCTGGGGAGGGACAGAGCTCAAGTAGGCCTATTTGGAGTCTGGTGTCCGGACATCCCTTTCATTGTTTGTGCTGAGAAAGTGTGGTTTAGGTTGAGGGATGGGTAGGTGCTTATGTTTAGCCTACTGTATGTCTGTCTGTGTCCCAAACAGACTGAGATTAGACTTAAAATAGACCTGAAGGACTTCCTACTAAGTGTGTTTGAGAGGGGCAGAGAGATGCACTGAGCCAAGGTAGCTGGAGACTTAGGGGCTGGATTTACTCAGAAGTCTTCATTGTGAGTCCTTATCAGCCTAAGAAGCTGATTCTTGGCAAATCTTAGGGGTTAGGGACAGGGCAAGGAACATTGAATTGTGGGAAAGCACTGGAAATCTTTCACTCCTTTCTCTTTCCTGAAGGTTGACTTTGAGGTGACAATCCCTGGGGAAGGGAAGGATCGAATCTTCAAGGTCTCCATCAAGTGGCTGGCCATTGTGAGCTGGCGCATGCTGCATGAAGCCTTGGTCAGTGGCCAGATCCCTGTTCCCCTGGAGTCTGTGCAAGCCCTGGATGTAGCCATGAGGCATCTGGCATCCATGAGGTACTTGGTGTGGTTAATATCTGGGCTACTAGTGGTGGCAGAAGTGTACGGGAGGAGGAGGGAAATGAGCATATATTTTAAGGTCCCGCAGTATGCCTTTCAAATAAAAAATTCTTTGAAACCCTACCGTATGCCAGGCAAGTGTGCATATACAGTGAGGTGGTACAAAGCTTTGGCCCTGTCCCTTTTAGTTATTTTTGGACCTCACCCCATCTGTCTCTGCAGGGCAGAAAAAGGGTAGAGTCTTGTACAAGGTCAGTCACACAACTAGTAAAAGATGAGAGCTGGAATTAAAGCCCTGGTGTCCTGCCTTCCAGGCCAGGGCTCCTCCGTGCCCAGGATGCCTCACAGGGTGGGGGCCTGTGCCCGAGGGACCAGTTCTCTGCCTGTCCCTGCCAGGTACACCCCTGTGGGCCGCTCCTTCTTCTCACCGCCTGAGGGCTACTACCACCCGCTGGGGGGTGGGCGCGAGGTCTGGTTCGGCTTTCACCAGTCTGTGCGCCCTGCCATGTGGAAGATGATGCTCAACATTGATGGTGAGTGGGGAGAGCTATGGAGCCAGGGGCACCCTGAGTCCAGTGACCACACTCCCAGCCTCATCCCTCCCAGCTCTGTAACCACACTCCTAGTCTAATCCCTGCAGCCCTGGGAGCCCTCCCCCATCCCTATACCCTATGAGGAAGAGGGTGTAAAGAGCAGTGCCTCCCTTTATTCTGGAAGACAGAATCTGAGTTGAGCTGTACCTACCCTGTCCCCACAGTCTCAGCCACTGCCTTCTACAAGGCACAGCCAGTGATTGAGTTCATGTGTGAGGTGCTCGACATCAGGAACATAGATGAGCAGCCCAAAGCCCTCACGGACTCTCAGCGTGTGCGCTTCACCAAGGAGATCAAGGGTGAGGACCCAGCCAGGTGGGGAGGGGAATCAGTGCTCCTTTCTCGTGTGCGCTTCACCAAGGAGATCAAGGGTGAGGACCCAACCAGGTGGGGAGGGGAATCAGTGCTCCTTTCTCTTTAGTTCTAAAAGGAAATCCCCTTGGGATATATTCAGGCGAGAGGCCAAGCCTGGGCACATGAGCAACCTTTTCCAACTCTGACAAGCAGTGTGTGTGTCCCAGGCCTGAAGGTGGAAGTGACCCACTGTGGACAAATGAAGAGGAAATACCGCGTGTGTAATGTTACCCGCCGTCCTGCAAGCCATCAGACGTAAGTTGATGGGGCTGCTAAGCCATACCACTGGTGGAAGAGGGCCACCAGGAAGATATTTCAACATACTTCGTTCACACTCTCCATCCCCCCACCTGGCCCTGAGGATGAGCTCTGTGTTTGAAGATAAACTATAGGAATTTGGCATCCCTCCCCTAACATTCCCAGATCCATTGATAGAGACTGTCCCTACCATTTTTACCTTCTTGGTCTCTACCTTTCCTTCTTGGACTTTTACTGTAGAGCAAGTGTCTCCCTGGCTTCTTTCTCAGTTCTATAAATGTTAGAATCTCTCTGAACTTACTCCTGAAACAGAAAGCTGAGATCCTGGGTTAGACCTTGGGGAAAGTTGTCACTGATATCGTCTAAAATCTTCCACATCAGACTGTGCTGGACCATGAGTGACTACTGTGTGTCGGACTTCATGTTCAACATTAGAAATACAGATGAATCAGATATGATCTGACCATTGTATAACTTGTTTTTCAAATCTTTGGCTTCACTCTTGAGCCCTGTGTTGCCTCTGCTTTCCCGTGAGTGGCAGGAGTGTTCACAGAGGCTGGAAAGGAATGAAGTCAAGACTGGCCTTGTGCATGGTTATAGGTCTAGAAAGGTGTTATTGAATGCTGGACTATGACACCTCTTTCCCTTCCCCCAAACAGGTTTCCTCTGCAGCTAGAGAGTGGACAGACTGTGGAGTGCACAGTGGCCCAGTATTTCAAGCAGAAATATAACCTGCAGCTCAAGTATCCCCACCTGCCTTGCCTGCAAGTTGGCCAGGAACAAAAGCATACCTACCTGCCCCTAGAGGTGAGGCTGCCAAGTAATGGCCGGGCTGGGGAACAAGCATTGTACCTGCACACAGATCGTCAGAGGTCTGTTCTTCCATTTATAGTCTCATCATTTTAAGGCTTGGAAAAGTGATATTCTGAGAGGTCATTCTGTGAAACGCAGTCATCATTCTTAACTGCTGAATTCTTTACTTATCCTCATCCTGCTCTCATGGTTTTTCAGGACTTCCAGGCAGAGGCGAAGCTATATGTATTTACTGTTTAATAAGTAATTAGTCATTCAGGACAGAGATTTCAGATACCTGCACACGTGTCCTTTATTTATTTATTTATTTATTTTTTGATTTCTGTATGGCTTTATTTATAGTTGACATACAATAAACTGCACATTTTAAGTGTACCATTTGATGCATTTTGACATCCCTACAATAAAGATAATGAACACTCTAAGATACACTCATGTCCTCTTAATTTCTCTTTCCCTATCTGGAGCTGGGAATCCTAAATAACCTAAAGATACAAATGTACTTTATTTTACAGATTTTGGAGGTGAATGTTACCTGTAATGGAAATCCTATTTCCCCAGTCATCAATGTGTTCCCTTTGAAAAAGTTTTAACCAAGATTTGTCATATTTTTATGCTTCAGCCAACCTTTGAAATTCTGCAATTAAAGAAAGAATAGTAATGCTCTAGTCATAGAATGCAAATGAAGAACCACTAGTCTGCATTTGGTTTGTTATATACTAGCCATAATGTTTCGGAGAAGGCAATGGCACCCCACTCCAGTACTCTTGCCTAGAAAATCCCATGGACGGAGGAGCCTGGTGGGCTGCAGTCCATGGGATCGCGAAGAGTCAGACACGACTGAGCGACTTCCCTTTCACTTTTCACTTTCATGCATTGGAGAGGGAAATGGCAACCCACTCCAGTGTTCTTGCCTGGAGAATCCCAGGGACGGGGAGCCTGGTGGGCTCCGGTCTATGGGGTCACACAGAGTCGGACACGACTGAAGCGACTCAGCAGCAGCAGCAGCCATAATGTTTAGGTGTTCCCTGTTGGCAGCCAGAATGTCTACTGAGAACCTACCTCTGACTGCTTCATTGTCTAGTCCAGTGCCTCTCAGAGTGTGGTCAGCAGACCAAGAGCATAGTTATTACCTGAGAACTTGTTTGAAATGCAGAATCTCAGGTTCCACCTAGGCTTGCTGTATCAGTATCTCTTTTTACAGAATCCAAAGATTCTGTCAAATATGAATGTTTATGTTGACGAAGCACTAGCCTAGAGTACTGTCTTATTCTCTTCTAGCACTGGGGGTCAGATATCTGGGACCTAAGCCTTCTGTGAGCTTTTGGGATTTCAGAACTAACCAGAGGAAGTTTGGCTGAGGGAGAAAGAAGAGATCCCCAAACCTAAGAACGCTGACATAGTTAATAGCTGCTGATGCATAGAAAATGAGGTGAGGACAGCATGTTCTCTGAGATGGAAGCAGAAGTCTTTAGGGGCAGTTTCAGCTAAGTAGATAGGCTTTAGGTAATAGCTATTGCAAGCTGAGATCTGTTAGCAAATTGACATGATTTCTGTTTAAACAATAGTTTCCATGGTGAATAACTTATATAATGACATATTTTGATTTTTACTGTTGCTTATTTATTTAACAAATATTTATTGAGCTCCTGTTAAAGTCATATACTCCGAGGTGCCAGGAAGGCAACAAGAGAAGCAGGGCTCTTACTGTCATGGAGCTTAAAATCTAGAAGGGGGAAATAGACAAATAAGATAGTTTCAGATGGTGATAAGTACCATAAGGTTAAGGTGAGGTGAGGTGAAGTCGCTCAGTCGTGTCCGATTCTTTGCGACCCCATGGGCTGTAGCCTACCGGGCTCCTCCGTCCGTGGGATTCTCCAGGTAAGAATACTGGGGACAGTCATAAAGTGGAGGGGGTTGGAGATTCACTTTAGTTTTTGTGGTCAGGGAAGGCTTCTTTTAGGAGACATTTGAGCTGAATCCCAAATTATGAGATAGAACCAATCTTTTAACAACCTGAAGGAAGAACCTTTCAGGCATGAGTTTAATAGCAAGTACGTAAGCAGCAGAGAGCTTGGATATTCTTGAGAGAGATAGAAGGACATAGTGACTGGCATGTAGTTTATGAGGAGAAAAGTAGGAGATGATTTTGGAGAGAGGTACAGGGTCAAATCATACAGGCTATTGTAGGTGATATATTTTTTTCAGAATAGCTTTATTGAGACGTAATTCACATCCCATAAAGGTTGCCCTCTTAAAATGTACACTTCAGTGGTTTTCAGTGTATTTACAGTGTTACATAATCATTACCATTGTGTGATTCTAAAGCATTTTCATCATCCTTCCCCCAAAGAAAGACCAAACCCATTAATAGTCACTTAGCATTCCTTCTGTCCTCCACACTAGCCCCTACTAATCTCTAATCTGCTTCTGTCTCTATGGATTTGTCTGTCCTGGACATTTCATACAAATGAAATTATGTAATACATGGCCTTTTTAAACTGGCCAGTTTCACTTAGCATAATGTCTTCAAGGTTCATCTACATTGTAGAGTATGTCAGAACTCCCTTTTTAAGGTTGAATAATATTTCCATGTATGTATATAACACATTTATTGATGGATACTTGGGTTGCTTTCACCTTCTAGCTATTATGAATAATGCTGCTGTGAAGATAGATGTACAAATATTTGTTCTAGTCCCTGCTTTCGTTTCTTTTGAGTACATACCCAGAAGTGGAATTACTGGATCATATGGTAATTCTGTGTTTAATTTTTTGAGGACTCACCATACTGTTTTCCACACAGGTGTACCGTTTTACATTCCTACCAGCAATGCACAAGGGATCCAGTTTCTCCACATCTCTGCTTTTTTTTTGCCTAGTGTTGATTCTGTAATTGAAATTATCTGCACCTTTAAATTGCCTTCAAGAGAGCAACCTTACAAATTTTAACAATTCTGGGTTTTTATTAAGTAAATTGACTAATGTGTATTCTTTGAAATACAGAGTTTAAGGGTAGGTGACCTTGTCCTGGTTTTCCCTACCATTGTTCACCATGAACTCTGGAAATTAGGCAGAGAATCAGTACTTAGAGTATTGGCCCTATGGGAGCAAGTTTTGCATTTCATTTCATCTCAGTCCTCACAACAGCTTTAAGAGACAGCTAGTGTTTTTTTCCTATGACTAAAATTAAAGAAGCAGAGTCTTAGAGTGGTTAAGAGTCCTGCCCAAGGTAACGTCATCTAGAATTGGCAAAGCTGGACTTCAAACTGAAGTCTTCCAAATCTGTTGTTTCTCTCTCCTCTGCCAAAAGGCTTCCTGTTCACGGCTTCCTGAATATCGTATGTGTTCAGGAAGCAATAGAATGGAAATCTTATATGTCACTAGAAAGTCTTTACTGGCCTCCACTGTGTTCTCTTAGGCCCAGTACAGAGGAACCATGTGGTAAGATGTTCCTCATACCAGGAGAGGACACCGTCAGTCAACAGAGACAGTGATTTCTATAGTCCAAGGGCTCAGCGATCACCTGTGTACTGGGGCTTAAGAACTAACCAGGTCTAGTTCTCCTGGTGTGTTGCAGGATGGAACAACCTGCTGCCTGCTACCATTGGACAGCTGCCTACTAAGAATCCAGTTTGTGTATATTGAGTTTTCTTAGTATTCAGAAAAGTTCTAGGTCGGGTCCTTTGGTAAATAATAATTTATGCTACAACTTACCAAGTGTTTGGGGATGGCAACCCACTCCAGTATTCTTGCCTGGAGAATCCCATGGACAGAGGAACCTGGCAGGCTACAGTCCATGGGGTTGCAAAAGTCGTACACGACTTAGTGACTAAACCACCACCACTGAGTGCTTACTGTGTTCAGAACTGTACTTGATTTTTTAAGCGTTTTATTTTATTTAGTCTCCAAACAATTGTTACTGTTCTCTGTATTTAACATATGAGTCCTGAACCCACATCTGGCTCTGGATCCTAAGCCCTTAATCACAGAGTGGCTCTATAGACTTTTGTATTGCACATGAATGTTTTCTAACTGACCTGTCTGTGAACAAGAGATTTTGTAGTTCATTTCTCAGGACTGGCAGCCAGGGCCTTTCTGTGGGGCTCTGGGTACAGGATAGACTCTACTCAAGCCAGCGCTACCTGTTCTTCTCGTTTCCTTAGGTCTGTAACATTGTGGCTGGGCAGCGCTGCATTAAGAAGCTGACTGACAACCAGACTTCAACCATGATAAAGGCTACAGCTAGATCGGCCCCAGACAGACAAGAGGAGATTAGCCGCCTGGTCAGTGAGGATGCAGAGAAACGTATGCTTGGTGCTCAGTCATGGAGGTCCCTGGTAGCAAGTAGATGCTTCTCTGCCTTGGCAGGACTCTTAGGAAAACAAGTCTGGATTGGTTACCTGGGACTGCTCTTCCTTCTTGACCCTGTAGCTGCTTTGCTTCCTATCTCTTCTTTTCTCCTGTATTACTTCCCTATGTCATCTGCTCCCACTTACCTCATCTTCAACTTTCTCCCCCTTTCTAGGGGTAGTCCTTACCAGCCTCAGCTGCTTTTCAGGGCTTTCTGCTTGGGACCCGGAGGGTGAGCAGTGTTGCCAAGCTACTGCTGTCCTGAGATCCCCTTCTTTTGTCTTGCAGATGAAGAATGCCAGCTACAACCTAGATCCGTACATCCAGGAATTTGGGATCAAGGTGAAGGATGACATGACGGAGGTGACGGGACGAGTGCTGCCGGCGCCCATCTTGCAGTATGGCGGCCGGGTGAGCAGGGTCAGGGCCAGACAACGTCTCTGGGGCTTATGGGGGGAGGTTGGGTTGTTATAGCCAGTGGCTTTTGCTCCCCTACCCACCTGGCTCTATTGAAGCTCACCTGGGCACCCCCTCTGCCTATCCCCAGAACCGGGCCATTGCCACACCCAATCAGGGTGTCTGGGACATGCGGGGGAAACAGTTCTACAATGGCATTGAGATCAAAGTCTGGGCCATCGCCTGCTTCGCACCCCAAAAACAGTGTCGAGAAGAAGTGCTCAAGTAAGGAGGTTGAGTGTGTGGGTGGAAAGGTGGGAAGGACCGTAGAGTTGCCTAAATTCCTCTACTCCCAAGGGGCCAAGATTTGCTCTGTAGTCTGTTTTTTCTGACTTTTGACTCTGCCCCCTGTGCTGTCTGGCTTAAACTTCTTCCTGCTTCGTTTCTTCTGTCCCTCTGTGGTCAGGAGTCTTGATAAGGAGCCATATCTGTGTCAGAGATGATAATTTCAGGACGTGAACCTCCTAAGGGAGACCTGAATTGTTTTATTGTTGGAATATTTAACATGGGTGGTAAATAGTAGTAGTGATGACTATAATATTTATGCTGACGTTGTACCTAATTTTATGTTCTCTTATTTCATCTTCACAGTGAGTAGTGGTCGTATTTCCATTTTCAGCAGACTGAGGCTCAAAGAGGTTAAGTAACTTGTACAAGGTTTGCATTATCAAGAAGGTGTCAAATTGGGGGCAAATCAGATCTGAAGTTTCAGAGCTTATATTCCTGATTAGAAATAAAAGTTCAGCTGGTACTCTGAGCTGTCCTGTCCTATGGACAGAATTTGTTCAGTTGGGTCCGAGTTAGGTGAACATGAGTTGTAAGGGACTCTGAGCCACCTGTGGCTGAGTAGCTGGGAGTAGATGACAGCAAAGAAGAAAGTGACATAGCCAAGAGGCTTGAAGGAATCGGTTAGGGGAATAATGGTCTTGAATGAGTGAGTGAATAAGTGAAGAAATCATTGACCCTCCCCCTGCAGTCTTCTTTTTTATTTTTCAAATACCACAAAATTTACCCATTAGAAGTATGCAGTTCAGTTCCTGCTGCCCTTTGAAGTGCTGGCTCTCTGTTTTCTTTGGATCTGGAGTACGGTCAGTGCATTGTGGAGCTGAGAAAGAATCAGTGGAGCTGACCACTTTGGGCAGTGATGGGAATCAGTAGAGATGTGTGCCCTGGTGGGTTCACCTGACCTTGGGATTTTCATAAGAGTGGATCACAGCAGCCCCTGATGAATGTGGAGACTGTGGCCCTCCTTCTCCCCTCACAGATGCACAGCTACCTCTGTCACAATTATAGTTCTCTTAAATGAGTATCTCTTATCTCCTGTCCTGAGTTCTTGGGATTTTGGCCCTATTTAGGCCTGCTCTAGGAGAAGGCGATGGCACCCCACTCCAGTACTCTTGCCTGGAAAATCCTATGGACGGAGGAGCCTGGTAGGCTCCATGGGGTCCATGGGGTCGCACAGAGTCAGACACGACTGAGCGACCTCACTTTCACTTTTCACTTTCATGCACTGGAGAAGGAAATGGCAATCCACTCCCGTGTTCTTGCCTGGAGAATCCCAGGGACGGGGGAGCCTGGTGGGCTGCTGTCTCTGGGGTTGCACAGAGTCGGACATGACTGAAGTGGCTTAGCAGCAGGAGCAGGCCTGCTCTTAGCCTTGGCCAGGCTTTGGAGGGCTAATTTCTTAACCAGTATTAGAAAGGCTTTCAACTCTGTGTCACCTTGTTGGTTGTTCTGTGCTGGGTATGTCTCTCTCTCATTCTCATGTCTTGCCCCCGTCCTGTCCTTTTGAGGAGCAACTTGTTGTTCAGATATTTTGGGGCATGGAACCTGATAAACCTAGAATCTTTGATTAGGAAGTAGTCAGTTCATCAGACAACAACCTTCTTGCAGTGATCTCTGGATGCAGGGGGTAATATGTGACTTGTATACCTGGGCCAGTTGCTTGTATAGTCCTGGGCTAAAGATTCAAGATTTGGGAGTTCTCGGCTATGGCAGTGGATGAGATTGTCTACGGAAAATGTGCATAGTGAACAGAGGCTGAAAACAGAATCCAGAAAAAC
The DNA here is from genome assembly GCF_042477335.2 of Ovis canadensis. Lineage (NCBI taxonomy): Eukaryota > Metazoa > Chordata > Mammalia > Artiodactyla > Bovidae > Ovis > Ovis canadensis. Next base: position 11,508,713 of record NC_091245.1, read on the forward strand.
TAGAAAGGAAATAGGACAAAGTTCCTACATGTATATGAAGGAATGGGATCCAGAGCACAGGAAAAACCGTCATTTCCACTGAGACATAAGGGGAAGAGATGAAGATGGCCATGGAGGGAGAGAAATTGGTAATTGGGGACAGATAAGGGAGTCCTAGGGTCAACCCTCAGAATTTTTCTTCTGGCTAAAGAGGCCCTGTTATCTCAGCTGTGTCACTTTTAGGACAAGATTTTAAGACAGTCCCCATCCTAGAGTTCTCTCAACACTTTGTGGCCCCCAGCACTGGACATAATACCCCAAGTGCGATCTGGTAATAGAAGATAGGGAATACCACTTTCCTTGAAGTAGAGTCCTACTTATTAATGGAAGCTAGTTAACACATTGGGTTTTTTTAACAGCTATGCTGTAGTTGTATGCCAAGCAGAGAAGTGGAAGAAACACTCTTAGTAGTCCTTGAGAGTCCTGGCACTTCAGTTCAGTTCAGTTCAGTTCAGTCGCTCAGTCGTGTCCGACTCTTGCGACCCCATGAATCGCAGCACGCCATAGTTACGTGAAATAATAGATTGTATTTTTTACTCTAATGTTTGTTTGAAAAACTTAAAAAAATAGCGTAATATGGAAAACATCCATGTGTCTATCATCCAGAGTATCGTCATGTTTATTTTATCCTTTTTAAAAAGTAAATGAAATATTTCAGATAAATTTGACAGTCCTTTCTATCCTCCGTTATAGTCTCATTTCTCCTTTCTGATGCAGTCCCTTTCTTGAATTACTGTAACCTTTCTATCCAATTTATATATTTTATATACCTATATAAGTGGTTTAAAATTTTACACAACTGTGTTGTACTGTATTAATCTCATGGTTTTTTTTTAAACTGATTGTAAACATTTAGTTTCTCACTGCATAGGTTTTTGAACCCATCTTATTGATACTTGTGTGCTATATAATAACATCCCTTAAACAATTGCTTTTATTCTCTATTTGTGCATTGTTGCTTTTTAATCTAAATGCGGGTTTTTCACAAATTGAATTTCCTGCTGCTCCTTTCATTCTGTCGTCTTTATGTAGCTTGATTTTTTTTTTAATCTATTGCATGTGTACCCTCTTTTCCAACTTTGTCTCCCTTTCTTAGGGTAAAGCTCTAAAGCCCAAAGAAAGAAGCTTGTTTAATTATTTGCTCTCAGGCTTCAAACAACCCATAGGGGAGGAGGGAGCACACTTTTTCCCAAGCATCTCTTGTGCTCTGATCACTGTTGGAAGTTCATTTGTTTAATTTGAGCCAAGAGGCCTTCCTCTTGGACATCTTCCTATTGCTGTAGACTTAGAGCACAGGAGCCAGCTGCTTGAGTGGGACAGGTGCGAGACTTCGAGAATTCCCGTTCTTCTGGGCTCCCTCAGCTCTCTGCTTATACCATTGAACACTTAGCAAGTCCTACGTTGTTCTACCCAACTATAAATGTGGTTTTTACACTAGATGTGATGATGTCTCCTTCCTCTTAGACTCTGTTAGTGCTTGTCATAGTGCTGGGGACCTAAGATGGAGGCGCTGTTAGAAGTATTCCAGTGGGACTCACTGCCTCTTGTCGTGACCATGCTTGTGCTGCAGGAACTTCACGGACCAGCTGCGGAAGATTTCCAAGGACGCAGGGATGCCCATCCAGGGCCAGCCTTGCTTCTGCAAATACGCGCAGGGGGCAGACAGTGTGGAGCCCATGTTCCGGCATCTCAAGAACACCTACTCAGGACTGCAGCTCATTATCGTCATCCTGCCCGGGAAGACGCCAGTGTATGGTACAGTTCTCTTACAGTAGTGACTACAGTGATGGGACTCTTCTCAGGGTGGCTCCCTGGAAGATCCTAGGGGTGACTCAGTATGGGTGCTTGGCCCTAGCCAGAGCTGTTGCTTAGTGTCAGTGCTCCTCTCAGAGGAGAAATATCAACTTGTATGAGCCAGTCAGTCACCTCTGGTCCTGTTTACCTGCTCACCCTCCCTTTCAGTAGCATTTACTGCAGTCCTCTGTGTGCTGGTGTTTATGCCAGGCTGAGCTTAGCCAGATGCAGAGACAGGTCAGGCCAGGTACCTAACCGTAGGAGTGCATTGCCTGTCAGGCCACAGGGCAGCACACACAAGCACAGTTTGTGGGGCTTCTGTTGGTGTTCCATTGCTGGGAATGACTTAGACTTTTTGAGAAGTTTTCCTCTCTTTTAAGAATGGAAATGACTATATCCATCTCTGAGTCAGTGTTTTTCTCTCACTGTTTTTTTCCTTCTCCAGCTCTCGTCTTCAGATGAAGAGGTGTCTCTCCTCTGATCTTATTCAACCCACGTGTACTCTTTGTTTCTCTTTTATCCTGCTACCTTTGGGACACTTTAACCCTAAAACATCTTGAGAGTACATTACCACAGTCATGCCATCTCCTTTAGTTTTTTTCCCCCTATTTTCTTGCTTTTCTTCAAGAAAAATAAAAAAAACTTGAAGAGTTTTTAAATGTGTTCTATACATTTTCTACCCCCACTTCCTCACCAACCACTTACTGCTTAGCTTTTTTCATTTATCTTACTCTTCCAGTCTCCTAACCCTCCTCTGCAGAGGGTCACCAATGACCTTTCTCCTCTTGACTTCTTGATACTTTCTCCTGTCTCTCCTTAACTGTTTTTGTCATTACCAGGAATGCCTGGCATTTTCCAGAATACTGTGCCCTGCCCTCTTTTTCTCTCTTTTCATTCTAGCGAAATTCTCATACATCTCAGTTGTTTTGGTCATCAACTATTGTTAGATGTTATCCTGTATTATTAAAATCTTCATTCAACACTTGACCTCTCTGCAGTTCCTGTTTCTTCCTTTGACTTTTCTTCCTTCCACAAGAGTTCATTGATCATCTACTGTGTATGAAAAGAAACGCTGATAGATCCTGAATACATTTGTGGATAAAACAGTTGTGCCCTTTGCTTTTATAAAGTGTTTTGGTGAACTGTCTCTTTAGTAGCTTGTCTTCTCTGTCTACCAGTAAGCCCTTCTCTTTACTTTTCTCTTCTGTGTTGGTATCACAATTGCTTCTGGGTTCAGTTCAGTTCAGTCGCTCAGTCGTGTCCAACTCTTTGAGACCAAGAATCGCAGCACGCCAGGCCTCCCTGTCCATCACCAACTCCCGGAGTTCACTCAGACTCAAGTCCATTGAGTCCGTGATGCCATCCAGCCATCTCATCCTCTGTCGTCCCCTTCTCCTGCTCCCAATCCCTCCCAGCATCAGAGTCTTTTCCAATGAGTCAGCTCTTCGCATGAGGTGTCCAAAGTACTGGAGTTTCAGCTTTAGCATCATTCCTTCCAAAGAAATCCCAGGGCTGATCTCCTTCATAATGAACTGGTTGGATCTCCTTGCAGTCCAAGGGACTCTCAAGAGTCTTCTCCAACACCACAATTCGAAAGTATCAATTCTTCAGCACTCCTTTATCCAAACTTTGGGGGCAGTCTGTCTTCTCTTTGCTTACCTCTAATGCTATTTTTTTTATACAGTGTTAAATGTATTCCCTGTTCACCACCCATTCTTCTGAATTTAATGCTAACATTTCTTCATAAGTCTTTCTTGGATGAGACTTTTTGTGATTGGTACTCTCAAAAAAAAAAACAAAACCTTCATTAGTCCCCATTCACAAAATAGAACTTTTGGGGGCCCCTGATCTTAGTTTAACCTTTTCAGCTTCCTATTGTACATGTCTTTGCTACATATACCAGAAAGGTCACTTGTTCTAGAATTAGATAGAGCTGGATTTTAATCCTGACTATGCCAGTTTACTGTCTTAGGTTACCTAACCTTTCTCAGCCTCATTAATTAATTATATAAAAGACAGCATCTAACACAGGGCCTGTGACCTAGTAGATGCTCTCTAAATGCGCATTCTTTGTGTGCTTTCCAGTCTCTGGTTTTGCTTAACATCATTTGCCTTTGCCTGAAATATCTAAATACTATTTTTGCTTTATATGCTCTTAGTAGTATCTGTATTTTTCTAGTAGGACAGCATTTTGGTTGGGTTTCATTCTGGGTAATGTCACCTTGCAAGGAGTAATCCCAATTTCCTCACAAACAAATCATCATGTCATTGGTCTCAATGTGATAACAGATTAACCGCAAAATAGAAGCAAGCAAGCACAACTTCCAACGCCTGGAAATCAGAAGCTCTTAATTGTTTAGTCTTTTTTTCCTCCCAAGCAGGTATTTATTGAGAGCCTACCATGTATTGGCCATTTCTTGGTGCTAGGACTTCAGCAGCAAGACAAAGTTGTGCCCTGAGGAGCTTACATTGCAGCTGAGGAGCAAGATAAGAAGTGCTATGAAGAAAGAGTAAAGATGTAAAGAAAGTAAAGGAAGGATAAGGTGATAGAGATAGACTGATTTTAGGTTAGACTGTCTACTCTTTTTATGCCCCACCTTGCCCTTAAAATTCTATCCTTCACATTCTAATTTAAATGTACTTATTCCTGGAAGCTTTCTCTTATCATCCTACCTTTCTGGATTCATCCAGAAATTACGTCAGTTTGCTGATCAATTAATTGTTTTGAGCATGGAGTGGATCTGATTCTGCTCAAAATCGTCTTCCCTCTGTACATACATACCCAAGGAGGAGCCTTCCACTGACATGATACTCAGTACTTATGAAAGTTGGTTGATCTCCAATCCACATGTCTCTTGGGCCTTAAATTAATGTCCCTTGTTTAGAAAATAAGGATGCTTTTTAGGAGAATTGCCTTGCATAATTAGCCATGTTTCTGGTTCCCTCCATAAAGGGAGAATCCAATATTTTTGGCCTCCCTGTGTGGTGTGGTGTGGCATGCTTGGAGAAGTCAGGTGTTACTCAGAGAGTTTTCCCTACCCTGGGCTCAGTCATGTTATACCTCTCTCCAGCTTCATACCTTGATCATGACCTTGGGTTTCTTTCACTTACATGTTCTTCTTTGATTATACCACTTAGGTAATGGGGGCATTTGACTAGGAATTAAGCATGCACATAGGAGGAGCAGTCAGATTCTTTGAAAGATCCTTCACCATCCTTCCTCAGAGGCCAAGTGATAGTCAAAACAAGGTCCCCATGCATTATAATTGCCCCCAAAGTATAAAAGGACAGTGTCACATTTCCAGTTCTAATCTGCTAACATGCCTCATCCTGTCCTTAGTATTTTTAACTCCTTCCTCTCCACTAAATTGATATAATTTTTTAATGTAATTTTTAAATTGAAGTATGATATACATACAAAGATCTTTTGTGGTCAATTCAGTGAATTCTCAGTGTCACAGCAGGGGTACCTAGTTCTGATAGTAAAACATTACCACAATCCCAGGCTACTGATTACTACAACTTCCTAACAGTGATAACCACTGTTCTTTTGGCTTCTAACACCATAGATTGGTTTTGACTGTCTTTGAACTTCATATGAATGGAGTCATATATCACGTACCTTTTTACGTGTCTGTCTTCTTTCGCTCAACATTATGTTTGTTAGATTTGTCCGTGTTTGTTTAATTGTAGTTTGTTACAGTTTTTCCGTTATATGATTTTAACACAATTTACATGTATTTATCCATTCTACTGTTAATGGACATAATTGGGTTGTTTTAGGCTTTTACTGTTATAAATAATGCTTCAGTGAACATTCTTGTACATGTCCTTTGAATATATGTGCCCATTTCTATTGGGTGTGTAACTAGGAGGGCTTTTAAGTGTACAGACGTATACTTCCATCAGCAGCAAAATGAGAGTTCTAGTTATCTACATCCTTATAAGACTTGGTATTGTCATTTTCATCTTAGCCACTTATACGGGTGTTTGTTAATACTGCATTGTGCTTTTTAATTTGATTTCTCTGGTGATTGATAAGGTTGAGTATCTTTTTATATTTTTATTGGTGTTTCATTGGCCTCTTGACAGGTGCCTGCTCATGTCTTTCTCTTTTTTTATTGGCTTAGATGTTCTTTATAATTCCTTTATTAAATATGATGTGTACTACACATATCTGTAGCTTGCCTTTTTACTTTCTTAATGGGTTCTTTTGTTGAACAGAACTTTAGAATTTTAATGTAGTCCTGTCTATCAGTATTTTTCCTTTATGGCTAGTACTTTCTGAGTCCTGTTTAAGAAATCCTAAGGTCACGAAGATACTAGTCTGTGTTTTCTTTTAAATGTTTTTTTTAACCTTTCACATTTAGAACTAGCTTGTGTTTGCCAGAAATGGCTGTTGCTTTCTCTGTCTCTTGGCAGTGGTTCCTCTTTTGGTGCAAAGCCTAGAATCTCAGCCTCTTGCCCACATCTAGAATCAGCAAATGTACCCAGGGCAGAGCAGCTGCAGCAGATGGCTCACCTCTGTGAGATTCTCTTCCTCTCTGGAGTGTTAGCTCTTGCAGTTCTTTTGTCTTAGCACCTCTCTACTGCCTTCAGAAAGATGAGTTATGAATTGTATTTGGTTTTCTTGAATGTTCTCAACAGACACTGGTTTCCTTCTAACCATATCTCTTGGAGATAGAAATGATCCCTTAGCTTTTTAAACAGTCTCAAATTTCTCCCATTGAAAATATATCGTACTGTTTATTGACCCCATGTTTCCTCCATGGTATTTGATATTACCAAAAACAGTTATTGCCTCTGTTCATTAATTTTTGCCTTGCTGTCACAAAATTCTGGTCCTCGTTTTACCTCTTAGCAGCATTTGATTTGGTTGAACACTTACTCCTCCCTGAAATGCTCTTTCTTCCCTGGCATTCATGCTGCAACCCTGTCTTGATCTTCCTCCTAGATATCTGGATTTTTGTCCTTTGCAGATTCATCTTCTTCCTGTTCTACAAGTATTGTGAGCTCCTCAAGAATTGAGTTTAAGCGCTCTCCTCTCACTCCATTCACTTCCTTGTTGATCTCAAGAGCATGTCTTCAATTACTACCTGTACCTAAATATGTCATATTTTACATTTCCATTTCAGACTATTCTTGAACTTCCAATTGCTGTACTCAGTTGCCTGATTGATATCCTCAATGGGATGACCAAAAAGCTCTTCAAACTCAAAACGTTTCAAAAAGAACTTAAGATCTGTCTATTCTATTACAAAAGTCTAGAAACTCATAAGTTATCCATAAAATTATTTTCCTTTACATAGCCTCTTGAATCTGCTTCTCTCCATCCTGACAACTGCCTTCTTGAACTACCCTCATGTCTTTCCTAGGTTGTTCTGATCACCACTTTCTTTCTCTCACACGGCAGTTCCCTTGCTCTCCTTTATATCTGGTTTGCCCTTTGAGCTTCTTCAGTTCGTGGCTCTGTCCCCTATCAGTGCGTTTTGCCTGCTCTTCCCTTGGCCTGGAATGCTCTCTTCCACATTCTCTCTCCCTTGTAAGTTCTTTTCTACCTTTAAATTTCAGTTCAGTGAAGAATCCTTTCCTGGCTAGGTTATTACGCTATATCATATGCTCTCTGTGTCATAGCTCTGTGAAGTTTCCTGTTGTAGCATTTATCATTGTTACGCTTTTTATGATTTTTAAAATTAGTCACTAGATAGTAAGCACTATAAGAGTAGGGACCCTATGTGTTTCTGATCACCATTGTGTTCCCTAGCACCTCCTATACTTCCTGGAATCAAGTAGACATTCAGTAAAAATTTGCTGAATGCACTAATCAATTCTCTCCCTGATCATAGCTGAAGTGAAACGTGTTGGAGATACTCTGTTGGGAATGGCTACACAGTGTGTGCAAGTGAAGAACGTGGTCAAGACCTCGCCTCAGACTCTGTCTAACCTTTGCCTGAAGATCAATGTCAAACTTGGTGGCATTAACAACATCCTAGTCCCACACCAGCGGTATGAATGCTATTGCTTACTTGCCCTTGTCAAGCAAGGTAATATACTGGAGATTGATGAAAAGATAGGACACTGTCCAGGCAGAGTGAGTCACAAGGGAGAGGGGACCAAAGTGGGAGCTAGATGGTGCCAGGAAAAGAAGACCCAACTCCTCACCCTTTGTTTTCTCTTCCTTGTTTAGCTCTGCAGTCTTTCAACAACCAGTGATATTCCTGGGAGCAGATGTTACACACCCACCAGCAGGGGATGGGAAAAAACCTTCCATCACAGCAGTGAGTGATACTTTCCAACTTGCTCGTAAGGTTCTCTTCTGAGCCCCCAAGACTACACCTGATTTCCTTCCCTCAACTCTGGTGCTTGACCCGTCACAAGATCTTTTTATTGCAGCTGATCATCCCCATTAACCAGGCCCTTGGTTTTCTAATAAAGCTAACTGTATGACATCTTCTTTTCAGAGAGAGCAGTGAGAGAGTAGAGTGGGGCCAGAGACTTGGTTATGTCTCCATCACTTTTGTTCTGTGTTTGAATTTCCCTCTGTCTCCCTGTGCCCACTTTTGGGATGTGGGAAGGACCATATCTCCTCTCCGAAGTCGCTTTTAAGTGAATTCCTTAGTTACTGGGATTGTCTTTTACTCTTTCCTATCTGTACCCTGACTCATCTAGTAGATTAGATGGCTCTCTAATCCCTCTCCTGACAGCTCTGCTCTGTCTCACAGGGCTTCTCAGTTGACTGATGGGACCAGGCCTTCTTTCTCATTTCTTTTTCTTGAACCTTCATGTTTCTCTAGGCAGACTGGGCCTATCTCAGTAAATGTGGGGAAACCCTATACTATGCTTATCTTTATTTTCCTTGTGGCCATCCATCCTAGTCTCTGGCCTCTGTCCCCGTAGAGAATAATGTTGTTCCTACCATCCACAAGAGCACTGTTCACTGTAGTTCCTGGGGTAGATTAGCACTTGAAGAAAAGATTAGCTTGTTTTTCGGATGAAGTCACTCTTTGAGCTCACAGTGCTGAACCATCACATGCCCCTCTGTAAGGGGTGGGAAAATCAAAGTTAGCAAGTACCTACTGTGAGTGAGGTCCTGTGCGTGGTGACTTACATGTGCCACAGCAGTACTGCAGGCAGGTGTTACTCTTTTTGCCATTTGAGAAGAGGAACAAGAAGATCAGGTGGGTTAAATCACTTCCGTGTGTGTGAGAGAACAGAGATTGAAACCAGGGCTATTGAATCCAAAAAACCTACATGTTTGATTTCTTAGGTTGGTTTTTTTTTTATTCCCTCTAAGAGATCTTTCCCCAAACCCAGAACCACCAGTGTTGGGAGGGTGGAGGTTTTAGGAGCTGATCCTGCCTCTTTGATTATCAGGTGGTAGGCAGCATGGATGCCCACCCCAGCCGTTACTGTGCTACTGTGCGAGTGCAGAGACCACGGCAGGAGATCATTGAAGACTTATCCTACATGGTACGTGAGCTGCTCATCCAGTTCTACAAGTCCACACGCTTCAAGCCTACCCGCATCATCTTCTACCGAGATGGGGTTCCTGAAGGCCAGCTTCCCCAGGTAGGGCCCACAATAAGTCAAGAAAACCTTCACATTGAGGCCGTAGGGCCTAATGGTAGCAGAGAGAGTACTGCTCCCTTTCTTAAGCTGTTGACACTGGGAGGTGCTTCTACTTATGGAGGTTTGCTAAATGGAATTGGCTTGGGAGCAGAGATTCCAACTGAGAGATGGTGTGTAGAGTCATTGATAGACCTTCCTTCTTGTAATAAAAGACTCTCAGTGCCTATTTACTAGTTAATTCATGGTGAAGACTGATTCTTTAGACCAGTGGTTCTCCAGCTTTGGGCTTTCCTGATGGCTCAGCTAGTAAAGAATCCACCTGCAATGCGGGAGACCTGGGTTTGATCCCTGGGTTGGGAAGATCCCCTGAAGAAGGGAATGGCTACCCACTCCAGTATTCTGGGCCGGAGAATTCCATGGACTGTATAGTCCGTGGTGTTGCACAGAGTTGGACACAGCTGAGCGACTTTCACTTCACTGTCCAGCTTTAGCATCCATCAGAATCTTTTGAAGGGCTTACTAAAGCAGTTTGCAGAGCTCCACTCTTAAAATTTCTGCTTCATTGAATCTAGGATGGGGTATTAAAATTTGCAGCTCTGATAGGTTCTTAGTGATCCTGCTGATCTGGTGGCCACACTGCTATTGACCTTTACAGTGTTCTTAACATTCTGTCTCCCTGCTAAGCCTTCATAGCTTATTGTTTAGACTAGTATCTTCAACTGATCTCCTTTTCGACCATTTAATAATAAGTAGTATAACTACCATTTACTGGGTATCTTACGTGCCATGAACTGTGCTAACCGCTTTGTATGTGCTCTATTCAGTGCTTATAAGAATCCTATGAAGTAATTATTATTCCACCTGAGAGATGATGAAACTGAGGCTTGAAAATGTTAAATGATTTCTTCAGTGTCATCCAAGCTAATAAGCAGTGAAGCTAGGATTCAGACAAGTTGTTCAGATTCCAGAGTTCATGCTCTTAACTATTATGCTCAATTTCCTCTGAGTCATACAATGTTTCCTAAAGTACCAGGTAAATTTATAACATGTATCTGTTCAGAGATGTCCTGTGGCTTCATGTAGCCTAGGGTTAAAATTCAAAGTGCTTATGCAAAGCAGTCAGCAGTCATTAAGCCCCTGTTAGGTTTTTTATGCTTCCGCTTAATTATTTGTTTTAGTCTTCACAGACAGTTTTGTGAGGATGATCTTATTAGTGACTAGAAAATGAGACTTTATTAAAGGGGTTAAGTAACTTGCTCAAAGTAATAAAATTAGATAAAGCTTGGGGTTTAAAAACTTAGTTCTGATTGATTCTAAATTCTATTTACTTCTACCAGATAGTTTTTACTCCCTATATCTGACATCCAAGGCAACAAGGCAGCTACTGCCTGTGCTTTTTCACCTGTGGCTTCTTTAGCTAGTCTGTTTTCTTATGATACTGCTTTTTTTATAGAACTGAATTTATCTACTCCCTCTACAGCCATTCCTGAACTCTGTGTCTACTCTTTGGTGGTGGTCCCAACCCTGTCTGCTCCCATGGGGAAACGCCCATTTTCCTCCTGATCCTAAAATTGTCCTCACTCTGGACATGGTGATTTTTCTGTGAACCTTGATTCTGTGTCTTGATGTTAGGTCTCACTATGCGTAGGAACCAGGTGAGTGCTCTCTGCGGATACTAAGCCCCGCAGCTAGGTTTTATAGGAACAGAGCAGGTGAACTGTCTACAGGCACACCTCGTCTTAACTGCGCTTCGCTTTATTGTGCTTCACGGATACTGTATTTTTCACAAATTGAAGGTTTGTGGCAACCCTGCGGCCAGCAGGTCTGTCGGCACCATTTTTCCAAGAGCATTTGCTTACTTCATGTCTCTGTGTTACACTTTGGTAATTCTTGCAATGTTTCAGACTTTTCATTATTATATTTGTTATGGTGATCTGTGGTCAGTGATCTTTGATGTTACTGCTGTGACTCACTGAAGGCTCAGGTGATGGTTAGTATTTTTTAGCCATAAAGTATTTTTAAAATTAAGGTATGTACATTGTTTTCATTTTTTTTTTAAGACATAATGCTACCGCACACTTAATACACTACAGTGTAGTATAAACATAACTTTTGTATGCATTGGGAAACAGAAAATTTGTGTGACTGACTTTATTGTAGTGGTCTGGAATTGAACATGCAATATTTCTGAGGTATGCTTCTGTAAGGCTGATTTTTGGTAGGAAGGGCTTATCCTCTCTGATGGTTGGGTGTCAGCTTATAAAGGGAGGCTGAACAAAAAGCTGTATAACAAGTGGCAAACCCTTAGTTCAGAAAGATGAATGAACTCAAGAGGAGCTGTATGTCTCTTTGTCTCCCTCCTCACCCTGTGCCTAGATCCTCCACTATGAGCTGCTGGCCATTCGTGATGCCTGCATCAAACTGGAAAAGGACTACCAGCCCGGAATCACTTATATTGTGGTGCAGAAACGCCATCACACCCGCCTTTTTTGTGCTGACAAGAATGAGCGAGTGAGTGAGGGATTGAGGAAGTCACTGTTCCCTGGTCATGTCTCCCTTCTCTGAGTATGAAAGGAGCTGTGGAAATGAAATCTGGGGGTTAGTCCTTGGCCTGTCCATCGCCCCTGGCACCTTTCTTCCCCCTGACTCTTGGGGTCCTTCCTCTGCTGCTTCCTTTCCTTTGTTTCCCCCTCTCCCCTCCTTCCCTTCTTCCCTTAAACTTGATCTCCCTCCTCCTAGCTCCCTGGCCTATAAACCCCATATATAGACCAGCTCCCAGAGATGGGAAAGGGAACTTCCATTTATTGAACTTCTATGTGCCAGACACTGTGCAAGGCGTCTTCCTCACAGCAGCCCTGTGAGGTAGGTACTGTTATTATCTCCAGTTTAACCTCAGAAAGGTTAAATAACTTGCTAAGATCACACAGCTAATAAATGGTGAAAGCAGCACTTAAACACAGGTCTGTGTAACTTTAGAAGCCTGTTATTTCAGCGCCCAGTACTCTCTCTGGGAACAGCAACTTCTGCCTTACTTTTGGGATTCTGATGGAGTCAGGTTAGAATTGAGTTGAGGCCCTAGTTAGGGCCAGGCAGGTCTTGGGATCTTGGTTGTCTTTGTTTCTATACAGATTGGGAAGAGTGGTAACATCCCAGCTGGGACCACTGTGGACACCAACATCACCCACCCATTTGAGTTTGACTTCTATCTGTGCAGCCACGCAGGCATCCAGGTAGCTGGGCTATGTCCTGGGGTATCCAGTGGGTCAAAGATAATTGATCATTCCCATTGCCTTTAGAATATATCATTCATTACTGAGGGGCATTCAAATCAGGATTGTTCTCTTAATAAGCCCTTTGTGCACTTGAACGTAAGTGTACTTTCAACATCTTAGTCAGGTTGCTCATACAGTGGGTGCTTTATGACAGAGGTGGCTTTGTGTCTGCCTTTTCATGGGTGGGCCTTCCAACCCAGCCATACTCATAATGGTAATCCTATTCCTTACTGTCAGCCATCCCGTCTGCTCAACCTGGGGCCCCTCACCTTCCTATCTTCCCAGGGCACCAGCCGACCATCCCATTACTATGTCCTTTGGGATGACAACCGTTTCACAGCGGATGAGCTCCAGATCTTGACGTACCAGCTGTGCCACACTTATGTACGATGCACACGCTCCGTCTCAATTCCAGCACCTGCCTACTATGCCCGCTTGGTGGCTTTCCGGGCACGATACCACCTAGTGGACAAAGAGCACGACAGGTGAGGCCTGGAATCAGGCTGACTTCCTTTTTGCTTCAGCCTCTGGTACCAGACCCTCTCAACTTTCCATGGGTAGAAGGAAACGAGGATTGTCCAATTTGGTGTCCTGGGGCTTGTCAGCCCAATTCTGGGTTGGGGTTTTCTCTTAATTGGTATGGGAACTGGTACCCTAGGGGTGGGGGAAGGGTTAGTGGCAGCTCAGTTCACCAGGAAGGACTTCTTTCATTTTTCCTTTTCAGTGGAGAGGGGAGCCACATATCGGGGCAGAGCAATGGGCGGGACCCCCAGGCCCTGGCCAAAGCCGTGCAGGTTCACCAGGATACTCTGCGCACCATGTACTTCGCTTGAAGGCAGAACGCTGTTACCTCACTGGATAGAAGAAAGCTTTCCAAGCCCCAAGAGCTGTGCCGCCCAAATCCAGAGGAAGCAGGGAGGAGGGAGGTGGGGTAGGGAGGAATGCAGAAGGCCCTGTTTCCTTCCGCAGAGGGGGCAAAAGGGTGGGGAACAGGGCCAGTAAGCCAGACCACCAGCCAGAAATCTCTGATATTCACCTCATGCCCTCAACCCCTCACCCCATCTTGTCCCATCTGGCCCTGAACCCACTGGACCAAGAGAGGCAGCAGCGGTGCCCACCATACACACAGTGTCCCATGTGACTCACAGTGCTAAAGACTCATGCCTGACAGCTTGGTAAGGTCGGCTCTGCAGCCCTGCGGACAAAAGCTGGTAGGTTTGGGTTTGATACTTTAGATGGAAGAGTGAGGGGCTTGAGAAAGTGGGTGGGAGGAGGGAAGGATTTTTTAGGAGCCTTAATCAGAAAAGGTCTAGATTTGTTTAAGAAGAAAAACGAAATCAGATGCAGATCAATATTTTAGGATACTAGATGTTTTAATGGGTTGAGAATCCAGCCTGTAGGAAGATTTTTAATGCTAATGATTTTGGTTGCCCCTCCCCCAGCTGCCACTCCCCTTTCCCTTATTCCTCTTTCTCCACTTTTTCTACCCCACCTTACACCTGACAGACATCCAGCCCCTAGTAAGACTTAAGGCACTATGGCACTTAGCTCTGAAGTGACACGACCCTGTCTTCCTTCCGCCTGCTGGTGGGTAACCAGTGCCTTCCCTGTAATGGTAATGCTGCAGAACTGCAACCTTTTGTACCTTTTGGGGGGTGGGGGCGGGGTGGGGGGTGGGAGAGGAGGTAGGTTGGGATGAAATACCCTGTACCCAACATGCCTCCAGCCAGAGCGCCAGCTATTTTGCATTTGAAGGAATTGACTTCCATATTCATTGAGCTTTTAAAAAGATCACGACCTCAAGATGGTTAAAATCCATTGACATTTGCACTTTCAGACATGACAAGTCTAGGAGCTGCTGAGATGACTGGCCCCTGGCCTTTCCACTTATGTCTCCTTTCTTCTTGTCCCCGCTTTCTCCCCACCTGCCTGGGTCTGGAGTTAACTTTCATAGCATTTCTCACTCTTGGCTTCTTTTCCCTGATGGTCAAGCCTCTTTATGTTTCAATATTTTTTAACTGGGGTGACTTACAACAGATGATCTTTAGGTCTAAAATAAGGGGGGAAAAAAAGCAAAAACTAAATGTTATTTTTATACCATAACCTGAGTCTATTGCCAAAATCTGGAAATAAATCCCTCCCATGCCCAGTGAGTTTACATCCCAGAAACATTGAGCCATCAAAGGAACTATGTACCTGACTTGTTCTTTGGCCTGCTTTGGCTTGGCTCTGTAGGGTGTGGTTATCTCCACATGTGGGGCTCAGGCTCCACCCTTTGTGCAAATAATACCTTTCTCTTGCTGCAGGCACCTCTGCTGCACTGCCCTGCACTCTTCCTGCAAGTGCGTCTCCTTCTCTGGACTATCTTCTGATGCTTGGCTTATCCCAGATTTCAGCGTGTCCTGTGGATAGGCTGGGGGATTTTGCTGCTCCCTATTGCTTCTGTTTACACAAATGACTTTTTCCTGATTTCCCACTAGGGCATGTGAGTGGATGGCATGGGCTTTTTTTTCCTCTTTTTTTCCTGTCTTCCTGGGTAGAGATGGGGTTTGGCTGTCTTGCAGAACTGGAAAAGTAGGGGGTTCTAGCTTGGGGCCTGTTGGCCTTGAAGCAAGGCTTCCTCTTTCCTCGACTGTTCCTTTTTTCCTGTCCCACTGCTTGGGATGAGGAGTTGCAGCTTCAGTGTGGAAATTCCTCTTTTTGAGGAGCCTGGGCTTGGGTTTCCCCCAATCTGGTGATGAAGCCATGACTCTTTAGACCTAGCTCAGGCTCAAGGCCAGCCAGCAGAAGGTTGGTCTGAATATGGGCCTATGCAGTAGAGCTACCATTTCCCCTCCCCAGCAGCGCTTGTACAGACCCAGATTTGCTATGCAAAACAGTCTATCCCAGGTTCTGTTCTGGTTGGCTACTTTGTTCAGCAACTTCACAAAACGTAGCACAAACATTGATTATAGAGAAGGCATCAGGACTGTTGAGTAACTCTTCTATACTTCTTTCCTACTGGCAACAGTATGGGGTGCCCTGTGGGCACAGCCCAGCTGAAAACTGAATGGAGGGCTCTGGGAGGAGGCAGCTCACTGGAGAGCCTACATTCCTTATACAAGTGCCTAAGAGAGTGATGCCAACACTCCCATCTGCCCTGTCCATCGCCTTCATATATTGTCTACTTCGTGTTTAGTCACCCTTCAGGGAGGGGAGCTTTCTTGGGACAGTGGGCTCTGAGGGTTCTCTTCTCCGGTGCGTTTTGGGGCTGGGATCAGGGCAGTATTCCTGGAAGGTCCAGTCATTCACCAGCATTTGCAAATGTCCATTGAGAGCTGGTGGTAGCCACCTACTCTCAGCAACAAGTTTGTGTTCTTTCCTTTTTCTCTCTTTGCCTCACTCTCTCCAGTTGGGTCTTGAGCTGAGGCTTGGCATTTTTTAGCCCTTAGGCATTTACATGCCATTTAATAAATAAAAGAAACAGCTTGGGCAATGGCAAGAACATGACATCTTGCTGTGATTTTCTTTCTTTCTTTCTTTTTATCTTTGAGACTTGAAAAACACCCTTAACCTTGAGGATTCTTCTTCTTCGAAAGGTGGTGCATGCAGATTGAGAAGTGGTGTTGGCAACAAGCTTGGCTTTCTTTGATTTGGTTAAAGTGGTGCTTTGTCCTTAGGCTCAGAGGAAGTGCTGGGGAGACCCCAGCCTCATCCTCTTAGACAAGTCTCCTGGTCCCATTGTTCTACTCTTTTGCCTTCCTTTTCCTCCTCTCTCTTTCCCTGGCCTTGTTCTGTTTTTTTCTGTTCATTCAGCTTGCTTGCTGGCCTGCCTGCCTATCTGCCTATGTGATGATGAATTCTGTGCATGGCTACAATGATCCCACTGTTAGCTGGCAAGGTCAGGCTTAGCTCCTTGGCTGCAGAAGACCAAGAATCTGCTTCCCAAGCCTAGTGATGTCCTTCCTGGGTTGGACCACCCTCAAACTTACGTGAAGGTGTAGCAGAAGGCCTGCCCATCTGGCATGAAATCAGGAAGGCTTCTGGCAACTTCCACATCTGTCCACTCTTTGGAGTTGGTTTCTCTTGTTGCTTTTTCTAGATCTGATTTCATTTCTCTCTACCTGGGGCTTCCCTTTTCTGAGGGTGTCCTAGAATTGACCTTTTTGGCTATCCAGGGTTGAAGGGTTAGGGGATAGACGTGGGGGAAGGAGGGATGGGAAGAGAATGGAGAGAATTTGGCTAAAACATGGGAAAGGAGAGCCCTGCTCACTGATCACTTTTCCAGTCCAGCCTGACTCATTGGGGCCGAGGTGCTACTGCTGGCCTCTGGGGATAAGCATGAGGCTGTTGTTGCTAGGAACTTAGGATTAAATTAATGTTGAAAAAGAAGGTAACAAAGTGTGAAACCTCCCTGAAAAGCTCCTGGTTCCCATCTACTCAGTAGCTCCTCTATAGCCTCCTCTTTGGCTAAGCAGTGATGTTTTTGGATAGTTTTCTTTTTCTGTCCAGAATTCTGTAAATGAGGCCAGCACGATGGGCAGCCAAGGGGACGCAATGATTTCTCACCTGACCCATAGGATATCTGCAAGGCTAGTGGGACAATGTTTTAGACTTGGCATTATGTGTAACAAAGAAAGGTAAATGGTCCTTCCCCTTCAGGGTAGAAAGTCATCTCAAACTGACTAAGATGCAGTTTTGGAAACTACATCAGGGGGAAGTTATTTTTATTTATATTTGCTGGGCCACGGCCAATCCTGGATGGTAGCTGGGATGCCTTCCTTCTTAAAAGTCTGATCATGGCAGGGTTATGCAGGGCACTCTTTCCTCTTTGGCCTTCTAAGCTGATCAGGGAGAAGGGATTCTCTGGTTTTTTCTTCTCTCCCATTTATTAGGACTTGCCTTCTCCCTGGGCAGGGAGAGAGGCTAGGTTGGTGCTCTCCCCTTACTCTACTCCTACTGACTTAGAACCTCTGGCTGCTGTTTGGGAGCCCAAGAAAGGTGGTGGAGGCAGTGGGCTCAAAACAACAACAACAACAACAAGACAGAGAAAGGTGAGGAAAGGCAGATTTCCTTCTTTAAAAGGAAAATAGGAAACCCTCCAAGGATTGTGCAAATAAAGACAATGTGTCAAATGCACTGACTCCCCTGGTGTAGTAGCAATAAGGAAAAATGAAATGACTTTCCTGTGCACACAGTCCAACCTGATTGGTGTGTGATGTTGCACTTAGCAGCCATCTGGTGGGCATGTGTGACTACTCTGGGTTTTACTTTAGTTTCTAAACTTTTTATCCTCTCAAGTCCAGCATGGATGGGGAAATGTCCCTGGAGCCCCACAGCTGTGTACTTGTTTGCATTTGTTTCCCTATGAGACTTGTGTTTGTGTCCTGCTTTGAGCTGTACCTTGTCCAGTCCATTGTAAAATTATCCCAGCAGCTGTAATGTACAGTTTCTTTTGAAGCAAGCAACAGCAGCAGCACAATTCTGTGTTTTATAAAGACAACAGTGGCTTCTATTTCTAAAGTGCGGTCTCTCTCTCTCTTTTTTCTTAGCAAAGCAAACTGTTGGGATTAATTATATCTCTGATAGATTTTACATCAGAATAATAGATTGTGAGAAGAGCAGAATCATCACTTTCTAAAGGAGTAAAGTGGGTAAAACAAATTCCAGAGTGTTGAAACTGCCAATTATATGTAATCATTTCACAGGGTTTCCATTTATTCTTCATTCAGCAAACATGTAAAGCACTGTGTCTAGCAGTTTTTGTTGGCACAATTCAAAAATGAGGAAAACAGTGTTTCTCTCCTTAAGGAGCTTAAAAAGTTTGGTTGGGGATGTGAGTAGCCCAGTGGTTCTTTGGCACCATTTAGAGAGATTATGAGGACTGGGAAAAAGGCTATAAGGCTGCAGCAATGAAGATCGAAAGGAAAGAGCAAACGGAGAGACACTCAGGAAGTAAAATTAATAGGACTCAATGGATGATGGAATGGAAAGAATGAAGTAGAGGCTAACATCCACTTTGCTTGAGCAAGTGAGTATGTTGGGACGTTCCTCTAAGCCAAGATTGCGGGAAGGGAGACTGTAGAAAGAAGGTGGTAAATTTTGTGAAGAAAGACCATTAGGCTTTTATAGACTGAGTTTTGAGGTTCCCAGGTTTCCAGTAAACATTTATATTTTGGTCCTCAGGGAAGACTCCAAAACTGCAGTTACAGATATGAGATTCATAATCATAGAGATTGTAGTTAAAGCCATAGGAATGAATAGGATGGCTTAGGAAAGAGTAGGGCAAGAGAAATCTAGTGTACAACTCTAGGAAACAAGAGATCAGGAAATAGAACCTAAGATGACTGTCGCATCACTCCTAGAGAGCTTGTATGGTTTTGACTGATTTAATGAGGTGGGAGAATAGTGAGGAGAGTGGAATAGGATTCAACAACGACATGATTAACAGCAGGAAAACTGCTGCGGTGAGGCGGGGGGTGTTATTTTCTACTTACTTTACCATCCTTCACTCCATCTTCTCTGGCATCTTGTAACTATATGGTCATTCTCCAGTTTTTCTTGAAAATGAGCATTGGAAAACCTAACTTAAACCAGGCTAAGACAGAGACTTCCAAGTCATTCACAGCCACCACCACCACTACCTCCACCTCCAGCTTCCTCCTATCCTCAGGAGATACTTGTGAAACAATAAAATAAACAAACCTAATTTTGTTCCTATCCAGTGTCCTAGATCGTATTCCAGTGCACTTGGTAGCACTTAGCAGCTTGCTCTATTTTCTCTTAGGACTTGTTTTCCCCAGAGCCTGTGAACTCCTAGCCGCAGAAACTGCTACTCATTTTTTTTCTCTCAGGGCCATCCATAGTGTATATCAGGAGGGGTCAGTGTTTATGACTAGGATTGAAATGAGCTAGAAATCTGTGGTTCTTGAGTACAGAGGGGAGACTCAAGAAGTGATATTGAGTCTGCAGGATGAACTCAGCATTCCTGAATCTTCAGGTAAGCAGAAACTTTGAACCAGATTGTCATCACCTTTTCTCACTCACTCCAGCCTTGAGGGTCTATGATTTTGTGCCTTAAGCTCTTGGTGCAGTTATCAAGCATGTAAGTTCAGCATTCCTCCCTGGTGCTCCCAGAGCATTGGTTATTTCTGTGTGCTGAGAGAAGATGGCACAGGGAAGAATCCTGGCACAGGGCCCAGTGAGAAATTTCAGTGGCAGGTAGAATGTACAAAAGCAGGCCTCACGTTCCTCTGGAGGCCAAGTGTTGTGGACGTCAAACTGTAGTGCTAACCTGTGGCTACCCCTGCCAGATTCTCTTGGAACCAAGCCAGCCAAAACCATGCTTTTCTGCAGCATGGAGTAATGAGGTTGGTTGGAGTTGAAGAGCAAATTGGAACATGTAGGAAATTTTTCCCAGTTGAAACAAGACTTAAACTTAAGACCATTAATGAAGTAGAAAGTGTTTAGCAGAGCAAATGGGAAGATGATCATTATACCACATTTTAACCATAAATTTCATTGCCATAAATGATTGATGTTGAAAAAAATTTCAGGATTTGGCTGATGGTTGCTACTCAGGTGTTGCTAGCACCCATGGATATCCCTTTTCAGGAGCAGTTGAGCAGCCTTCTCTCTGTCCTTTCAGTTGGCAGAATATACTGTAGCACATTTTTGTCACTACAGTCAAGTGCCTTTAAGATAGAATGAGGTGGTATGTTCATTGGGTATCACTTAGCTTAACAGACCCCAGAATCATAGAGTAGGTTTGGCAGCTAAAGGAAAGGGTTTTATAGTGTAAAAGAAGAATATTTTCAAGTTCTGAGCCTGGGGCATCCTCAGACTGCTGGCTCTACTGCTTGAATGTGAAGTAGCTTTGAATTGGAAAATCAGCTCTGTTTTCGATCCTAGCTTTCAAGGTATTTATTCCTTTGGCTGTAAGCTGAGGAAACCTCGCAGGCTCAGAAAGTGCACAGAGCATGGCAGAAGCACTCTTAAAGCAGCAATGTCAAGAAGCTGGATAAGTGGACTTGCTGAGGATGAGGTGCATTTCGAAGCTCTCCATTTAAGTACCATAACTACCTTCCCAGGATACCAGATCAAGACTTTCAGACTATCGTGGCTTACCCTGCAGGAACCCACTGTCCTTTTACTCTGGACTGTAGCAGCTTCACCAATATCCTCTTGGCAGTGTCTTTTTGGGACAAAGAAATTTTGAGGAACCTTTCTAGGAACTTTCCTCACCTTATATAGGCAAGAAACTTTCCTTATAAAAAAGGCAGTTTTGGGGGTTGTTGAATGGAGGTGAATTGGAAAAGGAATAGGAAGTGGGTACTTTGAAGTACTTGGTCAGGTGTTTTGTACAGTATCCTTTATAATTTGGTGGCATCTTCACAGCATTCACATGAAGTAGTTAATCCATTACCTTCAACTGCATGTAACAAAGCCTGATTAAATTGGTTTACATAAGGCAACTATCACATGACAAATGCTGATTTATGTGGCTCTAAGGTTGGATAATTCAGTGGCTCAGTAATAATACCAACATAACAGATTCTTGCTCTGCTATCCTTTGTGTTATCTTATCCTCATGCTTGTTCACCTCAGAATCCCAAGACTGCTTGTATAATTACAGGAAGGAAATGCTAACAGAACAAAGTCTAGCAGAAGAGGGACTAATTTTTCCCAGTGTTTCATTTTAAAGAAGGAAATCCCTGGAAGCCCCAACAGATCTGGCCTAATGTCTCATTTGCTAGAAATGGGTCATCTTTCCACTATTCTATCATTGGCAAAGCAAATGAGATCATCCATCATGAGTGGCTTAGATTAATTACAAGTTATCTTATGAATCATGTGAATTAAAAAGACAAGTTATGTTTGCTAGGCCAGAAGGGATAAGGACTATTGGTTAGGCATCCAGCAGTGTGTTGTGTGTAGGTGATCTGTTTTTACAGATGAGGAATGTGATGTTCAGAGAGGGTGACTAGCAAAAGCCTTCAGTGTCAGTTCTGACTGTCCCTAAAACCAATATGTTTTATACTGTGTTCTGCCGCAGTACAGAGTAACTTACTTTGTGCTGTGTAAAAACTGCTTATTTAGAAGAGATTCCAAGTGTCAAGCCCATTCAAGGGAAAGGATGCTATCCAGTTTTTTCCTCATTCAGTGATTTTTTTTTTTCTAGCAACTTTCAGAGGGCACTGATTACTTTGCCCCCAAGATTTCTGTACTATTTTATAGTTCTTCCTCTGAGAGCCAGTACTACAAGGGATGAGGGCAGAGTTACCATTCTTGAAGCTCACTTATCTCTTTGTCCACCTGCCCAACAAATATTGATGAGATGATGCTATGTACCAGGCACTGGCACTGTTCTAGGCACTAGAGCTATGATAATTAGGATACACAAAAACCTGTACTATGCCCTTAGAGACTCATTTGGGAATAAGGTTATCCCAGAACTAGGAAATGCATGTGGTTGGGAGAGCCTCATACAACTTGGCTTTTGGCATAGTCAGTCAAACTTTTTGCCTTCCTACATCCTGATATTATAGTTCATGAGCCTTTCCTATGAACTCACATGTGAAGTCCCTAGATAACAGTAGATGGGAAAGCATTATTGACATTTATTACATTGGACTGAATTAGAAGGTCCAGATCCTGTTACATCCATGTCAACAAAGAATACAGTGACCCACCTCCAGTGTTCATCACCATGTTTATTCTAGGAGACACCCAAGAAACCTGCAGTCATTTAGGGAGCCAGTTGTAGTGATTTGAGGGTGTAAAAGGCTGTTGCAAAAGAGTTGGTATTCATCTCTGTTAAATGTTGCTAAGGACTTGGATTGTGTATAGTTTAGGATTGAAAATATTAGGATACAGTGTTTCATCTAGTGACATCTGATACTGTAAAATTGAGGGAATTTTCAGAAAAAGGGCTAAGGATGAGAAGGAAGATGTGAGGCAGAATTGGAGTCAGATGTGGGCTTAAGTCCTATCCATTTATTGTTTGCTGTATAGTAGAAGCATCTAATACATGCTTTGAAATAACTAATAAATACCTTCACTAACATTTAGGGAGGATTTTCTCAGTGCTTTATGCCCATTCCCTAACTTCACAACTGAGGACACTGAAGCCCAGAGGCTCAAGTGACTGATCTGAAGCCCCATAGTGATTGGAAGGGTACTAATGATATGATGAAAGTGAAAGTTGCTCAGTCCTGTTGGACTCTGTGACCCCACAGCCTGTCCAGTCCATGGAATTCTCCAGGCCAGAATACTGGAATGGGTAGCCTTTCCCTTCTTCAGGATATTTTTTTCCTTTTCTTCTTTGTCCTAGGGTTTTTTAAAAAAATGTATTTTGATTATTAACATTCTAAATGTTGCTGATACTAGGGACAGGGAAAAAATCATTAATCATTTCTCAGCCTGAATGAAACAGTTATCATTTCTGTAAGGCAACAAACACTAATGGGCTACACAATAGTAAACAAAACTTGCAGATTGAGAGAGGGTTTGTTAAGGAAATACCGTAATAGGATACAGGAATGCCTCACCATAGGTCCAGGAAAGGCATCTGAAATGACTCCTTTAAGTTGAGGTATGAAGAGCGATTGGCGGGCACAGAGGATGGTGTGAGCGCGAGAAAGGAGGGCTCCTGGTCAAGAAAATCCAAGTGTAATAGAGAAGCGCTTTGCCCAGTGCTGGGTAAGCAGACCATTGTAGCTGTAGCATAATGATGAAGAGTCTCGCTTGAAGGGAAAGGCAGGGACCTCCCTTTATGCCTCTAGCTTGGCCCCGGAGTGGAGTTTGGGCTTTAGAGTGACCAGGCGTTATCAAAGAGTTCTTAACATGGAAATTATTCGATCTGACGTTTTTGTCAAGTCATCTTTCCCCAAGTTAGATTGTACGAGAAATATTCTCCCCAGAAATTGTCAAAACAACTCTACAAATTTGGAGTGATAAACCGTGATGGTCACTCGACCGCCTGCAGGGGAGGAGGCACGTGGGGTGGTCCCAACTGGGCGTGGCGGGAGGGCCTCAAGAAGAAAGGGGGACCTTTCCCCAAGACAAGATCAGTCTGGGGCCCTCACAGCTCCTGCACCTCACACCAGCCAAACTCCAAGGAGGCTCTCGTCCAGGTTAGCGAGGCCGCCCTCCACGCCTGCGCCTCGGGCCGGCACGGCCCCACACCAGGGTGGCGGGAGGGGTCCACCCCCTCGGGGTTGTCTCCGGCCGGCACGGCCCGGTCCCGTTCCCTGTCCCGGGTCGCACGCCGTCGCGCTCGCCTCAGACTCCGCCCAGGCTCGGCGCCCGCGGCGCGACGCCTCCCCTGCGTCCACCGCGCCGGCCGCGCCCGCACCGACGTCGCGCCCGAACGGTGAGGGCGGAGAGGCGAGGCCTGGACGTCTGGCGAGCCCGGGCGGCGGAACTGACGCCAGCGGGCTTCCGGGGGTGGCCCCCGGGGAGGTCGGCGGCGGCGCCGCAGTCGTGGAGGGGCAGTGGGAGCGTAAGCGGCCGTGGGCGACGCAAGTTCCGCACAGAGCTCTTCCCTTCTCGCCTCACACTTCTTCCTCTCTCCTAGTCGCGTGCTGCCTCCCGACGGCCGCTCGTCCTGACCAGAGCTTTCGGAGTGCGGTGGCTGAGGAGCAGCCGTCACCACCCCGCCTCGGGGCCGAGTCAGGGTTCCTGTCGCGCCGCGTCGCCCCCTGCGCCGCCTCCTTGCCCTCAGTGGCGGGCGCCCTTCTCGCTCGAAGCACTCCCCCCAGCTCCATGAATGGAAATCGGCTCCGCAGGTGAGTGAGTCAGAGCTGCTGGTCCGTTCGGTGGGGGTAGGTAGCCCCAGAGCATCCTCGCCCCCGGCGCCCAGGCCCAGGTGCGCGAGGTCTGCGCCGTCCCCGCTCCGCCCCGCGCCCAGCCCTTCCTCCGCCTCCCCGCAGCCCCGCCGCAGTTCCCCGGGGCCACGGAGTGGGCGACACTGCGGGGAGGGGGCGCTGCTCTAGCGATGGAAGTTTGGGGTTCCTTCGGAGTCTAGCAGGGTTGCCATCGTTTTCGTTATTCGAGTTGAAGCTATAATGGGGTGTGTGTCCCGCAGAGACAGTGGGTGGCCAGCCTTCTCCCTTATTTATCTCTTAAGGTAGTTGTGAAGATACATTAAGATAGCAGATGAGAATTGAGTTTGAAATAGATGTTAGTGCAACGTCAAATGCAAGATGGCATTTCTCCCATCCCTGAGTTCTCGTCTGATGTTCGTGGCAGCTTGGTATACAGTTCCTGAGGATCTTGGAAATGTCATATCAGCTTGGATCACTGCTTATGTGAGGAGGTAGATCTTAAAATTGCTGACTATATATGTATTTGTTCATTCTTTATTCCCTAGAGAATCAGCTGTCATATTCTTGGAAATTTAGGATTAAGAACTGCTTCTCTCTTTGGGAAAAAATGATAGTCTTGAGAAAAAAATTGCAACATGAGCAATGCTTATATTTAAAAAAGAAAAAGCACTCTTTGTGGTCTGTAATTAGTTGAAGGACATAAGTAGGTGTTACATAACAGTTTGCTTTCCAAATGATCATATTTGGTACGTTGCATTTGGAAGTATGCTTCATCCAGTCACAGATTTATAAAGTAATTTTGAAAATATTAAGTGGTTGGTGTCTTCTTACTAATAATACCAAAAGTCCCCGAATTTCACATCTCATTTTGTCAATTGGTGAGGCAACTGAATATGAGATAAGAAAAACTTACATGAGAAACCAGTGACATAATGATAATAAAGATTTTGTTGACTATATTAAGGAGTATAATTGTCAAGTAGATGTGAAAAACACAAGTTGTAGAGATGGGCTGGGGAGAAGGGTTTATTACAATTTCTGTTTTATGAAATTTTCTCTAATCAGTATCTACCATTTTTCTTTTGCATGCTTCATCTTTTTTTTTTTTTTTTTTGCCTTTTCATGTCTTCTTGAAAAGGGAAAGTTTGTCTAGACTGTGAAGAGTTTTACTCTGGTTTATCAGTGATTAGTATATTTCTGAAACTGTCCTCTCTTTGTTTTTCAGTTTTCTAATACAATATTTAGAGAATGTGATGATTTGGGAGATATACGTAATTTTTACATAATTGTTCATGGTTAAGCCCGGAAAACAAGCATGGAATTTAAATACTTTCCTAATTATCCTAAATTTCCAAAAAAAAAAAAATTAAGATTTTCTTCTTTTTCATCTTTGGATTTTTCATATGAAATTACTCCCAAATACACGAACAACATTTTAGAAAATACTTCTGAAGACAAATGACCTAGCCAATGGATCCAACTTGCCAAGTATGATTCAGTAAATTCTCCTATGAATTCTTGAGCTATAGATAAGTTTTACCTCTTCTTGCATGGGCCATTGCTGAAATATATACCCATTTAACTGTCTTCACATCTGTGGAGGTATAGTTAGATTTATCAACCATATGGTTGGACATCTTCGAACACAAAGTTTATTCTTCAGTGCAGCTTGTACGTGATTGAGTGTAATTTAATAAGATAAAGTATAATTTGGCTTAAGTGTCATCATCAAAAACAGCATTTTCATTCTTCCTGAGACTTTTTTCATGTAATTGTTACGCTGCAAATAAAATTAAAAGCATAGTTGGGAAAAATGTGCAACTGAGTTTAAAATCAAGAGTTTGACAGATGTATATTTTTTGAAAATCTTAGATGCATATGTTCTCTGATAGTCTATTGAGTCACTGTTGGATCTTGGCTCTCCAATTCTGTTCTTTTTCGTGGTAATTCTCAGGAATCGGCTTATGGCAAAATGTATTAAATTCTAGTTGTTAGGTGGATACATAGAAAACTTAAATTTATTTACATTAGAGGACTTCAGATACAAATTCTATATATGTGTTGCTTAGCGAATCATTCTTCACTAACAGTTAATATTTGTCTATTCTTCTTTTAGGTGTATAATATTTTAAGTGATTTTTGTTAAAGGGTGTCCTGTACAGTGTACTGACTTAGTGCTGTGTGAACTCTATGATGTAACCAAAAAGCTGCCAGGCACAATTGGTTTTTAAATAATGATAATCAATAGTTTGGCATCTGTGCCTAGGACTCCTTAGTTAGGGGAACTTATGATGAAACACTTTTATGCTTTAATTACAGCTGGTCTAAGATTATGTATGTTATATTTTCATTCCAAACGAAGTGGGAATAAAAGAAGTAGAAATGTTTATTGAGATAACAGTTCTCCTGGGTAGCTGTTTTTTAGGACTGTACTATTCTAGTCTGTATTTTTAGGTAAAATCAGACTAGTGTTGAAGGCAGAGAGTTGTATTTACCTCCCAATGAAAGAAAAACATTTTCTGTTAAATGAATGGTAGTACAAAGTAGTTTGTTTGGTAGTTGTCTTATACAATCTTGCAAAAGTGAATAGACTGTGTTTCTTAGTTATATTCTTGATTTCCTGTTTGAATGTAGTTTTTTAAGGACTCTGCGTTTCTTATGCAATAAAAATCAAGAAAAGTCATTTGAGAACAAATTCCAAAGGATGTATGGAAGCTAAGTTTGAGTAAGATGAACAAAAGTTGTGGATTCAAAGTACTGAAGTATGTAATGCCATTAGGTTCTCAGTTTAGTATTTCTTTAATTGCTTGGGAAATGTTTTTATTGTTATATGGATTTTCTCACTTGTAGAGTTTTGTCTTGAAGAAGATTAGATGCTGCTCTGTCTAGAGGAAACACTGAAAAGTTTAGCTAGTGCTGCTCTGAAGTGGCCATTGTTATGTTTTTTCCCTAGTTTTGCTGCTCTTGACTGGTATTGGGGCTTATAAAAATGTACATTATTTTGATTTTTGTTTTACAATTTAATTCCTCTGACAGTGATGGAACACCCTGAGGGAAAACTGAAAAGGAAACAAGAAACAACTGTTTTCTTCTAAACAAAGACTTAAAAGTAAAGGGGGGTGGGAAACATGAAATCTTCAAATGTCAATCTTCAAATGATAAGACTTTAAAAAATTATCCTGATTTCATCACCTTGGTATAATCACTCTTTAAAGTTTTAAACCAAATTCCAAGTTAATAAATGTGTTAAGGATTTTTTTTTAGCTAAGTAATTTCGGAAAGTGGTTGGAATAAATAAAATAGTTTCTAAATGCTATTTTTGCTCGTTCAGAGAATTGTATGTAATAATTTGATAATTCAGACTTAATTTATTATTTTCCAGTGGGAACATTACATTTGTTTGTTTCTGTATGCCTGGTCCGATAGTATGCAGAGAGGCCAGAGGCCCTGTAAAGTGAACATTTCTGGAAAAGTTCTCTGTTGTATATGGAAAAACCCTGCCTCAGGATAAAATTCTTGCCAAATTGTCATAATCTTGGGTTCTAATTGAATACTATGTTATTTTATATCACAGCCATCTTTCTTCACATTGGTTTTCATAATCTTAAATAAAATATTTGAGAATCTCCCTGAAAGGTGAATTAAATATTTCATAATCTAAAACAAAGTTGTAGTCTTGTAAAGCAAGTATACCCCAGTAAAATTTTTTTAAAAAGAAAAAAAAAGAGGGCTGCTGCCTTGTCATGTTACATAGTTGAAAGTTAATAAATAATTATATGAATCTGGAAAAATAAAGTAACATGTTTTCGCTTATAATACTTAAAACTAGGATCTTAACTAATTTATGTGTAGTTTTGTTTTAATGGATTGGGAAGAAAAGACGAGTGATCTGTTTTCAGGAAGGTAAAACTAAAAAGATTATTTATATAAGAAAAGTATTCTTTCCAAACCTGTTTAGTCTTGGTTTGTTGGGATGAACAGCATTCACCAGACATTCCTGCTTCTCATTCAGTTGTCTGGGATACTCAATAGACCCTCATTCTTGGCTCATTAACAAAACAGATGTGAGAAAGAATATTGTGTGGTGTTTCAACCATAGTGGTTATGCTGTTAGGATACATGAACACCCTTTCTGTGTTTGGAGTTTCTGTAGTTTTCTGCCATTATCTGTGTTTTTAATATTAATGACTTTCGTTGGCTACCCATTGCTTTGAAAAAAAAAAAAAAAAGACTGTTGAGATTTAGCAAAATCTTGTCACACAACTGATGCTTTCTTTTATATCTTAAATATGGGCTCTTTGTGATTTGGTTGCAATAAAATATTATATACATTAATCTAGAATGTTAGTTTAATGAAATCATAGGGAAGAATTCTTTGTTTTATATCAGCCAGTTTTTCCTACATTATTTCTAAATTATTGAGTTCTTGAGAAATCAGAATATATCTATAGAATATAGACATGAGATATTTTATATTTTTCATTTTTGCAAGAAAATGTTCTCAATTGTAGGCTTACATAATGCTCCTTTTGAGTCATTACCAATATTTGATGTTTTAACTGATTTCTAAATCTAACAGCAAAAGTTCAGTAGTGTATCTGTCAACTTTAAAAAAGTTGAAGAATAGATTGCAAAATAGCAGTGAAGTCCTTTTGTTTGAAGAAACTTCTAGCTTCTGAATTGGGACTTGTTATCTATCTGTATATTTGATATAAAATTACTCAGATTTTTCTAAATTTTTGCTTGGGTGATAATAAGTTTTTCAAAAGTTCCCCAACTTTAATTATAAAATAAATCTCAAGGCATTTCCATAGTACATGGACTGTTTGTTTTCTGAAAGAGGGGAGGGGCATGGTGGGGGAATGTCTTTGAAAAATAGTTCCCCATATGGCATCTGAGAAATTTAACCCTGAATAGTCTGAATGTTCTAGAGTGCTGATTTAGCTACAGTGAATATAATAAATGTAATCTGATATGAGTACACTGTGTTTGTACAGGTTCATTGAAAAAATAGGTAGAATTAGTAGATAGGAAGTTACTAAAATCTCATGCCTTGTGGATTTAACTAGAAAACAGACATTTAACTATGTCAAGTTTTGAAGTCAACACAATATATTTATTTTTTCAAAACAAAAATAGAAAATTTTTCCTGATTGTAAAAATATATGTTTATTGTTTTTTTAAAAGCAAACAGTATAGGAAAATATAGAATAGAAATGAAAATAATACGATCTTATAATCCAGAGAAAACCATTGTTAATTTTTTCTTGTATATTTTCTTATATGTCTATCCATCGTCATATTAATTGTTTTTAACCTGCTTTTTCTACTCAGTTATGTATCATGGTTATTTTTTCCTTATCATTACTTATATCTATGTAGCAATATAAATTTTACTAATGTATAGCATTTAATTTTTAAATTTTTATTATTATTTTTTGCCATGTCATTTGGCTTATGGGTTCATAGTTCCTGGACCAGTTATTGAACCTTTGGCAGTAAAAGCACAGAGTCTTAACCAATGGACCACCAAGGAATTCTAGCATTTAATTTTATATTATTAGTCAGTCTTAACTGATGGCGTTTAGATTTTTTCTATTTTTTAAATAAAATTTTAACTGAAACTTTGGTAAGTATCCTAATATATACGTCTTTGTATGGTGGTCCATTGATTGCTTTAGGATAAACTCCTAGAAGTAGAATTGGTAAAATGAAGTATCCCATGAATATGGAAGTAAAAGTTCCCAGTGAAAATCCATAATTTGATAATAGGCTTTAGTTGATTCTGATTTGTTCATTGCTTATTTTTATTTTTTTGTTGTTGTTCATTGCTTATTTTGCATCAGTCACATTTGCTGTAGGCTTTAATTTAGCTTTGGATTCATAAGTAGAACATGTTAAATTCTTAGGTCAGTGAACACCACATACATATGCTTTGAAAATGTATAGTTTGAGGTTTATGTGGTTAGTTGTTATTTAGCCAATACTTGATATAGTTACCAAAAGAAAAGTTTGGGGTAGAAATTCCTGATAGTGCTCTTTATTTCTATGTAATCACATTTTCAACTGTAGTGGACAGTATATGTATTTGTTAAATAACTAAAATATGCTTCAGGGGAAGTTTAATTTATTGTATGGACAGAATTACTTCTTCCATTAATATACATTAACTTTTTTTTAAAAATACTTTGATTTGATGATTTTATAGTCAATAGAGTTCTGTTACATTGCTTATTCATGAAACGGAATTTTTATTTTTACCAGTGTGTATAAAAAGTATCAAGCAAAATAATGATAACAGAATAAAATTGACAGTGTAATATAGTGTAGAAAGCATGGGTTTTGGAGACAAATCCTGGTTCTCAAATTAACATAATAATGATGTGCCATTGCAGGTTCATCTGTTTTAACAAATGTAACACTCTGGTGTGGGGATATTGATAGTTGGGGAGGCTGTGCATAGGTGTGGGTAGGAGGCATATAGGCCATCTCTGCCTTCTGCTCAGTTTTACTGTGAACCCACAACTACTCTAAAAAAATAAAATGTTAAAAGGAATTAACTGTGATTTTAGGTAGTACATTTAATCTTCCTTAACCTTAATTTCCTTATCTGTATAATGGCATAGTAAAGAGATTCAGTATACAAAGGAAATAACATTCTTCACTTCCTAATTTGTAAGACATATTACTATAGAAGATTGAGGGTGTATAGGCAGAGCTGTAATAAACTCCCATATACACATCTCCCAAACCCAACATTCATCAACCCGTATCCAATCATGTCCATTCTACTCTCCTCTCTCCTGTATTTTTTGAAGTGTATTCTGGGCATAATATTTCATTTATAAATATCTACTAAGTATAAGAGATATAGGGGACTTCCCTGGTGGCTCAGTGGTAAAGAATCTGCCTGCCAGTGCAAGGGACCCAGGTTCAAATCCTGTTATGGGAAGATTCTACATGCTGCAGAGCAACTACTGAGCCCGTGCTCTGGAGCCCAAGACCTGCCACTGCTGAAACCTGCATGCCGAGAGCCCGTGCCCTGCAACAAGAGAAACCAACAAAATGAGAAACCCGGGCACTGCAACTAAGAACAGCTTCTGCTCGCCCAACTGGAGAAAGCCAGGACAGAGCAGTGAAGACCCAACACAGCCAAAAATAAATGAATATATATATACTTTTAAAGAGAGAGAGAGGGAACTTCCACAGTGATTAAGATTCTGGGCTTCCACTGTGGGGGGCGTGGGTTCAATACCTGGTTGGGGAACTAAGATCCTACAAGCTGTGAGATGCAGCCTAAAAAATGATGGATATGTACTCTTTAAATAAGCCACAGTACCGTTATTACGGCAGAATAATAACAGTGTAATCATTTATATCAAATATCCAGTCGGTGTTCAAATTTTAGCTTGTCTCAGATGTTGTGCTTTTTTTTCTTAACAGTTTGCCTTTTTAAAATATATTTCATTTTTGAATCAGGATCCAAATAAATTCCCCACATTGTAAATGATTGATACATGTTTTAAGTATCTCTTAATTTGTAAGGTTTCTACCCTTTCCCCCTTTACAGTTTATAGATAGTTTGTTCTTTTAGACTTACTCACAGTCTGGATTTGGCTTGTTCTGTCTTCATGGTATAATTTAACATGTTTCTTCAAGTTTACTGTAAATTTTTGTTGTTGTTCAGTCACTAAGCGAGTCCAACTCTTTGCGACAGCACGCCAGACTCCCCTGTCCTTCAGTATCTCCCAGAGTTTGCCCAAACTCGTGTCCATTGAGTCAGTGATGCCACCCAGTCATCTCATCCTCTGTTGCTCTCTTCTTCTCCTGCCCTCAATCTTTCCCAGCATCAGGGTATTTAAGAATGAGTCAGCTCTTCGCATCAGGTGGCCAAAGTATTGGAACTTCAGCTTCAGCATCAGTTCTTTGGATGAGTATTCAGAGTTGATTTCCTTTAGGATTGACTGGTTTGATCTCCTTGCTATCCAAGGGACTCTCAAGAGTCTGCTCCAACACTACAGTTCAAAAGCATCAGTTCTTTGACATTCAGCCTTCTTTATGGTCCACCTCTCACATCCATACATGACTACTGGAAAGGCCATAGCTTTGACTATACGGACCTTTGTTGGCAAGTGACATGTCTGCTTTTTAAAATGCTGTCTAGGTTTTTCATAGCTTTTCTTGCGGAGGGTAAGCATCGTTCAGTTTTGTGGCCGCAGTCACTGTCCACAGTGATTCTGGAGCCCTCCAAAAATAAAATCTGCTACTGTTTCCATTGTTTCCCCATTATTTGCCATAAAGTGATGGGACCAAATGCCATGATCTTTGTTTTTTGAATGTTGACTTTTAAGCCAGTTTTTTTGCTCTCCTCTTCCACCTTCATCAAGAGGCTTTTTAGTTCCTCTTTGATTTCTGTCATAGAGTGGTGTCATCTGCATATCTGAGATTATTGATAGTTCTCCCCGGCAGTCTTGATTCCAGCTGGTGATTCATCTAGCCCGACATTTCGCATGATGTACGCTGCATTTAAGTTAAATAAGCAGGGTGACAGTATACAGCCTTGACATACTCCTTTCTCAATTTTGAACCAGGACCTAAAAGCTTGATCAGATTCAGGGCATCTTTTTTTTTTCTTCTTTCTTTCTGCCCACACTTTGTGGCATGTGAGATCTTAGTTCCTTGACCAGGGATTGAACCTCCATGCAGTGGAACACGGAATCTTAAACACTGGACCACTGGGGAAGTACCCCCAGAGCATTCTTTTTGAGCTTAACTGTAGTCAGGTTTTTGTTCCCAGCACTTTGCTAAAATTGCTCTTATCAGAGTCAACAAATTATTTGGTAAGTCCAATGAAAGTCACTCAGTCGTGTCTGACTCTTTGAAACTCCATGGACTGTAACCTGCCAGGCTCCTCTGTCTGTGGAATTTTCTAGACCAGAATACTGAAGTGGGTAGCTGTCTCCCCTTCACTTCTCCAGGGTATCTTCCCAACTGAGGGATTGAACCCAGGTCTCCTGCATTGCAGGTGGATTCTTTACCTTCTAAGCCACCAGGGAAGCCAGTTATATCCACTAGTCAGTTCCCAAATCTTAATTTTGTCTCTTCACCATGTTTGATTACATTGCTTCCTTCTTGAAACACTGCTTTTCCTCTTGTCTTCCTGGCTACCACATTCTCTAGGTCCTTCTCCAACCTTATTGGCTATCACTTTTCTTCTTCCTTTGCTGTTTCATCTTCATCTCCCCAGTCTCTAAACATTGGGAGTTTCTCAGGATTTATTAATATTCTTCTGTATCCTGCCACAGTTTGGGTGATTGCCTCTGGTTCAGTGGTTTCAAAAGCCACTAATATGCCAAGGACTGTCATATTTACATCTCTAGCCTATACCTCTTAAAGTGTCCTAAAAATCCTCTTGATTTCTTCTCAAAACTTTGTATTATTCCAGAGTCTTTCCTATCAATATGTGACATTTCAAATTCTTTTAGTTGCTTAGACCAAAAAGCTTTTAGAGCTCTTTTCTTTCATACCCCACACCTAATCCATTAGCAGTTCCCACTAGGTCTCTTGTCTAAATATTTTCCACATTGACATCATTCCCATAGCTGCTACCACTGCTGCCCTAGCCAACATTATCTTTTGCCTGGAAAGTTGACTGGCCTACTAACTGGTCTCTTTGCTTGTGCTTATACACATAATTTTTCAGACAGCAGTGAGAGTGATTGTTTAGAAAAGTTTAAGTCAGATCATAATGCTTCTAGATTCGGAACCCATTGTTGATTTCTCATATATCATAATCAGATCCAAAGACCTCATCATGGCTTGCAAATCCCGGGTGATCTGATCTCCCATTATCTTTCTGACCTCATCTCCTACTATTCTCTCTTGTTCATTTTGCTCCAGGCAGAATGGTCTATTTGCTGTTCATTGAATACCAGGCAAGCTTTGTGCTTTATACTTGATTTTTCCTTTGCCTGGACTACTCTTTCAGCTATCTATAATACATGACTTTTTCTCTCACTTCTGTTTTCTGCCTCGGTTCAGTTCAGTCACACAGTCATGTCTGACTCTTTGCAATCCCATTGACTGCGGAACCCCAAGCCTCCCTATCCATCACGAACTTCCAGAGCTTGCTCAAACTCATGTCCATCGAGTCAGTGATGTCTTCCAACCATCTCATTCTCTGTCACCCCCTTCTCCTGCCTTCCATCTTTCCCAGCATCAGGGTCTTTTCCAGTGAGTCAGTTCTTCGCATCAGGTGGCCAAAGTATTGGAGCTTTAGTTTCAGCATTAGTCCTTCCAATGAATATTCAGAACTGATTTACTTGAGGATTGACTGGTTTGATCTTGCAGTCTAAGGGAATCTCAAGAGTCTTTTCCAACATTACAGTTCTAAAGCATCAATTCTTCAGCACTGAGCTTCTTTATAGTTCAACTCTCACATCCATACATGACTACTGGAAAAACCATAGCTTTGACTAGATAGACCTTTGTTGGTAAAGTAATATCTCTGCTTTTTAATACGCTGTCTCAGTTTGTCATAGCTTTTCTTCCAAGGAGCAAGCATTTTTAAATTTCATGGCTGCAGTTACCATCTGCAGTGATTTTGGAGCCCAAGAAAATAAAGTCTGTCACTGTTTCCATTGTTTTCCCATCTATTTGCCATGAAGTGATGGGACCAGATGCCATGATCTTAGTTTTTTGAATGTTGAGTTTTAAGCCAGCTTTTTCACTCTCCTCTTTCATTTTCATCAAGAGGCTCTTTAGTTCGTTTTTGCTTTCTGCCATAAGAGTGGTGTCATCTGCATATCTGAGGTAATTGGTATTTCTCCCAGCAATCTTGATTCTGGCTTGTGCTTCATCCACTTCAGCATTTGGCATAATGTACTCTGCATATAAGTTAAATAAGCAGGGTGGCAGTATATAGCCTTGACATACTCCTTTCCCAATTTTGAACCAGTCCGTTGTTCCAGGTCCAGTTCTAACTGTTGCTTCTTGACCTGCATACAGGTTTCTCAGGAGGCAGGTCAGGTGGTCTGGTATTCCCATCTCTTTCAGAATTTTCCATAGTTTGTTGTGATCCACACAGTCAAAGCCTTTAGTGTAGTCAATGAAACAGAAATAGATGTTTTCTGGAATTCTCTTGCTTTTTTTAATGATCCAGTGGATGTTAGCAGTTTGATCTCTGATTCCTCTGCCTTTTGTAAATCTGGCTTGAACATCTGGAAGTTCACGGTTCATGTACTGTTGAAGCCTCGCATGGAGAATTTTGAGCATTACTTTGCTAGAGTGTGAGATAAGTGCAGTTGTGTGGTAGTTTAAGCATTCTTTGGCATTGCCTTTCTTTGGGATTGGAATGAAAACTGACCTTTTCCAGTCCTGTGGCCACTGCTGAGTTTTCCAAATTTGCACGCATATTGAGTGCAGCACTTTCACAGCATCATCTTGTAGGATTTGAAATAGCTCAACTGGAATTCCATCACCTCCACTAGCTTTGTTCGTAGTGATGCTTCCTAAAGCCCACTTGACTTCACATTCCAGGATGTCTGGCTCTAGGTGAGTGATCACACCATCCTGCTTATCTGGGTCAGTTCTTCTGTGTATTCTTGCCACCTCTTCTTAATATCTTTTGCTTCCGTTAGGTCCATATTGTTTCTGTCCTTTATTGTGCCCATCTTTGCATTAAATGTTCCCTTGGTATCTCTAATTTTCTTGAAGAGATCTCTGCTGCTGGTGCTGCTAAGTCACTTCAGTCGTGTCTGACTGTGCGACCCCATAGACGGCAGCCCAACAGGCTCCCCCATCCCTGGGATTCTCTAGGCAAGAATGTTGGAATGGGTTGCCATTTCCTTCTCCAATGCATGAAAGTGAAAAGTGAAAGTGAAGTCGCTCAGTTGTGTCTGACTCTTCGCGACCCCATGGACTACAGCCTACCAGGCTCCTCCATCCGTGGGATTTTCCAGGCAAGAGTACTGGAGTGGGGTGCCATTCTAGTCTTTTCTATTCTATTGTTTTCCTCTGTTTCTTTGCATTGATCACTGAGGAAGGCTTACTTATCTCTCCTTGCTATTCTTTGGAACTCTGCATTCAGATGGATTTATGTTTCCTTTTCTTCTTTGCTTTTCTCTTCTCTTCATTTCTCAGCTATTTGTAAGGCCTCCTCAGACAGCCATTTTGCATTTCTTTTTCTTGGGGATTGTTTAGATCACCGCCTATCCAGTGTTACAAACCTCCATCCATAGTTCTTCAGGCATTTTGTCTGTCAGATCTAATCCCTTGAATCTGTTTGTCACTTCCACTGTATAATCATAAGGGATTTGATTTAGGTCATACCTGGATGGTCTAGTGGTTTTCCCTACTTTCTTCAATTTAAGTCTGAATTTGGCAATAAGTTTATGATCTGAGCCACAGTCAGCTCCTGGCCTTGTTTTTGCTGATTGTATAGAGCTTCTCCATCTGAGGCTGCAAAGAATATAATCAGTTTGATTTTGGTATTGACTGTCTGGTTTTCTGCCTACTTGTCGCCTTTTCAAAGAGGACTTTTTTGACAAACCTAATATGGCTAGCTACCCCCTACCACACACGTACTGTCTATCCTTTTAACCCATCTTATTTTGTATAGCTTCCATGGGCAGAGGAGCCTGGTGGGCTACAGTCCATGGGGCTGTAAAGAGTCAGACACAACTGAACAATTGAGTACACACACACATTTTTTAAAGCAGTTATTATTACCTAACTGGCAAAAAAGAAATATAGTATAATATATCCTCCCACCCCTGTAAAATCTTCATGAGGATCAGGTCTTTACTGTATTTATTAAAATTACTATTCACCTGAATAATGCCTGGCACTTAATATACAGTAAATATTTGTTGAACACATTTATGAGTCAGGAAACAAATGACTTGATGAGTGATAGACTTTCAGCAAATGTTAGTTTGTAGTGTAATGTACTGATGAGAATTGCAGGCTCTGAGATCAGACTGCTGCTAAGTCGCTTCAGTTGTGTCTGACTCTGTGCGACCCCAGAGATGGCAGCCCACCAGGCTCCCCCTTCCCTGGGATTCTCCAGGCAAGAACACTGGAGTGGGTTGCCATTCCTTCTCCAATGCATGAAAGTGAAAAGTGAAAGTCAAGTCTCTCAGTCATGTCCGACCCTCAGCGGCCCCATGGACTGCAGCCTACCAGGCTCCTCCGCCCATGGGATTTTCCAGGCAAGAATACTAGAGTGGGGTGCCATTGCCTTCTCCAGAAATCAGACTACTTATTTGCAAATCCTGGCTTTGCTATTTACTTCCTGTGAACATGTTTTTTTAAACATGTGCTCCTTGTGCTTCAGTTTCCTCATTGTAATATAGTACCTGATTCAAAAGTTATGTAGTGAGAAGTCACCAAATGTGTATCACATATATAATGCTCTGTATATGTTTCTGTTATTGTTGTAATTTGGGGATAATCCCCCATTATATTATGAACTACTTCAGTAAAGTAATTGTGACTTATTAATTCATGTATCTATAAAACCTCAAACATAATACTTGTTCAATAAATAGAATAGACAAATGACCTTTTATATTTCTGATTTTTTAAAAAAATTATGGGTGCAATGAGTTTCATGAGAGAATAATGAATATAGAATAATAAAACATTTTTAAGCCTATCTTGATGGTTATCACATGTAAATAAAACAGCAGAAGGCATTTTTTTTTTGTAACGTATAAAAGATTTTCAAGGGTTGTAATGCCTAATGCTAGAGAGGGCATAGGAGAGAAAGAAATCTAGTGATAGTAATGTGTTCATATGCCAGTTTGGCAGAAAATACCAAGTCAGAAATATGTTTCTGTTCCTGTCCTTTGACCTGGTGGTAGGTCTATTTCTGACATTTGTCTGAGTGAAAATTTCTGTATACCAGTTTCCTTCTCTAGTTCTCCCAAACAAAACGGTAGCTGTTTGATGCAGAAAAATTTCCTTAGCATATTTATATGACATGTTGTAGGAGTTTATTAATATTTATTGAAGAACTACTGCTTTTTTTAATGACTTCTGTGCCTGGCACATCTAGAATATATAGATCATTTTATCTCATTTTTAAAATAAAGTAACTGAATGTACCGCAGCATAATAAAGGCCATATTTGCCGAAATCCACAGCTAGTATCATAGTCAACGTGAAAAACTGAAATCTTTTCTTTTAAGATCAGGAACAAGACAAGAATGCCTACTGTCAACACTTTTTTTCAACTTATTGCTGGGGACTTACCTGAGGGCACAGTGGATAAGAATCCGCCTGCCAGTGCAGGGGACATGGGTTCGATCCCTGGTCTTGGACGACTCCACGTGCTGCAGAGCATCTAAGCCCACATGCCACAACTACTGAAGCCCGTACACTCTAGGGCCTTCAAGCCGCAGCTCCTGAGCCTGTGTGCTGCCACTGCCGAAGCCGGAGTGGCTAGAGCCTATGCTTGCCACAAAAGAAGCCACCACAGTGAGGAGCCCACACACCATGAAAAGGAGCCTCTGCTCACCGCAATGAAAGAAAGCCCAAGCAAAGCAACAAAGACCCTGCGTAGCCACAGATAAATAAGTAAAAGAGAAAATTGACTTTTATACCTTTAAAAACAACAACAGTGCTGGACAACCTAGCCAGAACAATTAAGTAAGAAAAAGAGTAGAAAAGGTATTCTTACTGGATTGGAAGGAGTAAAACTGTATTTGCAGAGGACGTGCTGTTATATATAGAAAACTCTAAATTGTGAAAACCTGTTGGAAATAATAATTGAATTTAGTAGAGTTGCGTGATACAAAATCAATATACAAAGCCTAGTATACTTCTATATACTAGCAACTATCAAAAAGATAGAATTTTTAAAAATCCCATTTACAGTAGTATCAAAAACAATAAAATGCTTATGGAAAGATACTCTATGGTCATGGATTGGAAGAATTAATATTGTTTAAATGCCCACACTATTCAAAGTTATCTACAGATTCAGTGCAGTCCATATCAAAATTGCAATGGCAAAAAAATAAATTGCAGGAGATTTTCTACAGAAATAGAAAAAGCAATACCACAGAAGATCCCCAATAGCTAAAACAATCTTGAGAAAGATGAGCAAAGCTGGAGGCATCACACTTTGTGATTTCAAACTATATTACAAAGCAGTATCATAATAGTGTGGTATTGGCATAAAAATAGGCATGTAGATCAATGCAAACCTAAAAATAAACCCATGCATATCTACTCAGCTTTTGACAAAGGAGCAAAAAGTACACAGCGGGGAAAGATAGTCTGTGCAACAAATGGTGTTGGGAAAACTGGATAGCCATATACAAAAGAATGAAACTAGACCCTAGCTTATACCATATATAGAAATTAAAATGGACCAAAGACTAACAGAATACCTGAAACCATAAAACTCCTAGTTTTATTCCATAGCACCTAAGCTTCTTGACATTGGTCTTGACAGTGATTCTTTTTTAGTTTAATACCAAAAACAGTTAAGGCAACAAAAGCAAGAATAAGTGGGTGAGACTAAATCAAAATAAGTCTCTGCTCAGCAAAGAAAATCATTAACAAAAGGAAACTTTATAGAATGAGAGAAAATATTTGCAAACCACGTATCTGATAAAGGGTTAATATCCAGTATATACAAGAAGCTCTTACAACTCAATAGCAGAAAATAACTTGATTGAAAAATGAGCAAAGGACTTGGAATAGACATTTTTCCAAAGAAGACATGCAAATGGCCAACCAGTACATAAAAGGTGCTCAGCGTTACCAGTTATCATGGAAATGCAAATCAAAACCACAGTGAGATGTAACCTCATACCTATTGGGATGACAGTTTATCAAAAAGACAAGATGATAAATGCAAATGTGAGTGTGGAGAAAAGAGAACCCTTATACACTGCCAGTGGTAACATAAACTGGTGCAGCCACTGTGGAAAACTGTGGAGGTTCCTCAAGAAACTTAAACTAGAGCTACCATATGCTCCTTTACCAGCGAGGGAAGAGTAGGGGGAGGGATAACTTGGGAGTTTGGGATTGACATGTACACGCTGCTATATTTAAAATAGCCAACAAGGACCTATTGTATAGCACAGGGAACTCTGCAATATTCTAAATGGGGGAGGAATTTAAGAAATAATAGATGGATGTATATGTATAACTGAATCACTTTGCTGTGCATCTGAAACTAACAGAACATTGCTAATCAACTATATTCTAATCTTAAGAAACAAAGAATAGAGCTGCCATGTGCCCTAGCAATCCCACTTCTGAGTATATATCTGAAGGAAATGAAACCATTATCTTGAAGCAATATCTGTACTTGACTCTTCATTGCAGCATTCACAGTAGCCAAGGTATGGAAACTATCTTAAATGTCCATCAGTGGATGAATTGAAACAAAATGTGGTATGTGTGTACACACATACACAGTGGAATATTGTTCAACCTTTGAAAAAGAAGGAAATCCTTTTATTTCTGACCATGGATGAGTCTGGAGGTCAATGAGCTAAGTATAATAAGACAAAGACACTGATTGGTATCACTTACATGTGGAGTCTTAAAAAGTAGAAAAATGGTTGTCAGGGAAATAGGAAAAGGCTGGTACAAGTGTACATACTTTAAAATGAATAAGATTGTACTATGAGTAAGATCTGCAGATCTAATGTATACCATAGTGACTAGAATTCATTATACTGTGTTGTGTAATTGGAATTTGCTAAGAGCATAGAACTTCAGTGTTTTAAATCCTCCCCTCCTTGCAAAAAGGTGAATATGTGAGGTGATGGATATGTTAATTAACTTGGTAGGAAGAATCTGTTCACAGTGCACAGGTCTATCAAGCTATCATGTTGTATGCTGTGAATATCATTTAGAAAATTAATAGGCAAGTGAGTCAGAAGTTGTGCCTTTTCCCTGATTGTTAGATCTGAAATTTGAACTCAGATCTGAGACCATACTCTCTTTATATGTTAAGAGTTTAGCCTACTGTCCTCCAGGCTTATCCATGCAAATAACAGAAATCAAACTGAAACTAATTAAAGCAAAAGGGGTTTATTGACTCATGGAATCTAAGGAAGGTTGAGTAGCAATAGGAAGAACAGATGTGCAGCTGAACTCACACCTGGAGCAGTTGGAACTGGAAGCTCATGGTACCAGACTACCCCATCTCGTGTTTTGACTTCACTGTACATGCAGCTCTACTATACGTAGTTTCCATTTTATCCTGCTGTTGATTGGCTTTTTCTACACATCAGAACATTTCATCTCCGTTGGCTGCTATATCTCACAGCCTTAGTCCCTGAAGAGGAAATGCCTGATGGTTGTTAGGTCCCAAGTTAAAAAAAAGTCTCAGGGGAAGGACTACTTATTAGTTTTTCTTGGTTCTGGTGTCTGTCCCTGGACCAGTCAATTGTGGGGCAAGTTCATGTAAGAACATATCAACTGCAGGTATTCTGTAGTACTTGGGAAAGTGTACAGTATTCAAGAGTGTAGCCATGAGGTAGAGGAAAAGGATGGTGGTGTGCTTGCCATACAGTCCTGTGAATATCCACTATAGTTGCTTGTTTCACTGTTTATAATAGTGAAAAATTGGAAGCAAGCTAAATATCCTGGAGTGAAGCTTGGTCAGTTGTAGTTTATCAACTTAATGGATCATTAAATAGCTGTTAAAATTATGGTTATTAAGACCTTGGGCTTCCCTGATGGCTCAGTGGTAAAGAATCTCTGCCTGCCGATGTAAGAGACAGGTTCAGTCCCTGTGTCGGGAAGATCCCCTGTAGAAGGAAATGGCACCCCACTCCAGTATCCTTGCCTGGGAAATTCTGAGGACAGAGGAATCTGGCAGGCTACAGTCCATGGGGTCCCAAAAGAGTCAGACACAACTTAGCTACTACACAGTAACATAGGAAGATACGCTCATGATGCTACATTAAATGGGAACAGGATATAACATTTTATATACAGTGTGTTTGCTACTGTGAAACTCGAAAATTCAGATTACTGAAACAAATTTACAAGGTAATATGACAGGATCAGGTTTCAAGCAGGAGACACGGGTTTGATCCCTGGGTCAGAAAGATCCCTGGAGAAGGAAATGGCAACCTGTTCCAGTATTCTTGCCTGGGAAATCCCATGGGCAGAGGAGCCTGGTGGGCTACAGTCCATGGGGTCTCAAAGAGTCAAACACAACTTCGAGACTAAACAACAGCAGCGTTGACAGAGGGTCACTGTGGTCCAAAGTCTGGTCCCTAACTTTGTAGATCCTGATCCTTCATCTTGCCAGGCATCCAGAAACCATCATCACCATGAGGAACTGACTGATACTAATCAAAGTTCACAGGAAACTGATACATAAATCATAATGTTAAGTCAATCATTTGCAAAGAAAAATACTATTTCCAGAGCATCAAGCAGATTCATATTGACTAGTCATGAGGCAGCAAACCTCTCCCTCCAGTGGTCTATATAGGCATCCAGACAATAATTAGAAGATTTCTCTGAAATTGTGGAATCAGGAAAAGGGGCTTAATATGAGGCACTCATAAGTATTAGGGATAGAACTATCACTCACAAACTCTGTCCTCCGATCACTCAGTTTATATGAAAATACAGGTGTTAAATAGCTATAGAATTTTCTCTATATAGAGTAGACAGGCTATTTTATTAGGCTCAGAACTCCCACTAAAGAAAACTAAAATATCTGAATGAAATAGAACAAAATGTCTTCTTAAAAGCATGGAATGATTAAGAATAGGTTGCTGAAAATCAGACATTCTTCATCACAACCAGTAGTTGGGAGACTGTTTGCCATTATGTTAAATGAGAGAAAGTATAATGTGTTAGATATTGGCCTAACCTCAACTGATTTCTCCAGATGAGAAATTGATGCTGGGAAGGATTGAAGGCAAAAGGAGAAGGGGATGGCAGAGGATGAGATGGTCAGATAGCATTACTAACTCAATGGACATGAATTTGAGCAAACTCCGGGAGGCAGACAGAGGAGCTAGTGTACTGCAATCCATGGGGTCTCAAAGAGTTGGACACGACTTAGCAACTGAACAATAACAACTAACTAAAGTGCATTAACATATCTGTACATCGATCAGAGTGTCATGTTAGGATGTAAAATGCTTAGGAACATCTTTCCTGATCATGATAGTTAATATGGTTGGTTATAAACAGTTGTTTTGTGAGTAGTACGTGACAAATAGATGAGCTTTTTAAAAATTATTTTACTGCATTCTTTCCTTAAATTGAAATATAATTGATATAAGTTTCAGATGTACAACATGATTCAGTATTTGTAAATATTACCTCCACAATAAAGAGGTAATAACATCTGTGAACATACTTAGTTAGAAATTTTTTGTGATGAGAATGTTTAAGAGCTATTTTTTTCTACTTTTCAAGTTTGCAGTACAGTATTATAAACTATAGTCATCATGTTGTACATTACATCCCAAGACTTACTTATTTTGGAACTGAAAGTTTGTACTTTTGATCCCCTTCGCTCATTTTGCCTACTCCCATAGTGGTAAAGAGGGCTTCTCAGGTGGTGCTAGTGATGAAGAGTCTGCCTACTAGTGCATGAGAGGCAAGAGACTCAGATTCGACCCCTGTGTTGGGAAGATCCCCTGAAGTAGGAAATGGCAACCACTCCATTATTCTTGCCTGGAAAATTCCGTGGACAGAGGAGTGGCAGGCTACATGGAACTGCAAAGGGTCAGATGCAACTGAGCGACCGAGCACACACATGTTGATA
Organism: Ovis canadensis; assembly: GCF_042477335.2. Classification (NCBI taxonomy): domain Eukaryota; kingdom Metazoa; phylum Chordata; class Mammalia; order Artiodactyla; family Bovidae; genus Ovis; species Ovis canadensis. Next base: position 11,552,962 of record NC_091245.1, read on the forward strand.
AGGAATCTGCCTGCCAGTGCGTGAGAGGCAAGAGACTTGGGTTTGATTTCTTGGACAGGAAGATCCCCTGGAGAAGGGAATGGCAACCCACTCTGGTATTCTTGCCTAGAAAATTCCATGGATAGAGAAGCCTGACAGGCTGTGGTCCATGGGGTCACAGAGTCGGCCATAACTGAGCATGCATGCACCTCTGGCAACCACCAGTCTCTTCTCTGTTGTCTATGAGCTTAGGTTTTGTTTTTTTTCCTTTCTCTCTCTTAGGTTCCACACATAGATGAGGTCATGTGGCCTTTTTCTTTCTCTGTCTGATTTTTTCACTTAGCATAATGTTTTCAAGGTCCATCCGTGTGTCAGATGGCAAGATTTCCCTTTTTATGACTAAATTTCCATTTTGTGTATAGAGCACATTTTGTGTATCCATTCATCCAATAGACACCTAGGTTGTTTCCATATCTTGCCTGTTGTACGGAATACTGCAATGAACGTGAGAGTGGATATGTCTTTTTAGGTTAGTGTTTTCCTTTTCTTTAGATAAATATCCAGTAGTGGAATTGCTGGATTATGTGGTTCTTCTAGTTTTAATTTTTAAAGGAATCTTCATTCTGTTTTTCATGGTACATGTACCAGTTTACATTCCTACTGATAGTGCACAAGGGTTTCCTTTCTTCACATTCTTGCCAACACTTGTTATTTCTTGTGTTTTGATAATAGCCATTCTAAGATGTGAGGTGATGTCTTATTGTGGTTTTGACTTGTATTTTGCTGGTGATTAATGATGTTGAGTGTCTTTTCATGTGCTGTAGTCCATCTGCATGTCTTCTTTGGGAAAAAAATATCTGTTCAGATCTTCTGCCCATTTTTTTAATTGGATTTTTTTTTCCCTACTGAGTTGTAAGAGTTCTTTATCTACTTTAAGTATTAGCCCCTTATCAAATATGTTTTGCAAATATATTTTCTCAGTCTATGGCTTGTGTATTCATTCTCTTGTAGAACAGGTTTTTATTTTTAATGAAAACATCAATTTTTTATTTAATATGTTGTGCTTTTGGTATCTATGTGCTTCTTCTAAGAAGTCATCACCAGTGAATACTGGGGTACATGTGTCTTTTTAAATATATATTACCATATGTAAAATAGACAGCTAATGGGAAGTTGTTGTATCACACAGGGAGCTCAGTGCAGTGCTCCATGACAACCTAGAGCGCTGGGATGGGATAGGGTGTAGGAGGGAAGTTCAGGTGGGAGGGGACATATGTATACTTATGTATACATATGTATTCACATCGTTGTATATCAGAGATCAACACAACATTGTAAAGCAATTATCCTCCAATTAAAAATAAATAAATTTAAAAAAATCATCAGTCACTGATGTTTTGAACTAGGAGTTCAGTAGCTTTGCATTTTACATTGAGGTTCACGAGCCATTTGAGTTTGTTTTGTTTGGGGATTTTGACCATACTGTGTGTCTAGTGGGATCTTAGTTCCCTGACCAGGGATTGAACCTGTGCCCTCAGCAGTGATAGTGTAGAGCCCTAACCGCTGGACCACCAGGGAATACCCTGAGTTAGTTTTTGAAACAAGTTTTAGATCTGTGTCCAGATTCTTTTCTTCTTTTTTTCTTTAGCATGTGGATATCCATTTGTTTAACAGCACCCTATTTTTAAAATGTCCTTTTCCCATTGAATTGCCTTTGCTCCTCTGTCAAACATGAGTTGACTGTGTGGTTCAGTTTTGGGGCTATCAGTTCTGTTCTTCAGATCTATTTTTTAATGAAAACCACACTATTTCTATTATTGTAGTCTTATATATTAGCACCAAAAAAAGAGAAATACTTAGGTATGAATCTAACAAAATATGTATAAGATGTATGTGAAGGAAGCTGTAAAACTTTGATTTAAAAAAAAAAAAAGAAAATCTGTGGTTTGGTGGTATAGTCTCTAAGTTGTGTCTGACTCTTGTGACCCATGGACTATATAGCCTGCAAGGCTCTTCTGTCCATGGGATTTCCCAGGCAAGAATACTGGAATGGGTTGCCATTTCCTTCTCCAAAAGAAAATCTAAATAGAGATATTCTATTATACATGGGTAGGAAGACTCATTATCATAAAGGTCTTAGTTCTTCTCAACTTGATTTATGTAGTTAGCACAATTCCAAACAAAATCTCAGCAAGTTATTTTATGGACATTGACAAACTGATTGTGAAGTTTATATGGAAAGACAAAAATACCCAGAAGAACTACATGATATTAAAGGAGATTAAAGTCATAGAACTGATTGACAGTACCTGATTTCAAAGCTTACCATAAAATATTGTAATCAAGACAGTATGTGTTATTGACAAAAGGATAGATATGTCAACGAAACAAAATAGCACAGCAGTTCAGTTCAGTTCAGTCGCTCAGTCGTGTCCGACTCTTTGCGACCCCATGAATCGCAGCACACCAGGCCTCCTTGTCCATCACCATCTCCCGGAGTTCACTCAGACTCACGTCCATCAAGTCAGTGATGCCATCCAGCCATCTCATCCTCTGTCGTCCCCTTCTTCTCCTGCCCCCAATCCCTCCCAGCATCAAAGTCTTTTCCAATGAGTCAACTCTTCGCATGAGGTGGCCAAAGTACTGGAGTTTCAGCTTTAGCATCATTCCTTCCAAAGAAATCCCAGGGTTGATCTCCTTCAATATGGACTGGTTGAATCTCCTTGCAATCCGAGGGACTCTCAAGAGTCTTCTCCAACACCACAGTTCAAAAGCATCAGTTCTTCAGTGCTCAGCCTTCTTCACAGTCCAATTCTCATATCCATACATGACTACTGGAAAAACCATAGCCTTGACTAGACGGACCTTAGTCGGCAAAGTAATGTCTCTGCTTTTGAATATATTATCTAGGTTGGTCATAACTTTTCTTCCAAGGAGTAAGCGTCTTTTAATTTCATGGCTGCAGTCACCATCTGCAGTGATTTTGGAGCCCCCAAAAATAAAGTCTGACACTGTTTCCACTGTTTTCCCATCTATTTCCCATGGAGTGATAGGACTGGATGCCATGATCTTCGTTTTCTGAATGTTGAGTTTTAAGCCAACTTTTTCACTCTCCTCTTTTACTTTCATCAAGAGGCTTTTTAGTTCTTCTTCACTTTCTGCCATAAGGGTGGTGTCATCTGCATATCTGAGGTTATTGATATTTCTCCCGGCACCCTTGATTCCAGCTTGTGTTTCTTCCAGTCCAGCGTTTCTCATGATGTACTCTGCATAGAAGTTAAATAAGCAGGGTGACAATATACAGCCTTGACGTACTCCTTTTCCTATTTGGAACCAGTCTGTTGTTCCATGTCCAGTTCTAACTGTTGCTTCCTAACCTGCATATAGATTTCTCAAGAGGCAGGTCAAATGGTCTGGTATTCCCATCTCTTTCAGAATTTTCCACAGTTGATTGTGATCCACACAGTCAAAGGCTTTGACATAGTCAAGAAAGCAGAAATAGATGTTTTTCTGGAACTCTCTTGCTTTTTCCATGATCCAGCACAGCAGGGTGAGTTCCAATCCCAGTTCTGCTACTAAAACAAAAAGACATCCTACAGACTGGAAGAAAATATTTGCAAATGATTCAACCAACAGGGGCTTAATTTACAAAATATAATATACAAACAGCTCCTACAATTCCATAACCAAAAAAAAAAAAAAAAACCCCACTCAAAAAAAGACAGAATACCTAAATAGACATTTTTCCAAAACAGACATACAGATGGCTAACAGGCACATGAAAACATGCTCCACATCACTAATTAAAAATGCAAGTCAGAACTATAATGAGGTATCACCTCACACCAGTCAGAATGGCCATCATCAAAATGGCCATCCTACACATTGTTGGAGAGGGTGTGGAGAAAAAGGAACCCCCCTACAGCATTGGTGGGAATGTAAATTGTTGCAGCCACTATGGAAAACAGTATGGAGGTTCCTCAAAAACTAAAAATAGAGTTATCATATAATCTAGCAATCCCAGTCCTGGGCGAATACCCTCACAAAAGTATAATTCAAAAAGATACATGAACCCCTAATCCATAGTGGCACTGTTTACAATATCCAAGGCATGGAAACAACCTAAGTGTCCATCAGCAGATGAATGGATAAAGAAGACGTGAGTTACATATAAGGGCTTCCCTGGTGGTCAGCTGGTAAAGAATCCGCCTGCAGTGCAGGAGACCTGGGTTCCATCCCTGGGTTGGGAAGATCCCCCTGGAGAAGGGAAAGGCTACCCACTCCAGGATTCTGGCCTGGAGAATTCCATGGACTGTATAGCCCATGGGTTCGCAAAGGGTCGGACACGACTGAGTGACTTTCTCTTCACTTCACTTCTTCATACATGGAATATTACTCAACCATTATATATATATGTGTGTGTGTGTATAAATATATATATATATGGATAAAGAAGATATGCTACATATATGTAACATAATATTCTGTTATTACTCAGCCATTAAAAAGAGCAAAATAATGCCATTTGCAGCAATATGGATGGACCTAGAGATTATCATATTACGCAAAGTAAGTCAGAAAAAGACAGGGACTTCCCTGGTGATCCAATGGCTAAGACTCCATTCTCCCAATGCAGATCGCTTGAGTTTAATCCCTGGTTAGGGAACTGAATCCCACATGCTGCAACTGAGAGTTCACATAACTCAACTAAAAGAATCCTGCATGCTACAGTGAAGACCAGGCACAGCCAAATAAATAATTTTTTTTTTAAAGAGACAAATACCATATGGTATCACTTATATGTGGAATCTAAAATACAACACAAATGAACATGTCTAGAAAACAGAAACAGACTTACAGACATAGAGAACAGACTTGTGGTTGCCAAGCAAGAAGCAGGTTGGAGGCGGGAAGGACTGGAGTTTGGTAGCAGATGGGAACTATTACATGTAGGATGGATAAACAACAAGGTCCTACGGTATGGCACAAGGAACTATATTCAGTATCCTGTGATAAACCAAAATGGAAAAGACTATGAAAATGGATATATAAAGCAGAAATTAAACACAACATTGTAAATCAACTGTACTTCAGTAATGTTTAAAAAATAAAAATAATTATTATAAGATGTAGTAAGAGCTTGGTAAATTTATCTGTTGTTTATGTTCTGATTTGATCCTGACAAGATTCATGAAAAAGAGGCAGATTAGGTATTATTTCTGTTTTATAGATCAGGAAATAGAATTTAAGGGCTATTACTATGTAACAAACAGCAAGTGGTTAGGGGCTTCCCTGGTGGTGCTAAGAACCTGCCTGCCAGTGCAAGAGAGGCTGATTCAAGAAGAACAAGCCAAGAAGATCCCTTGGAGTAGGAAATGGTAACTCCAGTATTCTTGCCTGGTGAATCCCATGGACAGAGGAGCCTGGCAGGCTGCAGTCCGTGGGGCCGCAAAGAGTCAGACATGACTGAGTGACTAACACACTTTTGTTTATTGTGAATAGTACTGCTGTGAGCGTAGGTATATAATTATCAATAGCCCGCTTTCAGTTCTTTTGGGTTTATACCCAGAAGTAGATAATAGATCTATTGGATCATACGATAATTCTGCTTTTAATGTTTTGAGGAACCACTCTACTGTTTTCTAAAGCAGCTGTACCATTTTACATTTTATCAGCAATTTTTCAAATTTTATCTGCTTTTGTGTACCAGTAAACTGTATTTTTCTAGGACTTTGTCTAATTCATCAAACTTTCAAATTTATTAACAGTGTTTGTAATGTCTTTGGTATTTGTAGTAATACATTTGTTCCATTTATATTGGTTACTTCAACCTTTTTTCTCATGTTATAAAAGTTTGTGTTGTCTGGAATTTATCACTTTATTTATCTTTTCAAGTAATTGATTTGAGCTTTGTTGATCTTCTTTTTGTTTGCTTGTTTATTTTGTTCATTTGCTCTTACCCTTCTATAAGATTATTCTGCTGTTGGTCACACACTCTTTGGATCCGAGTGGTTTGTGGATTTGTGGTTTGCTTATGCTTACCTGGGTTTGTGTGATTGTTTTTTCCACCCCTTCCAAAACAAATTTTCAGAGGTACCCTGTTTTTTTCTCTGTATGTTTTAATGAAGAAAGTAAATTGGAGTGAAAGAAAGGGGTCTTAGAATTGACATCATTTTTCAGCACTAGGCTTTAATCATTATCGGCCGTACTTAAAATTCTAACCTGCTCTGGTTGACAAGATTATCAAACTCAGCTTGTAACAGTGTTTCTGTCTCTCTTTTTTTCCCCTTCCCTGGCAGGACCCGTTGGGGCCCAGCCCCTACTCATGGTGCCCAGAAGACCTGGCTATGGCACCATGGGCAAACCCATTAAATTGCTGGCTAACTGTTTTCAAGTTGAAATTCCAAAGATTGATGTCTACCTCTATGAGGTAGATATTAAACCAGACAAGTGTCCTAGGAGAGTGAACAGGTAAGAATCAAGAAGTCACAGAGATCTTTTGCTGTTGGTTTTTGTCTTTGCTTTAGAAATTATGTTTATCTTGTATGTCTAAATAGCAGTGTTTAATGTCTAACAGTTTGAGCAAGAACACATGGTAATTTTCTTTGAAATTGATTGTATTTCAGAGCTGTGATAATGGGGGAAATCTACAAATAGTCTTGAAATTTTTCTGTTATAGTAACCTCATATGTTTTCTCTGTGATAATAGAAAAGGTCCAACTCATTGTTACATGCTCTTAAATCAGACTGAGCATTTTTTTCCTTTGCTATTAGGTAATATCTATCTGTGCTTTCTTTTCTCTTCCCACCCATCTTGACCTGATTTGGCCCTTCTGTAATGTTCCGTTTGAGACGATGGTGATTGTCATGGTTTTATGCCTTCCCATCCTCAACTCCTCTAACTGTTCCTGACTCTTATATAGGAACAAGTATATATGATATATAAAGATTCTCAGTCTGCTCCTAATAAGCTTCTCTCACTCCCTCCAAATACTATGGATGTGGATATGGTTTAGGTAATACAGGAAATGTGAAAGGAATTTGTGACATGATGTACACCACAAACGAGGTTTTTTAATTGTTTTTTTACAGTGTTGTGTTAGTTTCTGCTGTACAATAGCATGAATCTTCTGTAAGTATGCATATACTCCCTCCCTCCTGAGCCTCGTTCCCGCTCCCTCCAGGTCGTCACAGAGTGCTGAGCTGGGCCCCCTGTGCTGTATAGCAGCTTCCCGAGCTGTCTGTTTTACACACAGTAGTGGACATATGTCAGTGCTACTCTCTCGATTTGTACCACCCTCTTCTTGGCCCCTCCTGTGAGATAAGATCCATAAGAAATATGAAATAAATTAGTGCTAAGAAACTTTGTAATAACATGTAACAGAAAACCCTTATCATATGAGTGTTATAATTAACATGTAATACAGAGTTCTTTCTGAGGTCAGGAGGCAAGTTGTAGAGTATTTCAAGTGGAGAAACCTAAGGTATCAACTAATCTGATACCTTTTTTTCCCCCCTATACCTTCTTCATAGCTGAAATCCAGAAAGGTTGAGAGGCTTATTTAGCAACGCTTGCTAGTAGCAAATGTGAGACCAGAACTCCAGAATCCTGACTTGATAGTTGTTAAGAAACAATTTCTAAAGCAAGAAGGAAAGGAATTGAATTAATCTAAAGAGTTGGTAGAATTGCAGATAGCTGTAGTAAAGAAAGCACTTTTTGTTTTGTTTTTTTTTAAGATAAGGCAGCAGTAACAAAGATACAAACTCCAGGAGATAGTGAAGGACAGGGAAGCCTGGCGTGCTGCAGTCCATGGGGTCGCAAAGAGTCGGACATGACTTAGTGACTGAACAACAACAAAGGTATGGCAGTTGAGGAGAACCAGGTGTACTGACCTAAGCCAGGCTTAGAGGGGAGGTTCTAGTCAGTCACTGCAGTGCTTGCCATCTGTGAGTGGATGATTACCTAATCTTGCTGTAGCCTCCACCTCTTCCTGAGCTTTGGACTGACACCTTACTATCTATAAAGGACTCCAAACAGCTTATTCTCTGAATCCTCCTCCCCACACTCTGCTCATGTTGCTATATTCTTTTTCTCTACCTAAATTCCCAAACTAGAACTTCCTTTTCCTCCTATTGGTGATCATGTCCTATTGCTTCTTTTTCAGAAATTATTGCCTAATCTGGCCCCCTCTATCCGTATTACTGCCACCTTGGTTTCAGACCCTTATTTGTTGCCTTGACTATTGTAATGACCTTGTCTGCCCTAACATGTCTTTCTCTCTCTGTTCTCCTTACATATCTACACTTTTGGCATAGTTATCCTTTTAAGTAAAAAATCTGATTATTTCACTCCCCTACTTTTAAACGTGTTCAGCTGCCTACTGCCTACAGTATAGCATCCCAAGTTTAGTATAGTATGCCCTTCTTAGTTTGGCTCTAACCTTCATCTTTTTTCATATTCTGCAACTCCTACCTGGAATGCCTTCTCTGCCTTTATCTATCTGGCAAACTTCTATTATTTTTCAAGACGAACCTTTTGAACTCCATAGTCAGATGTAGTTCACTTTTTAAAATAAATAATAACTGGCAGTTTATTAATCGATGGAGTATATCACACAACAAATTCCCTCACATCTTTCAGGAAGAAAACCCGTTATATTTGAAGAATAAAGACATCAACCACTGAATTTGGACATCGTTAAAATGTGCTTTAAATATTTCTTTGGGAAAAGGGACACAACACTTCTACTCAGGAGAAACCTACAGTCCAGGTCTTTTATTTTCTTTATAGCCGTTGTGACATGAATTCATGCAGAATGGGCTCAGCAGTTCAGGCTCCTTCCCACTGGTTCTCACAGAGTGTGCGTCTATCTAGGTGGAGCAAGCTGGAGCTTCAGCTGAACCCAAATACTTTTCTTTTTGGCTCCCTTCTTTTTCTAATCATTTTCCTTTACACATTTCAGGAAGCTGTCTTGGCTCTTAGACTGCTTAGTGTGCTCCATGTGCACATTAATTCTCTTGGCAAGAACCTTGCCCTTAACTTGTTTGTTTACACGGATGCCAACAGCACGCGAGGTAGCACTGTAGACTCTTCCAGTTTTGCCACAGTAATATTTATGGGGTATTCCTTGTCAAGAATGGTGCCCTCCCCTTGTATCTACAATACCACCTCTCTTGTTGATGTCTGTGATATATGTGGCCACAGGAGCAACTCCATGTTTCCTGAAAGGGCTAGAGAACACACAGCGAGTACCCCTCCTCTCTCCCTTCGTGTTGGTCATTTTGGAAAAATGCTGGAGGATGGCGGTTCCAGCCGAAAGGCCAGCTCATTCTACTATGACCTTGTAGTACTTGATTGGTATGCACTTTTGTTATAATATTTTTAGTACAGTATTTGTTGCTACCTTCTTCTCTCAGCATAACCTCTTCATGAGAAGTTATATTCTTTATCATCATCTGTGTAGCCTTGATCTTAGCTCAGTGATTGGCACAGAGTAAATAAAATGAACGAAATGCTTATAAAACTAAGAGAGGATGAGTGTAATGATGAGAGACAGGAAAGAGAACTGTACATTACAGAGGGCTTCGTATGCCTAGATATGGATGTTCAGTGCCCTATCCTCTCTCCTAGCATATGCAGGTTAGTCTTTATCATAGTATCCTTTTCTTTTGTCTGTCTTTGTGCTTACAGGGATCACCCATCTCATGCTGCACTCTCAAAATTCTCTTTTTCTTGTTTCTCGAAACTAGGGTGTTAATGTGTAAATTTGAACAAAGGATAATTCTTACCTTTCTGGTAGATGTTTACATTTTTTAAAGGCATTTATTAATCTGAAGAAATCTCTTAACTGATAGAATGTCTAAGGCAGATATTTCTTAGCTGAGTTTCTTCTTATCATCTCTCCAGCTTGCCCTGCCTGAAAGAATTGTCCTAAACTTTAGCACTATATAGTGGAGAATTCTTATATGTTATTTATTGAATAGGAAAATTATATAATGATAACGTTAGAAACAGAGATCAAATTGCCAACATTTGCTGGGTTATGGAGAAAGCTAGGGAATTCCAAAAAAATTTGCCTCTGTTTCATTGACTCTGCCAAAGACTTTGTGTGGATCATAATAAACTGTGGAAAGCTCTTAAAGAGGTGGAAATACCAGACCATCTTACCTGTCTCCTGAGAAATCTGTTTGCAGGTCAAGAAGCAACAGTTAGAACCCTGTATGGACAAGGTTGTCTGCTGCCACCCTGTTTGTTTAACCTGTACACCATGCACATCATGAAAAATGCCCGGCTGGATGAACTCATCCAAGCTGGAATCAAGATAGCGGGAGAAACATCGACAGCCTTAGATATTTGGATGATACCACTCTAATGGCAGCAAGCTATGAGGAACTGAAGAACGTCTTGATGAGGGTAAAGGAGGAAAGTGAAAGAGCAGGCTTAAAACTAAATATTAAAAAAACTAAGATCACAGCATCCGGCCCTATCACTTCATGGCAAATAGAAGGGGAAAAGGTGGAAGCAGTGACAGATTTCCTCGTCCTGGGCTCTGAAATCACTGTGGATGGTGATTGCAGCCATGAAATCAGAAGATGATTGCTTCTTGGCAGGAAAGCTATGACAAACCTAGACAGTGTGTTGCAAAGCAGAGACATTACTCTACCGACAGAGGTCCGTATAGTCAAGGCTATAGTCTTCCCAGTGGTCACATACGGTTGTGAGAGTTGGACTGTAAAGAAGGCAGAGCACCTTCAAACTGTGGTACTGGAGAAGACTCCTGAGAGTCCCTTGGACAGCAAGGAGATCAAACCAGTCAATCTTAAAGGAGATCAACCCTGAATACTCATCGGAAGGACTGATGCTGTAGCTGAAACTGCAGTATTTTAATCATTTGATGTAAACAGCTGACTCACTGGAAAAGTCCCTGATGCTGGGAAAGATTAAGGGCAGAAGGACAAGAGGGCGTCATAGGATGAGATAGCTGGATGGCATCACCAATGCAGTGGACGTGAATTTGGGCAAACTTCAGGAGATGGTGAGGGACAGAGAGGCCTGGCATGCTGCAGTCCACGGGGTAGCAAAGAGTCGGACGTGACTATGTAACTATGTGACTGAACAACAACAGTGTTAGAGCAACAAAATCACTTGAAGACAAAATGGGTTGGAATTGAGGGAATGATAGGAGTTGGAGGCTTGGGACTTAGAGCTATGTCAGTTAAGGTGGTTTTTTTTTTTTAGTATTTCAGATGAGTCTCTCATAAGAGACTGAGGCAGTAGCAGTAATGTTGGGTAAAAAAGACCAAAATTATTTGTATTAGATTTTGGTAAAGGAATAATCACACATTATCTGTGTGTATATGAAGCTGTGTACCACAGAGTTTCAACATGTTGGTTAAATTTGAGAGGAACATATATATAATAAATTAGTGTGGTACATTCTGGTTTTAATTTACGGCCCTGTTGACATCCCTAATTGCATTTCATCTTTATGTTGCTTTGTCTTCTTATGTTATTTGTCAGTAGAAGTAAAGGATCTGTAATTTAAGATGTTTCCAAATGGAAATTTTTTAATCATGTACCTTTTATTTGAGTTTTGACAGGAGCTAGAGGATTTCTTTGGGACTCTAAAATTGGCATTAACCAACTTTATACTTTGTTAATAACATTGACTTAATTTTATGTCAGCATCCACGAAACTTATTCCTTTTGTTTTCTGCAGAATACTAGTTCTTGCCTTCACTTTTTGCCGTATTACATACAACTAGTCATTTAAAACTGTTGATGGGCTTCCTAAATTGGTTCAGTTCTTACACTTCAAAAACTAGAATTCCAAAAGTTAGAAGAAACTCAATAGAACTTTACAATGCCTTTTCAATATTAACTAAATAGTTATGAGCCAAAATATAGCAGTATTTAAATCAACACATATGAGGTTTCTCTTGTCCATATGCCACATGCTCAAATATTTGGAACTATGACATTAATCATACTAGTAGAATGATGTATTGCAGCCAAGCAACTTTCCACTTTAGTCAGAAGAGTTTTCTTGGACAGAATATGTAGGAAATGCTTGTGAATCATCTTGTGAGTCAGTTTTTCTACCTTAGATTTTCCTTCTGTTGCTTTTTTCGTCCTTTCCTCACTTCTTTTCAGGAGTGTGTATCTATGTGTTTCTTTTTTTCCCTATTTAATGTTTTGATTTTAAAATCATCATTAGTTAAAAGCAGGTTTCAGATGTTTCTAGGTGCTTTTTTTACAAGTGAATGTATTAATAACTAAAAGTTAATTTTTAGAAGTATTATGACCTAGAGTGTAAAATCTGTAACTTGAGATTTTTATGCTCGTTTGTCCAACTACTAAATATATATCAGGGTAAATCTTCAGTAGGCTGTTAATGTACTTACTCAAAGTTGTTAAATAGTGAAATAGATGTGAAAATTGTATAGACAGCATGATTATAAAGGCAAGATCTACTTGTATAAAGATTTGAAGGAATCTTGAAATGGTAATAGAGTGATCAAATTTTTGATTTAATTTTCTTTCATAAATTAAACATTATCTTACAGTCATTATATTAGGATGATTGTGCTTACTCACTCAGTCGTGTCAGTTGTGACTCTGCCACCCTTTGGACTGTAGCCTGTCAGTCTCATCTGTCCATGGGAGTTTTCAGGCAGGAATCCTGGAATGGGTTGCCATTTCCTTCTCCACAGGATCTTCCTGACCCAGGAATTGAACCTGCGTCTCCTATGTCTGCTGCATTGCAGGCGGATTCTTTACCTGTTACTAATCTATTACGATTAATGACATAGTGCTGAATATTTGTGCATATCGCATGCGGATGTAATATAATTCTGATGGTTGAATTTTAGAAGGAAAAAATAAATCTGTATTGAAAAGATTTTGGCTTTTACGTAGAAATCATCACAAGTCAGAGTGTTTGAAGAAACTCTCTTTTGTTATTAGGAATATTATTGACAGTGTTATTACTAGGGTAGTGTTCCAAGAAAGGGACATTCTTTTTTTAAATAGCAACTTTATTGATATACAATTCACACAGTACACAGTTCACTCATTTAAAATGTACAATTCAGTGTTATTTGGTATGTTTGCAGTGATAGTGTACAACCATCACCCCAGTCATACTTTATTTGGAACATTTTCTCCTCTGCCAAAGAAATCTTGTACTCATTAGCAGCCACTCCCCATTTCCTCCCTCCGTGCATCCCTCCCTCCCTGCATCCCTGCGCAACACTAGCCTACTCTCTGGCTCTGTAGATTTGCCTTTTCTGGACATTTCAGTATAAATGGAATCATACAGTATGTGGCCTTTTGTGTGACTGACCTCTTTCATTTCACACGTTTTCACATAATGTTGTAACAGAAAGAAGTGAAAGTGTGAGTCGCCCAGTCGTGTCTGACTCTATGCAACCCCACAGACTGTAGTCCCCTAGTCTCCTCTGTCCATGGGATTCTCCAGGCAAGAATACTGGAGTGGGGTAGCCACTTCCTTCTCTGGGGATCTTCCTAACCCAGGGACTGGATCCTTGTCTACTTGCATTGCAGGCAGAGTCTGAGTTACCAGGGAAGTCCCTTAATGTTGTAGTATCTATTAGTATTTCATTACTTTTTATTATTCAGTAAGATTCCATTGTATGGATATTTTGTGTTTCTGTTCACTTGTTGGTGGACATGTGAGTTGTTTGCACTTTTTGGCTCTTAAGATTTATGTTGCTGTTTACATTCATGTTTTCATTTCTCTTGAGTGTATACCCAAGAGTGGAATCAAGTAGTAACTCAGTGTTTAATCTTTTGAGGAACTGCCAGAATCTTCCAAAGCAGATGCATCACTTTACATTCCTGATAGCAGTGTGTGGTGATTCCAGTTTCTCTATGTCCTCATTAACATGTTATCTGTCTTTTTCACTAGCTATCTTAGTAAGTGTTGAGTAGTATCGCGTTGTTACTTTGATTTACATTTCCCTGATGGCTAATGATGTTAGGCATCTTTTTGTGTACTTATTGGCTATTTGTGTATTTTTAGAGAAATGTCTGTCTAAGTCTTTTTCCTATTTTTAAATTAAATCATTTGCCTATTTTGTTACTAAGTTGTAGGAATTCTTTATACCTTATCAGATAAGATGATTTGCAAAAGTTTCTCCTTTTGTGCACCTTGCCTCTTTTACTTCCTTTTAAAATTTTTTATTTTTCTTGCAATTGAGATATAGTTGATTTACAAGACTATATTAGTTTCAGATGTACTACATAATGATTAGACATTTTAATAGATTATATTCCATATAAAGTTATTATATAAAATATTGGCTGTATTCCTTTTGCATTTTCACTTTCTTTGAAACACATTTTTATTTTGATGAAATCGTTATTTTTTCTTTTGTCAGCTGTTCTTTTGGTGTGTTTTGAGGGGTATACTTCTGATTAAAATGATTTAGAAGACATACCCAAAAAAACACTGCCAGTGAAAAGTAAATGGTTTAGTTTTGCATGTTCAGCTGTCTTGGGAAACTATACCATGCAAAATGCATCATTTTTAAAAAGCAAGTTTTATTCGCCTTGTTAGTTGTTAGTCACTTGTAAGTAGCATCTAAATAAATTACTCACTAATCTTTTGGCTGATATTCCTACAATATATTTGAAATTCAAAGGTATTTTTCAAAGATACTGTTGTAAATAAAGATATGTCTAAACATAGGGACTAGTAGGTAGGGTTTGTTTTTAACATCTATCCGTTTGAGTAGATTTAAATTACAATAACAGCTGTATAGTATTCCATTGTAGGATGTGCCTTGATTGTTTACTTCTAGCCTGCTCCTTTTTTTTTTCTTAGACTGAGTTAATTTAAAGCAGTTATCTGAATGTGCTATATCACTGTACCAATTAAGAATGCTATTGGTACTAGATTTCAACATTTATGGATCTGACTAGAACTATAATTCTAAATCCTACAGTAACTTTAAAAAACTTAAAGATCGTTTTTTAAATCTTCCCTGTGTTTTCTTAACTGTTGAATTTATTATGCATCTGTTTTGTGTCAGGCACTGTGCTAAGCTCTGGGGATAACAAGATAAATAAGACATGATTCCTGCCAAGGATTTTGTAGTCTGTGTAGAGTGACAAGTTCTGTGAGATGTGTGGAGTACTGATTCCCAATTTTGGTTATGGAGGTAAATAGAGCAGATGACATGCTATCTGAGCTGAATAGTTACCTGGTGGAGCAGGGAAAGAATATTCTGTATAGAGAACATGAGTAAAGGTATGACATGTTTATGTAACAGAAATTGGCCAGTATAAATAGAGTAGATAGAGTTTGAAAAGTTGGCCAGGGAATAGGTTCTAAAGGATCTTAAATCCATGGTGCTGCTGCTGCTAAGTCGCTTCAGTTGTGTCTGACTCTGTGCGACCCCATAGACGGCAGCCCACCAGGCTCCCCCGTCCCTGGGATTCTCCAGGCAAGAACACTGGAGTGGGTTGCCTAAGGCTTGTGAATTCAGAAAGAGTAGAGAGCCATATTCCCATGGATAGAGGAGCCTGGTGGGCAACAGTCCATGGGGTTGCAAAGTCAGCCACGATTGAGTGACTTCACACACTCATTCAGCAATAAATAAATATATTTACTTATACACAGGATTTAATTTTAATAATTAAAAATTATACTACTATTCTAACTTTGTGTAACTATGAAAAAATTAAAGGTGGAAAACAATATTTGAAATAAACTAAGACTATAGTAATTTGAAATGTTCTGATTTCTGTACCAGAAACCTGATAGAATATGTGCTACACACTTGAACAGAAAAAAGTTACAGCTTGCTGAAAATGCATGAATGAGTGAGAGTTTCACTGTTAACTCATATTAAAGAAATCCCATTATTCCCTTAGGATTTCCTGTGTACCTACCTGTGCTGTTACACCTGGCCATCTCATGTGGACTGAGGGCACCAGTGTCAATCTCTGTTTGTGAATATTAGTCCACCTTGATTAGTAATTGTTAGATGAAAATTAAATATAAATACTCCTAACGATTTTTTCTCATACTCCAGCATACCCCCTAGCACCTCTAGTACTTGCTTTTTTAAATTTGAAGTATAGTTGATTTATAACATTAGTTTCAGGTGTATAGCTTAGTGATTCAGTATTTTTTGCAATTATACGTCATTATAGTTTATTAAAAGATAATGGTTATAATTCCCTGTGCTGTCCTCATGCTGATCTGTTTAATATTTTATGCTGCTGCTGCAGCTGTTTACTCACTAATTTGTGTCCAACTTTTTGCGACCCCATGGACTATAGCCAACTAGGTTCCTCTGTCCATGGGATTTCCCAGGTGAGACTACTGTAGTGGCTTGCCATTTCCTTTTCCAGAGGATCTTCCCAACCCAGGGATCAAACGCACATCTCCTGCACTGCAGGCAGATTCTTTACCACTGAGCCACCAGGGAAGAGGTGGTAGTTAAAAGCTAGGGAGAGTGCATAGAGTCAAGATAAGAAGACTGAGAATAGATTCCTGGGATAAGACTCAGGTTTGTCAATGAAGACACTCAGGAGATTGGAAAGGTAGGAAAATCAGGACAAAGTAGAAGGTGTTTCAGAGAACGTCAGTCGAGTATCATGATTTTCAAGGCTAGATCACAGTTGCAGATGCTCAAAGAAGCCAGGAATATAGAGACTGAAAAGAGGCTGTGTTTGAAGAAGTCAATGGTGGTCTGAAGGAAAGTGTTGTAGAGGAGAATTGTTAGTTAAGCCACCTTGAGTTTAAAATCTGTTACTCAATCTAGTCTGTCTGTCGTTTATGAATACTAGAAGTGTTTACTAGATTAACTATTGTGGTTATATAAGGTTATGAAAGAATTCACACCCATGTGAACTGGCAGTAAAGATAGTTTATGGTGAAATGCTCTGATGTAGTATGAATTTTGTAAAATATTAAAAATTTGATCTAAAGTATAACTCTGTATCTTTAAACTTTATCTTGATGCAAAAGTATTTATTGGCTACCCTCTCTGCTACTTAGCACAGAGGTATGAAGCTAAATTAGAAGTTGGAAGGATACTAGGAGAGGCTATCAGCTGTTTTCATTGTGTTTTATAAACCACTGGGTGATTTTAGCATCTTGTTATATCTTGACAGTATTGTTATACCCTCTCCAGTATTCTTGCCTGTAGAATCCTCATGGACAGAGGAGCCTGGGGCTACAGTCCATGGGGTCACATAGTCGGACACGACTGAGTGACTCAGCACAGCGCATACTTTAGCCATCTTCCTTTATTCTGTCTGTGCTGTAGTCACAGATTAATTTATTAGCTGGGAATACTAAATTAAGGTGAAAAGTCACTTTAGAGGAATATATTATTTCATGCCTAAAGACTAAATGTAATATTTATCTCTCCTAAAGACTAATGTAATATTTCCCATTCTACCTTTAGGGAGTAGAAAATTAAGAGGTACTTAAAAATGAGATGAATGAAGATGGGTGTCTGTGAGTTTATAGTAACAATTAACAGGAAAGGAAAATAATTTCCTCTCCTCCTTTTTATGTTAAAATTTCCCTCTCCTACCATTTTTCTGTTGTATGAGTCAGGTGATAAAGTGGAACTTACTGAAACCAATATTAAATTTTACTTTACAGTCTGTGCACCAGAGCATGATGGAATCAAAAGACTTGGTACCAGAATGTAGGAAGTGGTGGTTGAGGTAAGAGTGGGAAGGTAGGCTGTAGCCCTTTGTAAGACCTAATGTACTCAGGTAGGTTCCATTTTTTGTAGTGATTGCCAGATATTCTTCAGAATTTAAAAATTGTATCCCGAGGTTCCTCAGAAATGCATCATATTATTCTTTGCAAGAATTCTTCCTTCTTCAGACTAAGGTTATTAGTAAAAGGAAGCCACTGAAAAGTGGTGAGAAGTTCTTACTCCCAATTATTTAGATTTTCTTTCCTGCATGCTTTTTTAGAAGTTAAAATATTTTATATATTTTGGTTATTGTAGCTTTACTTTTTATTGTAAGCTAAGAAGCTGGCTTAACAATACACACTTAAAATGTTGTTCTGAAATTTCTACATTTGAACAAAAGACCCCCCCCCCGATTGTTATAATAAAAGGCTAATGCTCCCCAACTACAGTATGGAGAAAATTCCATTCACAGTTTCTGTTAATCACCAGCATTCATTCTTTATATTATTTACAGTATTTGATGCTGGTACATTATAATGTATCCATTAGTTGTTTGGAAGAGTTCAGTATATCAGTATAATTCTTGAAGCACGTGTTTGAGATAACTATGCTTAAATTTTTATATAAAAATAATACCATTCACATTTACTTTTTTCCCCCAGGGTACTTTCACTGATATCGCACATCATCCCTGTAACAGTCCAAGACTATTACCTCAGTTTTATTGGTAAAGGAACTAAATTTAGAGAGGCAAAGTAAATTTCCTAACAATTTCGTGGCAGAATGAGACTAAAACCTCTTGTCTGCTAATTTTTTCTCCAGTAGTTATGTTACCACATATTATAAAGATTTTTCAGATTTTCCATTTCTCAGTTCAGACTTTCTTCATAATTCAGTGAGTACTTCTGCTGCTCTAGCTGACTAGATGATGAGATAAATTAGTATTTTGGAGAGCTTTTCCTCTAGTTTTACATCCCTTCCAGATGGACATTCTGATAAACTACCCTTTGCCACTGTATCATTTGAGATAAAAAGCGAAAAGTTGCAGTTCCTGGATTTGTCAGTTTGTTAACTTGAATAATAAAATTCCATTAAAAGTCAAATACATCATTTAATTACATTGTATTAGTGAGAGGTTAAAGTTAAAATTGCTCAATGTGTCTATAATTCTAATACCATTCTGTAAAGACTCTGAAGTCTTGAGTTCAAATCAGTTTTTGGTGTAATTAATCACAAAGGAGTCTCTGTATGTTATATTATGATAAAATCTACAATTTCATATTTGATATTCTCTTAATTAAATTTTACTGTTAGAGGGGATTGTAGACATTATACATTTCTATCTTCTAGTTGGTATCTTCCCTTACATAACTGCTCCTTGAACATTTCTAGCAAGGATGAACTCAGGTACTTTATGAGATAGTGTAAACCACTTGTGAATAACTCTGGTGGTTAGAAAATGTTGGAAATTTTTGTTGCAAAATACTGCTTCTTATACTTTCCAACTATTTGTCTGATTTCTGTCCTCCCATACAAGGAAGATACTCAGGTTTTCACATGACAGTCTGTCAAAATAACTGAAGACTTCTCTAATTTCCTTTGACTCCTTCCTATTTCCAGACTAAGAGTCTTTACTTTGATTTACTTTTATTTATATTATGTGAGGTTCGGTCAGAATTATCTTCTTCTGCTTGTGTTTCATCTGTTAGGGTCTTAAGTTTTTTTCCAAATTGAACAGAGTACTCCAGAATTTGAAATGACCTGTGTAATAGATGGTGGGAAGGTTACCTGCCTTATACTGGCTATTTAAATATATGCAACCTGAGTTCTTTAATTTTGAAGAAACTGCATCACAATATTAGTTCATTTGGGGTTTATAGTCATCTAAAGCTTCCTTGGTGGCTCAGATGGTAAAAAAATCTGCATGCAGTGCAGGATACCTGGGTTCTATCCCTGGATTGGAAACACCTCCTGGAGGAGGGCATGGCAACAAACTCCAGTACTCTTGCCTGGAGAATCCCATGGACAGAGGAGCCTGGCGGGCTGTAGTCCATGGGGTCACAAAAAGTCAGACACAACTGACTGACTAAGCAGAACACAAAGCCCTTTTGCATGAAAGCAGTGGATAAGTTCAGATCCTTTCATTTATTTTTATTGCCATTGAACTTTTCAAACATAAGTGTTTGGACTTTACAGTTATCGTTATTATATTTCACCTTCATTTATTTAGTTTATTGTTGCAATTTGTCTGTAGCTTTTAACATTACTAATTTGTTTTTGGCATACTAGCCTTTCTTGTGTTTGTATCATTTGAGAGTTTCTTAACCAACAGATATTTTTTGATTACTTATTATAGGGCACTAGATATGTTTCTTTTGCTTATTGTATTAATAGTTTGGGTGTGGGGGAGAACTTTACAGATTTATTTTGATAAATGTTTCCATGAATATCCAAGTTAACTTAGAGAGAGAAAAGGAACTTGCCCTGCCCCACATTATAATTTAATAAAACACCCAGTAATCATGGAATCGTACGATACTGGTCCAGGAACAGACAAGTAGACCACGGGGACAACATAGAAAACTCAGTTCAGAACTTAAGATCAACTGTTCTTATAAATTGATCAGTTAAGTATAGACTGTTTAGTAGACAGTGTGGGAAAACTGATTCACCGTATGGAGAAAAAATTGAGTTCTTACATAATACTGTTTATAAAGAAGAACCTAAGATGGATTAGTGACCAACATAAGATAAATAAAATTAATAAAGCATAATGCATCTTTGTGACTTAATATTAGCAAAGTATTTCTTAAAACCTTAAAAAATGAAATCATAAGTTGAAGAAATCGAGTCATTTGATGATACATCATTAACGTTTTCAGTTCAGTAAATACATGGACATTGTTAATAGCAGATAACATTTGAGGGGAAGATATTTGCAACAACTAAACCTGTTAATGAAACAATATTAGAATAACAAAGAAACTCCTTCAGTTCAATGAGAAGACTGGCACCCCAATAGAAAATGAGCAGAGGAAATAAACAGGGAGTCCACAGAAGTAGAGAAATAGGACCCTCCAGGAGGATGGTTTAGTGCAGGCATTCTGAAGAGCAGTTTGGCAATTCTTCATCATTTAGTTGATAAAATTCTCTTGGACCTAGCAGTTCTGTTCCTCAGTGTATATAGCCACAGATTATTCTCACAAGTTCATAAAGGGACATAGAAGGAGATAATGCCTTGCAGCAGTGTCTTGGTGGCTGACTGTTAAAGATACTGAGTCTGTATTGCTGGGGGACCAGATAGACAACATGTAGAGTTCAGTTCAGTTCAGTCGCTCAGTTGTGTCTGACTTTGTGACCCCCTTGGACTGCAGCACGCCAGGCTTCTCTGTCCATCACCAACTCTTGGAGCTTACTCAAACTCATGTCCATCGAGTCGGTGATGCCATCCAGCCATATTATCCTCTGTTGTCCCCTTCTCCTCCTGCCTTCAGTCTTTCCCAGCATCAGGGTCTTTTCAAATGAGTCAGTTCTTTGCATTAGGTGTCCAAAGTATTGGAGTTTCAGCTTCAGCATCAGTCCTTCTAATGAATATTCAGGACTGATTTTCTTTAGGATGGACTGGTTGGATCTCCTTGCTGTCCAAGGAACCCTCAAGAGCATCAATCAGAAACAATGAACTAAGTGTCCCACAGCAATGTAAATAGATTTTAAAAACCTTATGCAGAGGGTAAAGCTGGAATGTGTACAAACAGAAGGATGTTCATCAAACATATTAGAGAAAATGATTTATTGAGAAGAATGGGGATAGGGAAGTGGATATGGAAGGAAAAGAGTCAGTTAGGGGTCTTAATGGATGAATGATGATAATGTGGCAATGAACCGAGGAGTGTGATTAACTTAACCTTTTGTATCTGGAGAGTAAAAGTGAGGTTTGGAGGCTCATGTGGCAGTGGTATAAAAGTTGGGCCAGAGAAAAAAAATTAGAGGCCTAAAAATTAAAATAATCCAGGTAGTAGGACATGAGGTTTTACGTTGGCGGTAATTGGAATAGAAAGGAAAAGAGTGGTGCAAGAAATACTTGCAAAATAAAATTCAAAGTTGAGGGAAATAGAAACTTTGAGCGTTTGGAAAGTTTCTCTGGGTGTCAAATCAGCTTAATTTTGTTCCAGAAGATGCTTCTTTCTCCTTTCTCTTCTATTTGACTGGGCTAGAATTGAAAATTTTTTTCTCATCCTTTTAAATGTACTATAAATTATATTTAGTACTATGTGAATATACTGTCATTGTAATATATTTAGATTATATAAACAAAATAAAAAATCATTCTTTTCTTCACTTCTTTCTCCAGAGGTAACTAACCATTGTATCTGTGTGGTACATACCCTTCTAGATATTTTTCTGCTGCTTTTACAGATTATGTGTGTGTAAAAATAAATTTGATTTGTGGATATTTGGTGTTATTCTCTCTATAATCTGCAATTTTTTTTAATGTCTAAAAAACTTTTAAAGTATCTTTCCATGTAAGTATATAGGATAAAAATATTCGCTGGGTAAAAAATAGAGGTTTCAAAACCTTTTTATTGGCTAGATACCATTGGAATGGGATGGAGGGGTACAGAGTATAGGTGTGTTTATTGCTCTTAAAATCTCACAGTCTAGTAGAAGTATATAATACTAATACTACAGTGAAGTAAGTGTTCTAATAGATATATGTACTAGGTGCTGTTTGAGCACAAAGGAAAGAGCACCATATTCTTTGATGAATGTGTCAGTTAGTGCTTAGATGGTGAAAGGGATTTTAGATCATCTATAAGGATAATATTTTGCAGCTCACCTGTGTCCCAGAATAATTAAGTGATTCACTGGAATCATTTCCAGAAATCAGTCTTTCTGGTATCCTAAACTGTAATCCAGAAGGGAAAATCTTTGTCATGTATAATGATCTTTTAGAATTTTGTGACAGCTTTAAATAGTGTAAGAAACTACTTTAGTTAAGATTTTTGTATTTCATCATGCAGAGGATTATATTTATGCATTTTTTCCCTTTCTTAGGGAGGTGGTTGACTCAATGGTTCAGCATTTTAAAGTGACTATATTTGGGGACCGTAGACCAGTTTATGATGGAAAAAGAAGCCTTTACACAGCCAATCCACTTCCTGTGGCAACTACAGGGGTAAGATGCTAAGATGCATTCCTTTATCAGAAAACTATACATTTGCAGTGTCTTTTAAATGCATTTATGACCATTTTATTATGGTCTGTATGCATCATTTATCAGTTTTAACATGTTATTTTTAAATAATTTCAAACTTAAAGTTGTAAGATTCATGCAGAGAACTCATGTATACCCAGATTCATTAGCACTCTTAAAGTTTACCGTTTGTTTTATCATTCTCTTTTTTTCTTTTGCTCTCTGTGTGTCTATAGAGACAGCTATATATAAAGATACGTATACATACTTATTTCTTCTTGAACCATTCAAGAGTAGCTTTCGTACATTATACCCTTTAGTGTGTTTTTCCTAAGAACAAGCATAAAAACCATAGTACAGTTACCAACTTCCCTACATTTTATGTCGGTAAATTTTTGTCTGATCTGCCCTTAGTCCAGTTTTCTCATTTGTTCCAGTGATGTCCTTTAGCATTTTTTTCCCTTTAGTATAGAATCTAATCCAAGTTCCTGAATGTATTTACTTTTTTCTTAACTTATTTATTTTTAGTTGAGGATAATTACAATGTTGTGTTGGTTTCTGCCATACCTGAATGTATTTAAATGTCATGTCTTCTTTGTTCTGGAAAATTTACCAGCCTTTTTTTTTTTTTTCTTTTATGAAATTAGCATGGTTGAAGATTATAGCCAAGTTATTTTGTAGGATGTCCCTCTGTGTTTTTCTGGAGCTTCTTCTTGATTAGATTCTGACTGAGGTTTTTGGGCAGGAAAATTGCATAAGTGTTCTTTCCTTATAGTGTATCATATCAGGAGGCACATAATATGTATTTGTTTCACTAATGGTGAGGTTAACTTTGATCACTTGGTAAAGCTGGTATCTGCCATGTTTCTCCTTTCAAGTTATTCTTCCTTATGTGGGGAATAGAGTTTAGTTTAGTTTTTTTTTTTTAATTATAATTGTGGTAAAGTATATGTTTAAGCTGGTTTTAGAAAAGGCAGAGGAACCAGAGGTCAAATTCCCAACATCTGCTGGATCATCGAAAAAGCAAGAGAGCTCCAGAAAAATATCTATTTCTGCTTTATTGACTATGCCAAAACCTTTGACTGTGTGGATCACAATAAACTGTGGAAAATTCTGAAAGAGATGGGAATACCAGAGCACCTGACCTACCTCTTGAGAAACCTAATAGCAGGTCAGGAAGCAACAGTTAGAACCGGACATGGAACAACAGACTGGTTCCAAATAGGAAAAGGAGTACGTCAAGGCTGTATATTGTCACCCTGCTTATTTAACTTATATGCAGAGGACATCATGAGAAATGCTGGGCTGGAAGAAGCACAAGCTGGAATCAAGATTGCCAGGAGAAATATCAATAACCTCAGATATGCAGATGACACTACCCTTATGGCAGGAAGTGAAGAAGAACTAAAAAGCCTCTTGATGACAGTAAAAGTGGAGAGTGAAAAAGTCGGCTTAAAGCTCAACATTCAGAAAACGAAGATCATGGCATCTGGCCCCATCACTTCATGGGAAATAGATGGGGAAACAGTGGAAACAGTGTCAGACTTTATTTTGTGGGGCTCCAAAATCACTGCAGATGGTTATTGCAGCCATAAAATTCAAAGACTCTTACTCCTTGGAAGGAAAGTTATGACCAACCTAGATAGTATATTCAAAAGCAGAGACATTACTTTGCCAACAGAGGTCCGTCTAGTCAAAACTGTGGTTTTTCCTGTGGTCATGTATGGATGTGAGAGTTGGACTGTGAAGAAAGCTGAGCACTGAGGAATTGATGCTTTTGAACTGTGGTGTTGGGGAAGACTCTTGAGAGTCCCTTGGACTGCAAGGAGATCCAACCAGTCCATCCTAAAGGAGATCAGTCCTAGGTGTTCATTGAAAGGACTGATGCTAAAGCTGAAACTGCAATACTTTGGCCACCTCATGCAAAGAATTGCCTCATTGGAAAAGACTCTGATGCTAGGAGGGATTGGGGCAGGAGGAGAAGGGGACGACAGAGGATGAGATGGCTGGATGGCATCACTGACTCGATGGACATGAGTTTGGGTAAACTCCAGGAGTTGGTGGTGGACAGGGAGGCCTGGCGTGCTGTGATTCATGGGGTCTCAAAGAGTTGGACGCAACTGAGCGACTGAACTTTGAACATATATAACGTTGGGCTTCCCTCGTGGCTCGGTGGTAAAGAATCTGCCTGCAGTGCAGGAGCTGCAGGAGCTGTGGATTTGATCCCTGGGTCGGAAGCTCCCCTGGAGGAGGACATGGCAACCCACTCCAGTATTCTTGCCTGGAGAATCCCATGGACAGAGGAATCTGGTGGGCAACAGTCCATGGGATCGCAGAGTTGGACACAACTGAAGCGACTTAGCACGCATGTACGCACAAATAACATTATCATCTGAGCAATAAATTTTAAGATATGGTTCAATGGCAAAGTACATTCACAACCATTGCCAGCGTAAATCTCCATCTTATAAAACTGAAACTCTGTACCCGTGAGACACTTAACTATCCATTTTCCCTCCCTCAGTCCCTGGCAACCATCATTCTACTTACTGGCTTTATGAATTTGACCTCTCTCAGTACCTCATTTAAGTGGAATCATACAGTATTTTGTGTTTTGTGATTGGTTTATTTCACTTAGCGTAATATTCTCAGGGTTCATCCATGTTGTTGTGTCAGAATTTCCTCCTTTTTAAGGCTGAATTGTATCCCATTGTATGTATATACCACATTTTACTTATCCATTCATCTGTTGATGGACATTTGGTTGCTTTCCCATTTGAATGTGAGTTTACTCTCAGTTCAGTTCAGTTCAGTCGCTCAGTCGTGTCCGACTCTTTGTGACCCCATGAATCGCAGCACGCCAGGCCTCCCTGTCCATCACCATCTCCCGGAGTTCACTCAAACTCAAGTCCGTTGAGTCGGTGATGCCATCCAGCCATCTCATCCTCTGTCGTCCCCTTCTCCTCCTGCACCCAATCCCTCCCAGCATCAGAGTCTTTTCCAATGAGTCAGCTCTTCGCATGAGGTGGCCAAAGTACTGGAGCTTCAGCTTTAGCATCATTCCCTCCAAAGAACACCCAGGGCTGATCTTTACTCTGCTGCTAAGTCGCTTCAGTTGTGTCCCACTCTGTGCGACCCCATAGATGGCAGCCCATGAGGCTCCCCCTTCCCTGGGATTCTCCAGGCAAGAACACTGGAGTGGGTTGCCATTTCCTTCTCCAATGCATGAAAGTGAAAAGTGAAAGTGAAGTCACTCAGTCATGTCCGACTCTTAGCGACCCCATGGACTGTGGCCCACCAGGCTCCTCCATCCATGGAATTTTCCAGGCAAGAGTGCTGGAGTGGGGTGCCATTGCCTTCTCCGTCCTTTACTCTAGGGACCTCATATAAGTGGAGCCATACAGTATTTGTCCTTTGTCTCTGGCTTCTTTTACTTAGCATAATGTCGTACAAACTGTACCATTTTACGTTTCCATCAGCAGTGTACAAGGGTTCCAAATACTTGACACCTTTGCCAACATTTGTTTGTTTATCAGTTTTTGATAGTTGTCATTCTAATGAGTGTGAGGTAATATCTCATTATGGTTTTGATTTGAATTTACCTAATGACTGCTGAGCGACTGAACTGAACTGAACTGAATGACTAATGAAGAACACCCTTTCCTATGCTTATCGGCCTTTTCTGTATCTTCTTTGGAGAAATGTGTATTCAACTCTTTTGCCTGTTTTTTAATTGGGTTATTTGGTTTTGTTGTTGTTGAGTCTTAGGAACTCTGTATGTATTCCTATGGGATATATGTTTTAAAATATTTTCTCATATTCCATAGGTTATTTTTCCACTATGTTGATTTTATTCTTTGCACCAAAGTTTTAAGAAAGGGAGATACTTCTAAGCACTTATAGAAAGTGCTTGAAGTGCTCAAAGCTTGTTTCTTTTGATTATCTTTAAACTTACAAAGATAGTTAATAAAGGAGATACTTTTAAGAATCCTGATTCTCACTAGACTTTTATTAACTGATGATTCTTGCTTGGAAGGATGATTATTATATAACAATGGTTGTTTTTCTAATTCTGTCATTCCTTCTACATTAATAATTGGTATTCTACTGTAAGGGAGCACATTCTCTCCTCTTCTGTGTATTTATCCTTATTTATTTGCCCCGATTGTCCCAGGTTTGGCCTGCAGGAGCCCTTTTAAATTTTTGTGCTGTCATGATACAGCTTTTTTTTCTTGAGTACCTCCTTATTTTTGGACCCAAGATATTCCAGGTTCATCTTATGTTTTCCCTCTGATAGTCCTGCAATTAGCCATATCTCAAAGGTACGCTGGTTTCTTTTAGTTGAGGAATACAATTTAGAAACCAAAGGCTTGTCACTGGATATGCTCATTGCTGAGTTCAAACTGATTCTACTAGTTCTAGTCTATCCCCACTGGATTCTTCCTTTACTCCCTATGTTGCATATTTGTAACTTTCTTTTCCCTTAAACCCCTGACTCCACAAAATATCACCACTTTTATGTGTTTATTGAGTCATACAGTACATATAAAATAGTTTCTGAATTACTACATGATGTCACTATAGAAGAGAAGGCAATGGCACCCCACTCCAGTACTCTTGCCTGGAAAATCCCATGGACGGAGGAGCCTGGTGGGCTGCAGTCCATGGGGTCACTAAGAGTCAGACAAGACTGAGCGACTTCACTTTCACTTGTCACTTTCATGCATTGGAGAAGGAAATGGCAACCCACTCCAGTGTTCTTGCCTGGAGAGTCTCAGGGACGAGGGAGCCTGGTGGGCTGCCATCTATGGGGTTGCACAGAGTTGGACACGACTGAAGCGATTTAGCAACAGCAGTCACTATAGAAAACAAATCTGATAGTGGGAATTTAAGGCTTTATTTTGTATGCAGTTCTTTCCCACTCACCCCTCTCCCACACCTCTAACTGAAAGTGTA
Source organism: Ovis canadensis (assembly GCF_042477335.2). Taxonomy (NCBI): domain Eukaryota; kingdom Metazoa; phylum Chordata; class Mammalia; order Artiodactyla; family Bovidae; genus Ovis; species Ovis canadensis. The sequence goes on from NC_091245.1 coordinate 11,580,782, forward strand.
GTCAACATATGTTATTATGTTCAGAAGTTTTGCATTAGTGTTTTTTTTTAAATATTCTTTCAATCTGGCTGTTATTTGTTTGAATTGCATTTGGTTTCATTTGATTTTGTATGTATTCAATTTTAGCTTTTCCTCTCCATCTTTGTCTTTTTGTTGTTGTTGTAGGACTTAATTTAACATGCTTCCAAAAATCAAAACTACACTGGAAAATATGCTCAGAATTGTTAATCTCTCACTTATTTCTTCCAGTCTTTTCCTTCCTATCCTTTGAAAGTTAGCTGCTTTTTCTTGTTTCTGATTCATGCTTGCTGTTTCTTTTTACAAAAATAATACTTGCTTTTTTACCAATATTGCTTAGAAGTTATTCCATAGCAGTTCCAACCAGTCTTCCTCATCCTTTTTTTTTTTTATAGTGCGTAAATGGGCATTTAAGTCATTTCCATGTTTTTCAGTGACAAAGAGTGCTAGCGCAAATGACTTACTGACATTTTAGTCTATTGATTTGACGTTGAGATTGGTTATTTTTTTGTATTTGTCTTTCTCTTAAATATTTAAACTTAAAAACAGTTGTATTTATCTTTTAAACTTTTACCAATTGACTCTTTTCCCATCAACAGGTGGATTTAGATGTTACTTTACCTGGAGAAGGTGGAAAAGACCGACCTTTCAAAGTGTCAATCAAATTTGTCTCTCGGGTGAGTTGGCACCTACTCCATGAAGTACTGACAGGACGGACCTTGCCCGAACCACTGGAATTAGACAAGCCAATCAGCACTAACCCTGTCCATGCCGTTGACGTGGTGCTACGACATCTGCCCTCCATGAAGTGGGTGCTTCTGGCTTTTTTTTTTTTTTCCTTTTTAGATTTTAAGTAGAAAAGCTGTCTTCTGAAGAATAGGTCTTGTAGTCTTTCCTTGGCTAACCTTCAGATGTTGTATATTTTGATTATCTCAGTTGAGGAATAGCATCCATACCAATTCAATAACAGAAGTAAGTTACATAAAATTTTCTGACTTAAGAAAGTAAGTGTACATCATTACTTAGCTATTCTGTTGGATATTTTTCAGAAAAAAAATGTCTAACCCTTTTTCTTAGGAGCTATCCATCTTGAGTAACTGATATATTTTCAGTTTTAGTATTTTAGTTAAATCACTTTGTCTTAAAGGTGATTTCATTATTTTTATAATAGTATCAAATTATGTTGAAATTATTACTCTTTTAATCATATTAGCATCTCACACATGTATATATGTATCTTTGTGTATATGTAAAGGATCAGTGTGTCTTTTTAAAGAAAAATATTGTCTTGAGACTTCTTGGCAGTCCAGTCAGACTCTGCGCTTTCAATTCAGGGGACGTGGGTTCAATCCCAGGTCAGGGAAATAAGATCCCACATGCTGCACAGTGTGGCCAAAGAAGAAAAATACTGTCTTACAAACACATTTATCGAAGTAGCTTTTTGGTTAGTGATTGTTTATTCTGTAGCATTTTTAAGGTAAGAACTATTTTTTAAAACTTTTTAAATAAAATTAAGCCTTACTCAAACTAATGTTAGTTTTAAGTATAGAGAATTTCAGTGAGGGATTTTTTTCATTTTGAATAGCTGCTTTTTGCTTTCACAAATTTGGAAAACTTTTAGTTTCATATATTCATAATGATTGGCATTTTACTATGATAAGTTAAGATTATGTACTCTAGACTTACCTGTTCTTCAGATTTAAATATTAAATGGGAAGGAAAAGATTGACTATACCATTTTAATTCTTGTAGATATACACCTGTGGGGCGTTCCTTTTTCTCAGCTCCAGAAGGATACGACCACCCTCTGGGAGGGGGCAGGGAAGTTTGGTTTGGATTTCATCAGTCTGTTCGGCCTGCCATGTGGAAAATGATGCTTAATATTGATGGTAAGGGAATTTAAACCATATTCTGTGTTGGGTAGTTGATTTCTGCATGACCTCTGTGTGTGTGTGTGTGTGTGTGTGTGTATACATTTTATATATAATTATACATACTGGTGTCTTGAATTAATATTTGGACATACATTAAGACAAACATATATTAAGAAAAACCTTTATTTTTTATTACATTTCATTTAGAAAACATTTATACAGAACTTCTCCTAGAATGCTATTAAACATGAAGTAAACAAATGAAAACAAATATAAAAGCCGTGACATGATCACCTGAGCTATTTATTATAACTCATTTTTGTCCTTAACTAGATAAGTCAGTATTCCATTATGAAATGCATATTTTAAAGGAAGAGAAGAAGACTGCTTGTCTTGGTGACCTGCAGAGTATGCCTGCCGCTGAGGTTTAATGTTGTGCTAGTCGCATTCTCATTTTTAGGGTTTTTTTTTAAAGATTATTTTTAAGCACATATTAGAAGTAGAGAGAGTAGTATGATAAACTGCTATCTGTGTATCCATTACTCAGATTGCCCCGATTTTTCTACCTTTGCGTAAACTATACACATTTCTCCCTCTACTGCAGTAATTTTAAATCAGATCCCATACAGCATGTTATTTTGTCCCTACTACAGTATGTACCTCTGAAAATATGGATGTTTTCCTACACAGTCACAGTGCCACCATCGTATCTAAGAAAATCTGATCATTTTTTTGTAGCTTCTTATTCCCTGTCCACAGATTTCCCTGATACTCTCAAAGGTTATCTTTCTGTAGTTAGTTGGTTCAAATCAGGATCTAAGCAAAATCCACACATCACATTTGGCTACTTTGCCTTTTAAAAATGTAGTAGTTCCATTTCCTTTTCTCTTGTTTTTTTTTTTTTCCTATTTTATGTCATTGACCTGTTGCAGAAACTTTCACTTTTCCTCTAGAATATCCAAAAATCTGGATTTATCTTTTGTTTTCTTGTAGTGTCATTCCCTTGTTCCTTTATCTCCTATATTCCCTGGAAATGGAAGTTGGTCCTGGAAGCTTGATTCACTTCTGATTCATAAGTGCTCCATCGTGTATTGTGTTAGGAGGCACCCAGTATATAGTAGACCCAACTTCAGTGATAACTAAGATTGATCAGTATGTTCAGAGATCAGTATGCCAGAGCTCTCCATTGTATATTTCCCAATCAATCTTTCAGTTGCTGATATTCCATTCATTGACCATTGTCACTGAATCATTTATTTCAGTGTGGATTACCAATTAAAATTTTTTCTTATTCTGATATTCCTTTTGCATTAGATGGAATTCCTATATGGAAAAGTGCATTGTTGTGTTGGTAATTCATTGTCTTTGATAGCTTTCTTGCTTTTTGGCACAGTAGAATGTTCCAGATTCAACCTATATTTCTTCCTCTGTACCTGGCATCAGCCATTCCTTCAAGGATCCCTGGATCTTTCCAGATCAGTGCATAGTCTCATCATCATTTTCAGCTGCATCTACCATTGGAAAGATGTATTGAGAAGATATTTTTTTTAAGTCGTCTTTAGGTATATACTGACTGCTTCCCTGGTGACTCAGATGGTAAAGAATTTGCCTGCAATGCAGGAGACCAGGGTTCAATCCCTGGATCAAGAAGATCCCCTGGAGAAGGGCATGGCAACCCACTCCAGTATTCCTACCTGGAAAATCCCATGGACAGAGGAACCTGGAGGTCTACAGTCCATGGGATCGCGGAATCGAACACAACTGAGCAACCAACATTTTATTTTTATTTAGATGTATACTAGGGATGTTTTTATTTTTTTTCCATTTCAGAACATCATTCATGTATTTCTATTTTTAAGATAGATTCCAAGAGATGAGATTGATGGGTCAAAGGCAGATATGTTTTTAATTTTGATTATTATTGCTAGATTGCCCTCCAATGAGATTGTAAACAGTTTGCATCAGTAAATGACGTTACCTGTTTCCCTGTACCGTTGCCACTAGATGTGTCAAACTCTAGATTTTTGTCAGTCAAATTTGGAAGAAATAGTTTCCTTATGTACCATTTTGCATTTGGCCATCCTTTCTCATATGTATGGGTCACCATGTTTCTTTTTTAAAAAATTAATTTTTTATGTCCTTTGCTCCTTTTTTTCTGTTGGATTATTGGTCTTATTTACTGAGAGAGCTTTCTAAATCAAGGAAATTAGCCCCCTGTGGTATGAATTGCAGATATTATCCCTGGGTTGTTATTTGTCTTTGATCTTTGATATTATTTTTGCTTTTTATCCTGTAGAAATTTTTCTTTTGGTGACAGGTGTGTGTCTCAGTCAATCCTTTCTTTTGTAACTTTTAATATTAACTAGGGCTGGTGTCATTTTTCTCTTCCAAGATTTCTAGGCTCTTCTTATGTATATCGTTGTATAAGCTTTAGAAACACCTTGTCAGATCTAGTGGGTGTGGGAGGATGAGCTATTACTTTTACTGTGACTCCATTATATTTTTAAATTAAGTTATTGAGTCTTAAACACTGAATCTTTCTGTCCAAGAAAATGCTATACCTTTCCATTTGTTCAGGATTACTTTTTTTTCCTTCTGGAGTGTTTTAAAATTTTCTTTCCCTAGTGACTCAGACAGTAAAGAGCCTGCCTGCAATACAGGAGACCTGGGTTCAATCCATAGGTTGGCAAGATTCCCTGGAGAAGGGAATGGGACCCACTCCATTATTCTTGCCTCTAGAATCCCGTAGACAAAGGAACCTGGCGGGCTATAGTCCATAGGGTCGCAAAGAGTTGGACACGATTGAGTGACTACCACTTTCACATAAAATTTGCCGTTTCTTATTTTATTCCTGGATATTTTCTCTCTCTTTCTCTTTTTTCTTGTTAAATGAACTTATATTCCAACTAGTTATTTTTTATATACATGAAGTCTTTTAATTGCTATATAGTAACTTTTTTCTCTCTGCCTTATTGAATTCCATTAACTTTTCAAGTTATTTCCTTGCAGTTTCTAGGTTATAATCATTTTATCTGCAATAGTGATAGTTTTACCTCTTTGGATTTTTATACCTCTAATATTTTTTATCAGGTTATATTGACTAATTAGAACAGTGTTAACTGTTAGAGAGTAGTGGGCATCCTCTTTGTATTCCTTACTTTAGAAGGAATGCTTCAGTATTTCTGCATTAAGTATGATGAGTGCATGTATATATGTATATGCTTAGAAGCCTCTGTTGGTTTCCATTTTATTGAGTACTTTCAATCAATAATGTATGTTTTTTGTCAGATGTCTTTTTAGTATCTGGGGAGTTCTTTATATGCTGTTTTCTCCTCTTTTTAAAAAACACTGAACTAAATTTGTGTTTCTAGATTCTTTTAATGTGGTGCTGAATTCTGTTTTTTAACACTTTACCTTTTTAATCAAGTTGCAAAAAAAAAAAAGCAAGATTGATCTGATCTGCAATCTTCTCTTTTTTAATGCAGTCTTTTTCAAGTTTTGGTATTAATCTTTAATTTCACAAAAAATTTGGAAGTTGCCTGTGCTCTAAAATGTATGACAGTTTTTAAATAGTGTTAAAATTATCAGCTTTTAAGATTTCATGAAATTCCCATGTAAAATTTTGTAGCCTGGTTTGTTACATTTTGTTCAGTGAATAGTTCTTTTAAAGCTTTCATTTATTTTGTGAAAATCAGTCTGTTTAGGCTCTTTGTATTCAGTTTTGCTAGTTATATCTTATTAGAAAATTATATATTTTATCTATATCTTTACTAAGTGGTCTCTTTTTTTAAAAAATTTATCTATTTCTATCATTTATCCCCATTAATTCTTTTTTAATCTTTGTGCTTTGTCCTTTTTACTCTTAATTAGGAGAGGTAGTACTCAATGGCACCCCATTCCAGTACTCTTGCCTTGCAAATCCCATGGACAGAGGAGCCTGGTAGGCTACAGTCCATGAGGTCACTAGGAGTCAGACACGACTGAATGACTTCACTTTCACTTTTCACTTTCATGCATTGGAGAAGGAAATGGCAACCCACTCCAGTGTTCTTGCCTGGAGAATCCCAGGGACAGGGGAGCCTGGTGGGCTGCCGTCTATGGGGTCGCACAGAGTCGGACACGACTGAAGTGACTTAGCAGCAGCAGCAGCAGTACTTTAATTACCCTGTTTTCTGCTCCTCACTCTGCCACCTGCCTCCACCAAAGAGGTTTTGGAATTTTTTCTGAGCTCTCTGGCCTTGTCTTCTGACTCCTCAGTTTCTTTTTTAGCCTAATAAATTTTTCCCTCTACTTTTCTTCACTTACCTTAGTTGTTTCCCCAACTTCTTTTTTCCCTCCTACACTGGGTCTTCCTTGTGGCCCGCCAGCTTTCTCTAGCTGTAGCATGTGGGCTCTAGAGCGCACTGGCTGAGGCTCAGAGGCTCAGCAGGCCTCTCTGGTTGCCACGTGCGTGTGGGCTTATTTGCCTCTTGGCATGGGATCTCAGTTCTCAGACCAGGGATCAAACTAGCATCCCCTACATTGGAAGGCGGATTCTTTACCAACAGACTACCAGGGAAGTCCCTTTCCTAACTTTTTGAACTATAGTCGTAACTCAGTTAATTTTATTTTTCTCATTAAAAAAAAGAATTTAAAATGATTATTTTGGAAATTCCCTAGCCATTCAGTGGTTAGAACTCCATGCTTTCTTGCTTAGGGTCTGGGTTTTGTCCCTGGTCAAGGAACTAGCATCCCACAGGATTATATTATTTTCTCAAAACACCACAGATTTCATTTGTATTTCCTCTATTATCCAGTGTTGTTTGAGAGACTTTTTAAATTTTCATATTGAAGATCTTTTTATTTTCAGATTGTGTTGTAAATTTCTAGTTTCATTGTGTTTATCAGAGAATATAGTTTGTATTTCTGTTTTTAGAATTTATTGAGGTCTTTTTTTTAGTAACCTAACATCATCAGAATTTATGAAATGAAAGTTCAATAGCTCTTTGAGAATAAGATACAATCATTTTTTAGGATAGAGTTAAATGAATATCCTTTAGCTCTTCAGTTTTGATTATGTTGTTTACATAGTCTATTTCCTTATTTATTTCTGTTTACTTGTCTCAGAATGGGAGAAATAAATTTAAGCTTCCTATCATGTTTCTATTTCTTTTTATACTTCCACTTTCTTAATTTGCTACCATAGTATTAGGAGCATATGTATACCTGTTTTTATTCTTTGTTGTAATTTATACCTTTACAATGATAAAGTGTACTTTTTGGGCCAAAAATCTACATTATC